>NC_052078.1:6442537-6745037 GCF_015852505.1 Tachyglossus aculeatus | reverse complement strand
TGCTGTACTTACTGAGTTATGGGGACTGCCCTAATGCCACCTGGTTTGACAGTAAAATAAAGAGACAGGGCCAGGCAGAGGTATATAAGATGATTTAGCCTGGGGCAGCCAGCAAAAGCTGCTATTTCATATCAACTGACTCCCAAGCCCAGGCTCTTTTCCACTGAGCCATGCTGCTTCTCTAATTAATCTATTCAGTCGTACTTATTGAGCACTTACTGTGTGCATTCATTCATTCAATTGTATTTATCCCCCCCCAACCCCCCTGCATTACCTCCTTCCCTTCCCCACAGCACATATATATATGTTTGTATGTATTTATTACTCTAGTTATTTCATTTGTACATGTTCATTCTATTTATTTTATTTTGTTAATATGTTTAGTTTTGTTGTCTATCTCCCCCTTTTAGACTGTGAGCCCACTGTTGGGTAGGGACCGTCTCTATGTTGCCAACTTGTACTTCCCAAGCGCTTAGTACAGTGCTCTGCACACAGTAAGCGCTCAATAAATACGATTGAATGAATGAATTTTTTCCACTTAACCATTCCAGGTCATTACCAACTGTACTTTATAAACCAAAGCAAGTTTTCTAAAAAAAAACCACCTTAAAATCTTATATCCCTAATTTATTTACAATACTGTCTGTCTCGCCCTCTAGTATGTATGATGTGGGTAGGGAACATGACTACCAATTCTGTAATACTGTACTCTCAAGCGCTTAGTACAGTGCGCAGCATATAGTAAGTGGTCCATATATACGACTGATTGCTCAATTGAAAATGCCTGACAAATATTAGGCCTTCACTGAGCCCCGTTTTTCCTCTCCTTCTCCCCATCCCCCCTGCCCTACCTCCTTCCCTTCCCCACAGCACTTGTATATATATTTGTACAGATTTATTACTCTATTTTACTTGTACATATTTACTATTCTATTTATTTTGTTAGTGATGTGCATATAGCTTTAATTCTATTTGTTCTGACGACTTTGACACCTGTCTACATGCTTTGTTTTGTTGTCTGTCTCCCCCTTCTAGACTGTGAGCCCACTGTTGGGTAGGGACCGTCTTTATATGTTGCCAACTTGTACTTCCCAAGCGCGTAGTTACAGTGCTTTGCACACAGTAAGCGCTCAATAAATACGATTGAATGAATGAATGATTGCCATTGCTGGAATGGGATGGCAATACGATTCTATTGTCCTGTAGTCTCCCAAAATAATAACTAAGGCATTTGTTAAGCGCTTACTATGTGCCAGGCACTGTGGTGGAGACAAGCAAATCGGGTTGGACATAGTCCCTGTTATTCATTCATTCATTCAATCGTATTTATTGAGTGCTTACTGTGTGCAGAGCACTGTACTAAGCGCTTGGGAAGTACAAGTTGGCAACATATAGAGACGGTCCCTACCCAACAGCGGGCTCACAGTCTAGAAGATAATGATGGCATTTATTAAGCGCTTACTATGTGCAAAGCACTGTTCTAAGCGCTGGGGAGGTTACAAGGTGATCAGGTTGTCCCACGGGAGGCTCACGATCTTAAATCCCCATTTCACAGATGAGGTAACTGGGGCCCAGAGAAGTTAAGTGACTTGCCCAAAGTCACACGGCAGACAATTGGCGGAACCGGGATTTGAACCATGACCTCCGACTCGAAAGCCCATGCTCTTTCCACTGAGCCACACTGCTTTAAAATGATGATGGCATTTATTAAGCGCTTACTATGTGCAAAGCACTGTTCTAAGCGCTGGGGAGGCTACAAGGTGATCAGGTTGTCCCACGTGGGGCTCACAGTCTCAATGCCCATTTTACAGGGGAGGGAACTGAGGCCCCGAGAAGTGAAGTGACTCTCTCAAGGTCACCCAGCAGACAAGTCGTAACAACCGCCCCCTCCCAGGGTGGGCAAGGTGGGGAAGGAGGGTGGCCCGGGGGGCCGCTTTGGGGCCTGGCCCGCTGGGGTGCGGTGCCCAGCCTGTGCCACAGGGTCTTGCAGAAAGTGTGGGGCCAGGCCATTGATGATGATGATGATGATGATGATGATGATGGCATTTATTAAGCGCTTATTATGTGCAAAGCACTGTTCTAAGCGCTGGGGAGGTTACAAGGTGATCAGGTTGTCCCACGGGGGGGCTCACCGTCTTCATCCCCATTTTCCAGATGAGGGAGCTGAGGCCTGGAGAAGTGAAGTGACTTGCCCAAAGTCACACGGGTAATTGGCGGAGCCGGGATTCGAACCCATGACCTCCGACTCCAAAGCCCGGGCTCTTTCCACTGAGCCACAGTGCTTCTCATCAACCGTATTGTCCGAGCGCATACTAGGTGCAGAGCACTGTCCTAAGCGCTAGGAAAGTACAGCTGGGCAATGGAGCCATTGAGGGAGAAGGGGGCCGGGGCCTGCCGGGGGAAAAAAAGGCTGCTCCCGCAAGGCCTCCCTCCTTCCCTCCACCGCCCAGTCCAACCTTCACAGGGAGGCGGCTAGGACGTGCGGGCCTCACCCTCCATCCCTCAGTGTCCGTCTGTATGTATGCGTACATATACACACACGCAATATACACATATATGTATGTGTGTTGTGTTAAGTGGGCCAGTTACCCTGTCTGTAAAATGGGGATTAAGACTGTGAGCCCCCTATGGGACAACCTGTTCACCTTGTAACCACCCCAGCGCTTAGAACAGTGCTTTGCACATAGTAAGCGCTTAACAAATGCCATCATTATTATTATTATTATTATTCTAGACCGTGAGCCCACTGTTGGGTAGGGACTGTCTCTATATGTTGCCAACTTGTACTTCCCAAGCGCTTAGTCCAATGCTCTGCACACAGTAAGCGATTGATTGATTGATTGATTGATTGATAGGGACCGCCTCTCTGAGAAGCAGCATGGCTCAGTGGAAAGAGCTCACCTCCTCCAGGAGGCCTTCCCAGACTGAGCCCCCTCCTTCCTCTCCCCCTCCTCCATTTCCCCATCCCCCCCGCCTTACCTCCTTCCCCTCCCCACAGCACCCGTATATATATATATATATATATATATATATATATATATGTTTGTACATATTTATTACTCTATTTTACTTGTACATATTTATTCTATTTATTTTATTTGGCTTATGTGTTTTGTTTTGTTGTCTGTCTCCCCCTTCTAGACTGTTAGTCCGCTCCATCCCCCCCATCTTACCTCCTTCCCTTCCCCACAGCACCTGTATATATGTATATATGTTTGTGCATATTTATTACTCTATTTATTTTACTTGTACCTATCTATTCTATTTATTTTATTTTGTTAGTATGTTTGGTTTTGTTCTCTGTCTTCCCCTTCTAGACTGTGAGCCCACTGTTGGGTAGGGACTGTCTCTATATGTTGCCAGCTTGTACTTCCCAAGCGCTTACTGCAGTGCTCTGCACACAGTAATAACAATAATAATAATAATAATGATGGCATTTGTTAAGCGCTTACTATGTGCAAAGCACTGTTCTAAGCGCTGGGGGGATACAAGATGATCAGGTTGGCCCACTCTGGGGTTCACAGTCTTAATAGCAGTAGCTATTAATAGGAGCTATTAATAGGAGTAGCAGCGTGGCTCAGTGGAAAGAGCCCGGGCTTTGGAGTCTGAGGTTATGGGTTCAAATTCCGGCTCCGCCAATTGTCAGCTGTGTGACATTGGGCAAATCACTTAACTTCTCTGTGCCTCAGTTACCTCATCTGTAAAATGGGGGTGAAGACTGTGAGCCGCACATGGGACCACCTGATCACCTTGTAACCTCCCCAGCGCTTAGAACAGTGCTTTGCACATAGTAAGCACTTAATAAATGCCATTATTATTATTATTATTATTAATCCCCATTTTACAGATGAGGGAACTGAGGCTGAGAGAAGTGACTTGCCCAAGGTCACAGCAGACATGTGGCAGAGTCGGGATTCGAACCCATGACCACTGACTCCAAAGTCCACGCTTTTTCCACTGAGCCACGCTGCTAGCACTCAATAAATACGATTGCTTGACTGACTGTCTCTATATGTTGCCAATTTGCACTTCCCAAGCACTTAGTACAGTGCTGTGCACACAGTAAGCGCTCAATAATAAGGGAAGCAGCGTGCCTCAGTGGAAAGAGGCCGGGCTTTGGAGTCAGAGGTCATGGGTTTGAATCCCGGCTCCTCCACATGTCTGTTGTGTGACCTTAGGCAAGTCACTTGACTTGTCTGAGCCTCAGTTACCTCATTTGTAAAATGGGGAGTAAGACTGTGAGCCCCCCGTGGGACAACCTGATCACCTTGTAACCTTCCCAGCGCTTAGAACAGGGCTTTGCACATAGTAAGCGCTTAATAAATGCTATCATTATTATTATTATTATTACTTCTCCGGACCTCAATTCCCTCGTCTGTAAAATGGGGATGAAGACTGGGAGCCCCCCGTGGGAGAACCCGATCACCTTGCAACCTCCCCGGCGCTTAGAACAGTGCTTTGCACATAGTAAGCGCTTAATAAATGCTATCATTATTATTATTATTATTATTATTACTTAACTTCTCTGGGCCTCAGTTCCCTCGTCTGTAAAATGGGGATGAAGACTGGGAGCCCCCCGTGGGCCAACCTGATCGCCTTGTAACCTCCCCGGCGCTTAGAACAGGGCTTTGCACATAGCAAGCGCTTAATAAATGCCATCATCATTATTATTATTACTTAACTTCTCTGGGCCTCAGTTCCCTCGTCTGTAAAATGGGGATGAAGACTGGGAGCCCCCCGTGGGACAACCTGATCACTTGTAACCTCCTTGGTGCTTAGAACAGTGCTTTGCACATAGCAAGCGCTTAATAAATGCCATCATCATTATTATTATTACTTAACTTCTCCGGGCCTCAGTTCCCTCGTCTGTAAAACGGGGATGAAGACTGGGAGCCTGAGGCTTTTTATTGTTATATTTTTTATTCTTTTAAAAATTATTTAAAAATTCTTTTAAAATCTTGTAAAAATTCTTTTTATTTATTTATTTAACTTGTTCACATCTATTCCATTTATTCATTTTGTTGGCCTGTTTGGTTTTGTTCTCTGTCTCCCCCTCCTAGACCGCGAGCCCGCTGTTGGGTAGGGACCGTCTCTAGATGTTGCCAACTTGGACTTCGCAAGCGCTTAGTCCATCATCATCATCAATCGTATTTATTGAGCGCTTACTGTGTGCAGAGTACATATTTATTACTCTATTTATTTATTTATTTATTTATTTTACTTGTACATTTCTATCCTACTTATTTTATTTTGTTGGTATGTTTGGTTCTGTTCTCTGTCTCCCCCTTTTAGACTGTGAGCCCACTGTTGGGTAGGGACTGTCTCTATGTGATGCCAATTTGTACTTCCCAAGCGCTTAGTACAGTGCTCTGCACATAGTAAGCGCTCAATAAATACGATTGATTGATTGATTGATTGATTGGGAAGTACAAGTTGGCAACATCTAGAGACGGTCCCTACCCAACAGTGGGCTCGCAGTCTAAAAGGTGGGCTCTGCACACCGTCAGCGCTCAATAAATACGATTGATTGATTAATAAATGCCATCATCATCAATAAATACGATTGAAGGAATGAATGAATGAATGAATGTGGAGGTGTGTGTGTGTGTGTGTGTGAGAGAGAGAGTGAGGGTGGGCGGGGCGCGCCCTTCCCCGGGCTCTACCACTGTGCCCAACGTAGGGGGGTGTCCCTTCTCCCCGCTCCAGGCCTCGCCCGTGGGCAGCGCGGGCAGCGCGCGCGACACTCCGCCGGGCTCCCGGCCGCAGGAGCGGACCCGGGGCCTGCCCAAGCCCCGAGGGCAGGCGGCCCCCCCCCCCGGCCGCGGGCGGCGAATGGTGCGGCCCGCAGGGCGCGCGCGGCTCCCGCGCTTTGGCCGCCCGGAGTGGGGGGCGGGGAATCGGGCCCCCGCTTCGTAGAGACTCGGCCGGGACCAACTGGGGGCGGCGTGGGGGGGGGCGCGACCCTAGTGGGGGCTTCCGCGGGGCGCCTCATCATCCTTCCAGACTGAGGGGGAGCGGCGAGCGCGGCCGGGATCATGTCGGACGAGGAGTTGAAAGTTCCCGAGGAAATGTTCAAAGAGGTCAAATTTTACGCGGTGGGGGACATCGACCCCAAGGTACCGAACCGGCTCGGGCCCCTCCTGCCCCTCGGCGCCCCTGCACCTTCCCGCCCGGCCCCCCCCCCCGGTTCGGCCGTACCATTGTCGGGGTGGGCTCGCGCGCGCGGGCCGGGCCGGGCCGCCCGGGCCTAATGCAGCCCGCTCGCCTTGGCCTCGCGGCCCCGTGAGGAAGCCACCGTCGCCGCCTCAGTTCTCGCTTCCACCCGAATAATGATAATAATAATGGCATTTATTAAGCGCTTACTCTGTGCCAAGCACTGTTCTAAGCGCTGGGGAGGGGATACAATCGATCAATCAATCGTATTTATTGAGCGCTCACTGTGTGCGGAGCTCTGGACTAAGCGCTTGGGAAGTCCAAGTTGGCAACATAGACAGTCCCTACCCCACAGTGGGCTCACAGTCTAGAAGGGGGAGACGGAAAACCAAACCGCACATACTAACAAGATAAAATAAATAGAATAGATATGCACAAGCAAGATAAATAAATAAATAAATGGAGTAATAAATATGTGGTTGGCAGCATATAGAGACAGTCCCTACCCAACAGTGGGCTCACAGTCTAAAAGGGGGAGACAGAGAACAAAACCAAACATACTAACAAGGTAAAATTAATAGAATAGATATGTACAAGTAAAATAAATAAATAGAGTAATAAATATGTACAAACATATATACAGGTGCTCTGGGAAGGGAAGGAGGTAAGATGGGGGGGATGGAGAGGAAGGAAGGGGCAAGGTCATGAGGTTGCCCCACGTGGGGCTCCCAGTCTTCATCCCCGTGTTACAGAGGAGGGAACTGAGAGGCCCAGAGAAGTGACTTGCCCAAAGTCACGCAGCCGACAAGTGGCGGAGCCGGGATTTGAACCCATGACCTCCGACTCCAAAGTCCGGGCTCTTTTCAAGGCCCTACTGAGAGCTCACCTCCTCCAGGAGGCCTTCCCACTCTGAGCGCCTTCCTTCCTCTCCATCCCCCCCACCTTACCTCCTTCCCTTCCCCACAGCACCTGTATAGATGTTTGTACATATTTATTACTCTATTTATTTTACTTGTGCATATCTATTCTATTTTATTTTGTTAGTATGTTTGGTTTTGTTCTCTGTCTCCCCCTTTTAGACTGTGAGCCCACTGTTGGGTAGGGACTGCCTCCATATGTTGCCAACTTGGACTTCCCAAGCGCTTAGTACAGTGCTCTGCACACAGTAAGCGCTCAATAAATACCACTGATTGATTGATTCCTTCCTCTCCCCCTTGTCACCCTCTCCATCCCCCCATCTTACCTCCTTCCCTTCCCCACAGCACCTGTATATATGTATATATGTTTGTACATATTTATTACTCTATTTTACTTGTACATATCTATTCTATTTATTTTATTTTGTTAGTATGTTTGGTTTTGTTCTCTGTCTCCCCCTTTTAGACTGTGAGCCCGCCGTTGGGTAGGGACTGTCTCTATGTGTTGCCAACTTGTACTTCCCAAACGCTTAGTACAGTGCTCTGCACACAGTAAGCGCTCAATAAATACGATTGATTGATTCCCAAGCGCTTAGTACAGTGCTCTGCACACAGTAAGCGCTCAATAAATATGATTGATTGATTCCTTCCTCTCCCCCTTGTCACCCTCTCCATCCCCCCATCTTACCTCCTTCCCTTCCCCACAGCACCTGTATATATGTATATATGTTTGTACATATTTATTACTCTATTTATTTTACTTGTACATATCTATTCTATTTACTTTATTTTGTTAGTATGTTTGGTTTTGTTCTCTGTCTCCCCCTTTTAGACTGTGAGCCCACTGTTGGGTAGGGACTGTCTCTATATGTTACCAACCACATATTTATTACTCTATTTATTTATTTATTTATTTATTTTACTTGTACATATCTATTCTATTTATTTTATTTTGTTAGTATGTTTGGTTTTGTTTTCTGTCTCCCCCTTCTAGACCGTGAGCCCACTGTTGGGTAGGGACTGTCTCTATATGTTGCCAACTTGGACTTCCCAAGCGCTTAGTACAGTGCTCTGCACACAGTAAGCACTCAATAAATACAATTGATTGATTGATTGATCTGCTGTGTGACCTTGGGCAAGTCACTTAACTTCTGAGCCTCAGTTCCCTCAGCTGTATAATGGGGATTGACTGTGAACCCCACATGGGGCAACCTGATCACCTTGTAACCCCCCAGTGCTTAGAACAGTGCTTCACACATAGTAAGCGCTTAACAAATGCCATTATTATTATTATCATTATTATTATTATTGTTGTTTGGGCCCCGTGGGCCTCTGGGAGCTTCCCAGGCAGGCCAGGCATGGACAGATTGACCCCTACCTTGTGGCAACGGCCCTCCTGGAAATTAGGCCCAGGTAGCTTCTGATCTAGCCTTAACCTCCCATCAGGGCTTTCATTCATTCAGTTGGATTTATTGAGTGCTTAATGTGTCCAGAACACTGTACTAAACGCTTGGAAAGTACAATACAGGGCTCTGACCGTGTTCTGGGTACTGGTCTTGGCTAGCCCCTTTAGGCAGTATGGGGCCCTGAAAATCTCCAAATAGGAGGGTGGACTGATGTTGTGTTTTTATAAGAAATTCTGTGGGTGTAATGCCTTTTTGAATTTCCAAGTCTGATTCGTTAACCTAAATATCGACAACGGGAAAATTGTCAAAACAACTCCATCTCCAAAATGTATTGTATCCATATTTTTTTGTTTTGATGTAGGTGAAGTCCAAGACCCCTGATGGTTTGTGTTTTCTTAGTACTTTGCACAAAGTAAATGTTCAACCAAGTACTTGGGGAAAGGTAAAGGAATAATAATTCAGGCATGGACTCTGGCCTCCCAGGGATCATAACTGAAGAGTAACTGGAGAGAGGAGGAGGACTGGTAATACACACAAGGAAAAAAATTGAAATATAAACTAACAGTGATAATGCAGTGGGGCCTAGAGGAAAGAGTGCTGAGTGCTAAAACAGTTAGTCAATCATTTACAGAGTGTTTACTGTGAGCAGAGCACTGTACTGAGTGCTTAGGAGAGTAATCTTAATTGAGCACTTACTGAGCAATGTATTAAGCACTGGGGGGAGTACTATATAATAAAACAGTCACATTCCCTGCCCACAGTGAGGGTACAGTCTAAAGAGGGAGGCAGGCATTAATATAAATAAATTACAGATATGTACGTAAGTGCTGGGGGGTGAATAAAGGGAGCAAGGCAGGGTGATGCAGAAGGGAGTAGGTGGAAGGGGAAAGAGGGCTTAGGGAAGGCATCATGGAGGAGTTGTGCCTTCAAAAAGACTGTGAAAGGGGGGAGAGTAGTTGTCTGTTGGTTGTGAAGAAGGAGGGTTTTCCAGGCCAGAGGCAGGACGCGGGCAAGAGGTTGGCAGCGAGGTACACAAGATCGAGGTACAGTGAGTAGGTTCATTCATTCATTCATTGTCGTACTTATTGAGCACTTACTGTGCAGAGCACTGTACTAAGTGCTTGGGAAGAACAAATCGGCAACATAGATGGTCCCCGCCCAGCGATGGGCTCACAGTCTAGAAGGGGGAGACAGACAACAAAACAAAACATGGGTTCTAATCCCGGCTCTGCCATTTCTCTGCCGCGTGACCTTGGGCAAGTCACTTCACTTCTGTGCCTCAGTTACCTCATCTGTAAAATGGGGATTGAGACTGCGAGCCCCACGTGGAACAGGGACTGTGTCCAGTTGGATTTGCTTGTACCAATCCAGCGCATAGTACAGTACCTGGAACATCGTAAGTGCTTAACAAATCCCATCATTATTATAAACCCCCCCTTGAAGAGAACCAAGGCTTTTGTCAGTAATCACATATTTTTAAGGGTATTTGTTAAGAACTTTCTTTGTGCCAGGCTCCGTACTATGTTCTGGGGTAGATATAATCTGATCAGGCTGGACACAGTGTCCGTCCCACAAGGAGCTCACAGTCTTCATCTCCATTTTACAGGTTGGCATTAGAAGAGTGAAATGTGTGGTCTCAGTTGTAGTAGAAGAGTAGCAACGTGAAGTAGAGGGGGGCAAGGTGATGCTTTGCACATAGTAAGCGCTTAATAAATGCCATTAAAAAAAAAAGCAGATAGTAAGTTTTTGTTTGTGGAAATGGCTGGGCAACCACTGGAGGTTCTTCAGTGGGGAGATACGGACTGAACGTGTCTGTGGAAGAATGATCCGGGCCTGAGTGAACTATGGACTGGAGTGGAGAGAAACAGGAGGTAAGGAGGTCAGCAAGAAGGCTGATAGAGTAATCAAGATGAGGTAGGGTAAGTGCTTGGATTTACGTGGTAGCATTTTGGATGGAGAGGAGTGGGTGGAGTTTAGCGATGCCGAGATGTTTGAACCAACAGGATTGAGGAATAGATTGAATAGAGTTGGTAGATTTGCTTCCTGCCCAGCTTTGCCACTTGGCTGCTGGGTGCCTCAGTTTCCTCATCGGTAAAGTAGGGATGCAGTACTTAGCTTGGAGGCCCAGTGTGGTTCAAGGATTGTGTCTTGACCTGATTATCTTGTGCTTGCTAACAGTGTTTGGCAAAAACTACACACTTAAATATTGTCATTATTATTAGTAGTTGTGGTGGTACTAAGGCCTGCAGAATATTACTATCAAAAGAGGTTTTCTGGTTTTCCACTGCCCCTAGGGGGGCCATTCCTAGTTCATCATACTCTTCTTCCCAATATTTCAAAAGTTGTCATGCACGTGCTGCAGCTTCTTAGTTTAAATGATTAACCGTATTGCTGTCCACAGTCAGTTACTACTATCTGGTAAAGAAGGTGTCGGTCTTTTATATCTCATTCAGTCCTAGAGAAATTCACTTTGGCTCAGTGCACTTTACTATTCAGATGGCGTGAGGATGAAATACTGAAGTGGAAGGAAGTAGCGTGGCCTAGTGGTTAAAGCTTGGGCCTGGGAGGCATGGGACCAGGGTCTAATCCCGGTTCCACCACTTCTGTGTGCCTCAGTTGCCTCATCCGTAAAATGGGGACTGTGAGCCCTTGTGAGATATTGACTGTGTCCAACCTGATTAGCTTTTATCTACCCCAGCGCTTAGTACAATGCCTGGCAGGTAGTAAGTGCTTAAAAGATGCCCTTAAAATACTGTCCTCCTCTTCTTGGATTTATGACAAAGTTGGTTCCTGAAAACGTCAGATAGTTTTAAGTCAGGACTAATTTACTCGTAGGAACACTGTTAAAAATGGAGAGTGATTCCTGAGCCAAGGCCAGATAGCCTGTTTTCACCATTTACCAGAAGTGTGTGCCCTAGTACATTCATATATTAGTACTGAGTTAGAGAGATTCCACAATACTGTAGCTGACTTTTACTTCACTGGAAATAAAATAGAGGCCTTGCCCCTCCTTGCAGGTGATTCTTGGGGATTATCAGGTAACATCCCGCCCTTCTGCCCCCACCAGCCTCTTGTGCTACACTCCCCCAGCCCTCTCTTTTCCTCACCTTGTGACCTATAAAATTATTTCCCCTATTCCCTGTATCTCCTGAGCACTCCTTTTCCCCCCCAGCCCTCCACCACCCACCATAGAGCTAGTGCCATTAATGAGGCCTGTGTTGTAAAGTCAGAATGGCTATGTTTACTACAGTAAGGCTGAAACTAGGGACGAAGTTTAAAATGTCCTAAGTGACAAGAACTGCCTGCATTTCTTGAAATCCTAACGGTTATCTTAGAAACAACTTATTTTATGGTTTTTGAAATAAACTGCACTCCAGCACCCAAAAGATAAACTGGATCATTCATAAACTCGTATTTTTCACATTTAAGCTGGCTACCAGAAATATTAAAAGCTGCTATTTCTCAGGTTCCGATTTGAGACTTGCACTTACGTTTTACCGTACTCAGCCTATCCGCCTTGCTACCAAACATCAGGGATTCAAAAGATTAAACTCCTCCATGCACATTTCTCTAAGTAGTGACACAACTGTATTTCAATCAGTTGGTATCTATTGATGACTAACTTTTTACAGAGCACTGTACTGTGTGCTTGGGGCGGGGCTACAGTAAAGTAGACTCAGCCCCTGCCCTCAACGATCGTATAATCTGGAATATCTAGTGAATTTACAGTCTCTTTCAGATGCAGTGCTAATAAATGCTGAGTCATTATTGGACTCCTGAATTTGTTAGAATGCTTTAAAGGTGCGTTGAGTTGATCTACGCAATATATGGAAAATGCCCAAGGGTTGATGCAGTTCAGGCAGTTCGCTCATAATGTGTGTTTTCAGAATGCATTTTGAATAGAACAGTACTGAGGATTTAGGGAGTGTCCTTCCTACAGCATGCCCCTGTCTGGATACAGTGCACTGTGGTTTTGGAAGAAATAGTTTGTGCAGGCATACGGGTGTCAGTCAAGGTGTGAGTTGCCTTAATAGGAGTGTTCTGTAAAGCAAGTTTCTTCAGCGCCATAGCCTTCAAGTTGCAGGAGAGCCATTTGAACAGAAGTTGCTTATCCTCATTTTACAGATGAAGAAACTGTGACTCAGAGTGGTCAAAACTGCAGACTATAACTCCAGAGTGAAAGGTCACTGTGGGCAGGGAACATGTTTAACAATTTTGTTATATTGTGCTCTGACATGCGCTTAGTACAGTGCTCGGCACACAGTCAAGTGCTCCATAAATATGACTGAGACACCTACTCTCCCCACTTCTTAATTCCTGTCTCTCTCAGGGCTTCTAATCCTGGGTCCCATCTGAATAGTTCTAACTACCCATGCTCTGGGCTCAATGTTTTGTCACAGAGGAGGTGCTTAATAAATGCCAACCTAGTTAGTTGCTGGGGAATCTTTCACTGAATCCCACCCGTCTTTATAGTAGATGTGTCAGTCATGGGGTGATAAGAGATTTAATCAGGGAAGGCCTCCTATAGATGCGATTTGTGAAGGGCCTTGGAAATGGTGAGAGCAGTAAGTGATCATCATCATCAATCGTGTTTATTGAGTGCTTACTATGTGCAGAGCACTGTACTAAGTGCTTGGGAAGTACAAATTGGCAACATATAGAGACAGTCCCTACCCAACAGTGGGCTCACAGTCTAAAAGGTCTAAAAAGTCTAAAAGTGATCTGCCAGATGTGTACATATTTACTATTCTATTTATTTTGTTTTGTTAATATGTTTTGTTTTGTTGTCTGTCTCCCCCTTCTAGACTGTGAGCCCGTTGTTGGGTGGGGACCGTCTCTATATGTTGCCAACTTGTACTTCCCAAGTGCTTAGTACAGTGCTCTGCACACAGTAAGCGCTCAATAAATACGATTGAATGAATGATTGAATGAAGATGGAGATGGTAGTTCCAGGCATAAGGAAGGGTGTGAGCAAGAGGTTGGCTGTGAGAGCGATGGAGGCACAGAGAGTAGGGTGGCTTTAGAAGAGGGAAGTGTGTGAGCTGGGGACGACTGGGAGAAGGAGCGCAGAGAAAATAGTGGGGAGAAAGCAGAATGAGGGCCTTACAGGCAATGATCAGGAATTTCGCTAGATGGGCAGAGGAATGGGCAATCATCGGGGCAGAGTGGTTCAGTGGAATCAATCAATCAATCGTATTTATTGAGCGCTTACTGTGTGCAGAGCACTGTACTAAGCACTTGGGAAGTACAAGTTGGCAACAAGAGCCCGGGCTTGGGAGTCAGAGGTCATGGGTTCTAATCCCAGCTCTGCCGCTTGTCAGCTGTGTGACTTTGGGCAAGTCACTTCGCTTCTCTGTGCCTGTTCCCTCATCTGTAAAATGGGGATTAAGATTGTGAGCCCCATGTGGGACAACCTGATTACCTTGTATCCCCCCCCCAGCGCTTAGAACAGTGCTTGGCACATAGTAAGCGCTTAACAAATGCCATCTTTTTTTTTTTTTTGAGGAGTGGGGAGACGCACGAATGGACGCTGTATCAAAATGACCCAGGCCGCAGAGTGAAGTATGGACTGGAGTCGGGAGAGACTCCCCCTTTCTTTCCCTCTCCTTTAACAAGAGTAGCAGCATCAGAACCTCCAGCTCCGAGCCAGATTTGTGCCATCCCACTTCTCTGAGCGGGCCACAGCTTCTCCAGGCCCCAGCCAAGCCAGGAATCTGAGAGCTGGGGGTTGGGGGTTAGAGTCGGTCAGGCTAAGAGTGTGACCCCCATGTGGGACAGGGACTGTGTCCAACCTGATTAACTTGTATCCATCCCAGCACTTAAGAACAGTGCTTGGCGCATAGTAAGAGCTTAAAAAGTACCATAATTATTATTATTGTTATTGATGTGGCAGCCACCTGCTAATTGGTCATGCATTGTGTGTCATGCACATCAATCAATCAATCAATGGTATTTATTGAGTGCTTACTGTATGCAGAGCACTGTACTAAGCGCTTGGGAAGTACAAGTTGGCAACACATAGAGACAGTCCCTACCCAACAGTGGGCTCACAGTCTAGAAGGGGGAGACAGAGAACAGAACCAAACATATTAACAAAATAAAATAGAATAGATATGTACAAGTAAAATAAATAGAGTAAAAAATATGTACAAACATATATACATATATACAGGTGCTGTGGGGAAGGGAAGGAGATAAGACGAGGGGGATGGAGAGGGGTATGAGGGGGAGAGGAGGGAAGGGGCTCAGTCTGGGAAGGCCTCCTGGAGGAGGTGAAATATGCATATCTGGTATTTTTACTGAGCACTTACTGTGTGGAGAGCACTGGTCTTAGCACTTGGGTGAGTACAACAGAGCAGATTTGTTGGCTGCCCACAGTGATCTTACAGTTTAGAGGGGGAGATAGTCATTGATATAAAAATTTCGTAATGTATAGATAGGTACACAAGGCCCGAGGGGTGAGCGTGGGGCGAATATCAAATGCCCAAAGGTCACAGATCCAAGTGCGTAGACCACTCAGAAGGGAGAGGCAGCCTGGGAAAAAAGGGGCTTAATTGGGGAAGGCCCTTTGGAGGAGATGTGAACTTAATAAGGCTTTGAAGGTGGGGAGAGTGGTGGTCTAATGTGTATGGATGGGAGGAAGTTCCAGACCAGAGGGAGACTGTGGGAAAGGGGTGTCCATGAGATACAGGCAAATCCTGATGACTAGCACCTGCCCTATTACAGTCTCTGAATAAACTTTAACTGGGCCACTCAGGGGCATTTAGGAAAAAAAAATAAAAGGAACATGTAAACTGATTTTATTCCCCTAATCTTTTTCTGAATGTCCTATTTTTAGGGAAAATATGTCGACATTACTTTTCTTTAATTTTTAGCCCAGCCTGCCTAGTTGCAACTGCTCAGAAGTTTTACACCCTCATTTTATTGCCTGGCATGTAGCAGGCTGTTTGTTTACTCTGTAGCTTGATTTTCATTTTATTCCTGTCAAAATGTTCATGCATGTTTACTTTTTAAAAGATAAAATGTAGTTCAAAGGCATTTAAGTGTTACTGAAACCCATTTGGAAAAGCCTGGAATGGTCATATGGAAGCCTCTCCATTGTTTAAAATTTTTTTAAAAAAAATTGTCCTGTTTCTTCAGGGTAAATTTGGTCCCCCAAAACAAGCGTGCCTTTCACCTGTTTGCCTGTGAGTTCAACCCGCAGATGGATTATTTCAGGAACTACACCCGGGTCTCCTTTAATGTGGGGGTCATGAACTTGCAAAACCTCATGTTAAGAAAAATGTGTGTTACAGTTTGCTTTTTTGATTTTTAGTCTCTGTCTGGACTACAGGAGCAGCAGCAGCAAGTCCCGCCCCTGCTCCATCCTCTTGACATCTCCCCGTTCTCCCCACCTCCGGATGAAATCTGGAGGCTCCAAGCCCCTTCTTTTTCCACTACTAAAACTTCTGAGGGACATTTACTTTAAACGCAGGTGATAGTTTCAGGCTTTGTCCTATCAATGCTTTCGGGGCTGCAGTGTCCATGGCGACCCGTGGTACTAACCACGCTTAATGAAATGCACGTGCGTGGCCATTTCTTGTCAACACAGCGTGGCGTGGTAGCCAGATGGGCTCACGTTGGCAGGCAAATGTTCATTCCCTGCGTTTTTCCACTGCATTATAGTCCGACCATGTAATAAAAACGCCTCAGTGCAGAAGAGGGTACTTGTTTTTGACTTTGGTGGGAGATTCATAATTCAGACCTTTCAAATTGACCATATGACTCTAATCAGTGATACTAATCTAACAACTGCCTGACTAAAATAAGCAACCCCGGAATTGAAAAATGGCTTTACTTTTGCGGAAAAAAAATCTAAACAGATTGTACAGACTGCCTCTCCCCATGGAGTAATTAGAATGTGCAAGAGTCTAAAACAGCTTTTTTTGGGTAATCTTACAGTCTATCTTTGTCTCGTTTGCATAAAACTGGTTCCAGTTAGTAAACAAAAATGAAAATTCTCTAACATTTCGAGGACATTTGAAGCAGTCTTCTACATTGCTCTGCTCGTAGTAAGCGCCAAATAAATGCGATTGACGTGTTGACTATTTCAGGTTTATATTATGGCAGATGGTTTCTCTTTCATTTGGAGTTGTGTGCACTTGGTTCTGGATTTGAGTTTTTTGCATTTAGCATCTCCAAAGTGGGTGTTCGCAGCAGTGGAAGTAATTCAGATCTTATAGAGACTCTGAGCACGGTATATTGTTTTTTGTTCTGCACATAGTGTGACCTAGTGAAAAGATCTTAAGTCAGGGAGTCAGGGGAACCTGGGTTCTAATCCCGGCCCTACCACTTGACTTGTGTGGGACCTTGGGCAAGTCACTTAACTTCTCTATGCCTGAGTTTCCTCATCTGCAAAATAGGGAATAGGTACCTGTCTGTCATCCCCTGAGCCCTAATGAATCAGTCAGTGCTATTTATTGAGCCCATACTGTGTGCATAGCACTGCATTAAGCATTTGGAAGAGAACTAAATAATACTGTTGGTAGATGTGCTCACTGCCCACAAGGACCTTCCCATCTAGAGTGTCGAGATGGTCGTTAAAATAAATTAGCAGCGATAAGGCAAATGTCAGGGGGTAAGGGTATTGTACATAAATAAGTGCTGTGGGGCTGGAAGAGGGGTGAATATCAAACTTCAGAGAGTGGGATGAATAGCAAGCGCTTAGATCCAAGTGCATAGGCAACAAAGAAGGGAGGGCAAATATGGGAAATGTGTGTAGTCAGGGAAGGCCTCTTGGAGGAGATGTGTTTTTAGGAGGGCTTTGAAGCTGGGGAAAGTGGTGGTCTGTCAGATATGAAGGAGGAGGGTGTTCCAGGTCAGAGGGAGGTCAGTGGTGAGAAAGACAAGATCAGTCGAGGTCCAGTGAGTAAGTTGGGGTTAGAAGAGCGAAGTGTATAGGATTGTTTCTGATCTGATTGTTTGGTGTCTACCCTAGGGTTTAGTACAGTGCCTGCCACATAGTGCTTAACAGATACCATTGTTAGTAATACAGAAAGCATGCTTCCTAAAGAATGGTTAAAGAAATAATAATTATGGTATTTGCACTGTATTAAGCTCTGGGGTGGAGACAAGCAAATTGGGTTGGACACAGTACCTGTCCCATAATAACAGTTATGGTATTTGCACTGTATTAAGTGCTGGCGTGGAGACAAGCAAATTGGGTTGGACACAGTCCCTGTCCCATGTAGGGCTCACAGTCTCGATCCCCATTTTACAGATAACAATCAATCAATCAATCGTATTTATTGAGCGCTTACTGTGTGCAGAGCCCTGTACTAAGCGCTTGGGAAGTACAAGCTGGGAACATAACAGGCACAGAGAGGTGAAGTGACTTGCCCAAGGTCACACAGCAGACAAGAGGCAGAGCTGGGATTAAAACCCATGACCTTCTGACCCCCAGGCCCCTGCTGTATCCACTTCGCTATGCTGCTTCAACAAAAAATACCTTCCTATAATTAGAATATTTTGGTGATCCAGTTAATACTCAGTTTGCCCAAGGCTCTTACTCTCATGCTGTGTTTTGGATAGACTGTGATGGCAGAATTCAGGTATGTAGTTCCCACACACAGTGTGGGAAGAGACTTTTGTGCACAAATGAACAAGGCTGGACACTGGGTGAATATTCCAGCCTGAGTTTTCCGTAGTGTGGGGCTCTGCAAGAATGTAAAGCCCAGGTAACAGGAAAATTAAGTGTTCCCCATTTTAATTTCTTGTTTGGCATCCAAGTTTAATCACCCCCATTTTTTTTTTGTTTTGTTTTGGCTTATGACTCAAATTGAGTTTTAAAAGGGTTTATGTAATTCATATTGGGTCAGATCCTGTGTGTGACTCAGCTCCTCCCTTGATATAAATTAGGCCCTTTAATTTACTTACAATATTCTAATATATTTTGGGAGTAATTGACTGGTTGGACCCATTAATTTGCGATTGTAATGAAATTGGTTCATGTAGACTAAAGAGGCGACATTTATATATCCATTTTAGTGTTAATGAATAATTCCTACTTCTTGAAAGTTTAATTTGTGAGTAGGGCTGAGAGATCAGTTTCCTGTTGTGCTCTCTAATTCCTTTCTTTCTATTAAAACCTTTCTTTCTCTGAAAAACTTAAAAACAAATATTTTCCCCGGGAGCCTGAATATAGTTTTTTCATTCATTTGGAGTTGAGATTGCTGATGTATGTAGTAATCTGTTGTAGCGATAATGTATGTAAATCAAGAATAAACTGCAATTTCCCTTCTAATGAATTTTTCCTTTTTGTAGGTTATTCAGTTACTGAAAGCCGGAAAAGCGAAGGAAGTTTCTTATAATGCTCTGGCCTCGCACATCATTTCAGAAGATGGGGATAATCCAGAGGTGGGAGAATCTCGGGAAGTTTTTGATCTCCCTGTAGTGAAAGTGAGTAGTGCAGATTTTGAAATTGTTTACTTCTTTTGTTTGGCTTCTTGTTAGTCACCACTCCTGCAAAGTCAGTCAGTCATATTTCTTGAGTGCTTACTGTGTGCAGAGTACTGTACCAAACACTTGAGAGAGCACAATATAACAGTACCTGTCTTCTCTTAACCCTGAAGATACCGCAGTGCATATTTTCTGGCTCCTTCATATTTATTGAGCGCTTACTGTGTGCAGAGCATTGTACTAAGTGCTTGGAAAGTACAATTCAGCAATAAAGTGAGACAGTCCCTGCCCACACCAGGCTTACAGTCTAGAAAGGGGGAGACAAACATCAAAGCAAGTAAACAGACATCAGTATAAATAAACAGAATTATAGATATATACACATCAAAACAAGTAAACAGGCAATAACATGAACAAATAGAATTATAGATATGAACACATAAACACAAGTACTGTGGGTTGGGGTAGGTAGAGAAAAGGGAGCAAGTTGGGGTGACAGGGAGGGGAGGGTGAGCATCTTTCAAAGTGCATCCATATAATGAGCATCCATGAGAGAGAATGTCTTGCATTGTCTCACCGCCAGCTGCTTTGTCTTCGAACTGCAGGACAACTCCTATGACTCTTACAGCGGAAAAAGAATTATTTTGTTGCTCAACTGATTTTAGATGTTTTCTGAGTAACATTTGCAGACTCTGTTTTTCTCTTCAAACTTTTTCCTTTTCTTTTTTCCTTTTCATGATTAAAAGAAATGAAGCAGGCAGAGCTAGCTACAAAATAGGCATGATATTGCCTCTCATTCCCCCATATTAAGTGTAATGAAGATAAGTAGCCTCTGCTCTTCACACCTATATGCAGGTGCTTTTTATAAAGACAGGGAGAGGGGCACAGTAGGAACAAGTGTAACAAGTGTTTATAAAGTACTGTGTCCAAAACCAGGTTTTAAATTTCCCCCGCTTCTTTGTCTAATTTCACAACGTATCCACTTCTGGAACAATCCAGGAGTTGCTTTTCAGCTTTTATTGCCTGCCCAAGATGGTATGATTTTATCAATTTTTTTTTTCATGGTGGTCCTTTTTTGAGAGCTCAGAGTTGCTGGGGCTGCTTCTAAGTAACCCCCTTTTACTTTCTCCTTAGGGGGAACCTAGACCAACTTCCATTCCAAGGTCTCATTCTCTTCCCCATTTTCTCTTTCCCCGTGCTCCAGAAGCTTGAATACACTGCTTCTCGATATGGTACCGGGAAGGATTGTGGAATCCCTCTGTGCTCGGTGAGGGAGGAGAACTCATACATGTACTCAGTGCCATATTTAGAAGGGGATGGGGTGGACGGGGAGAGGCTGGATCATGTCCACTTGATGACTTGCGAGGTTTATTCACCTGTGAATCTTGATCAATAGAACTCTAGACTTGGGAGTCATGATTTTTGTTCATAGATTCTCTTGGTCTCAGTTTGGCAAAGCAACTCATGATTAAAAGAAATGAAGCAGGCAGAGCTAGCTACAAAATAGGCATGATATTGCCTCTCATTCCCCCGTATTAAGTGTAATGAAGATAAGTAGCTTCTGCTCTTCACACCTATATGCAGGTGCTTTTTATAAAGACAGGGAGAGGGGCACAGTAGGAACAAGTGTAACAAGTGTTTATAAAGTACTGTGGCCGAAACCAGGTTTTAAATTCCTCTACACCCACCCTAGACCAGAGCCCCCTCTTCCCCCCACTCTGCATCATCAAAGTGCTAAAATCCATAGGGCAGAGTCGCTTTTGAAGATCAGTGGAGTCTGACTTGGCACTGGAAACCTTGAGGCTTTATTTTATTCATTCTATTTATTTTATTTGGCTTATATGTTTTGTCGTCTGTCTCCCCTTCTAGACTGTATGAGCCCGCTGTTGGGTAGGGACCGTCTCTATATGTTGCCAGCTTGTACTTCCCAAGCACTTAGTACAGTGCTCTGCACACAGTAAGCGCTCAATAAATATGATTGAATGAATTTAATGAATGAATGAATGAGGCTCTTCTGGACTTGGGTAGACTTCCTCAGGCCTCTCCAACCAGAACCTGAACACTTGGGGTTGTTGGGGATTTGAGCCCACTCTGGGGATGGGCCCACGAAAGTCCTGGGGCTCAACCTGAAGTTGAGGGAAGAATTAAACTCACTGTGCTATATGCTCTGCACGCAGAAGGCATTTGATAAATTCTCGGGGCTAACTGATTTGTAATGAAAGGTTTTATTGTAGTACGTGAACAGTACTACAGCTTGGGAAATTACTGATTTGCTGGATATTGTTTGCTGTTTGGTAGCTTGTTATGGTTCTAATTCCATTTTCATTTCAAAAGGACTAGACACGAGTTGTTTTTTTTTTTGTTACTGTTCAGCGTGGTATGTATATGCTGAACTGAGTATGCATATGACAAGTTGGCGGGATGGATGCAGTGCAGGTTGTCAGGTGCTTACTTTCTTTTGTTTGCCTTCCGGAGGGTTCTGGTGTGCCTCGATCACCTTCTGTTCCGTTTCTTTCTCCTTATTCCCCCCACCTTCCACTTGAGGTTGGCTTCCTTTGACTCCCAAGAGCTAGTCTAAGTGGCTACTTGGAGGACAATAGAAAGAAGGGAGGAAGTAGTGATGGAAGAAAACGGAAAAGCCTGAAAGTCTAATTGTCATTCCCAAGCACGGTGGTGACGGAATCAGCAAGGGTAGACTTGGAAGTGGATGTAGAGAAATCTGACCCCCTAGTAGAGACATAAATCAACCTAGCCTAAAGCCCTTCCATGTCTGCCACGAGATTTACCTTGTATAGAATAATATATCGGATAGGAAGTGCTCCTGGAAACATTAGTTGGGAGTAATATCTCTTGCTACCTATTGTAGCCACAATCTTCGTGAATTGAATTGGAGTCAGATTGCATTCTCTCCCTAGCTCCAACCCTGTGAACATTCCTTAATTAGTTGGTGTCTGTTAAGCGTCCTTTTGCTTCCCTTTACTTTTCTTCTCACCCTCTGCCCTTATTCTTTGAGTCTGGGATCTAAGAACCAGGTCTGTACTTCATCTGTGTATGTCCTTCCCAGCATTTCTTTTGCTCATAGTAAGGGCTTTAATGAGTAGTATTACTACTATTCATTCACTCAGTAGTTCAATCTAATTTATTGAATGCTTATTGCGTGCAGAGCACTGTACTAAGCGCTTGAAAAGTATAATTCAGCAATAAAGAGAGATAATCCATGCCCACACTGGGTTTACAGTCTAGAAGGGGGAGACAGACATCAAAATAAGTAAACAGACATTGATATAGAGTTTTAGATATATACACATCAAAACAAGTAAACAGGCATTAATATAAGTAAATAGAATTATAGATATGTACATATGCACAAATGCTGTGGGGTGGGGAGAGGGGGGTAGAGCAGAGGGAGCCGGAATAAGAATAAGATTGGACAGGCCTGAAAATTTATAGTCAGAAGTCCCTGCGCTTCTACTGTGGCGATAAGTATTATTCAAAATCCCTGCTTATTAGTTAAAAATACAGTCTAAAACATTATGTGCAGTATAAATTATTTAATTTCATTTTGTCTTCCAGCCTTCTTGGGTGATTTTATCTGTTCGCTGTGGAGCTCTCCTGCCGTATCCTTTCTCTTGAATAACTCATGTTTTTAAGTTTTATTCTGAATGCTACTATAGCCGACTCTTATTGAGCCAAGTGAAATATCTAGCTTGCACTTTAATGTTTGACAGGAAATGGTAACAGCAGGCTACAGTACAAGAAAAGATACAATTTGTTATCTGTAGCTCAATTGTTAATGTACCAGCAGAAGACAGACCAGAGGAGTTGAGTTGCAAATGAATGTTTTGCTAATCACTCACTTTCCTTTGATGTCTTTCTCACCCTAGTAAAATATTGTAACTTTATTACACTTTAATATTTCAGAAATGCTAATTTTGTTATAGGTTGAGTCATCTTTATTATTTGCCAAAATATTTACCACATAGTAATATTTACTGGAAAAACAATTGTGGCTTTTAATAATAATAATAATAATAATGATGGCATTTATTAAGCGCTTACTATGTGCAAAGCACTGTTCTAAGCACTGGGGAGGTTACAAGGTGATCAGGTTGTCCCACGGGGGGGCTCACAGTCTTAATCCCCATTTTTCAGATGAGGTAACTGAGGCACGGAGAAATTAAGTGACTTGCCCAAAGTCACACAGCTGACAGTTGGCGGAGCCGGGATTTGAACCCATGACCTCTGACTCCAAAGCCCATGCTCTTTCCACTGAGCCACGCTGCTTCTCACGCTGCTTTTGGAAATGAAATCTTTTTATTGTATTTCATGACCCTGTAAATGAGTCAGTAACTATAATTGCATTTTATTCATTGATCGAACATCATACAGGTGGAGGGTTTGGGCCAGTTATGCAGAGGATGAACTTGCCTTTTGGATCTTTGGCTTGAGGCAAAGATTTCCAAAGGTTTAGTGCCCTTCCCCTTGCCCCACTGGGATCCATAGTCCTCAGACCTTAAACATCAGTGGGGGAGTGCCACTGTGGGATGGAAGGGCCCAGGCCTTCTTTCCAAACTCACGAGGTGCTTTTCGTACATGTGCTCTCTTCCATAGGTTTGCCAGCAGCCCCTGGAGACAACTGCCCACAAGTGGCATCAATCCTTGTAATCCTTGGAGGTGGCCTGGGCTCCCTTCAGCCCAGCTCCGATCTGGTTCAGCCTTGGATGCTGCAATTCAAATGCCCCCATGGGCCAGGCTGGGTCCAGAACAGGACCAGGACTGGGTCCAGAACAGGAACAGGACTGAACAGAACAAGACTTTTAGACTGTGAGCCCACTGTTGGGTAGGGACTGTCTCTATATGTTGCCAATTTTTACTTCCCAAGTGCTTAGTACAGTGCTCTGCACATAGTAAGCGCTCAATAAATACGATTGATGATGATGATGATGATGATGATGATGACCAGAACCTGTCTCTCCCTCCTTTGGGCCTTCAGGGATGGTCAGGTGGAGTTAGGGGAAGACCAGTGTCCTGTTCCCATGGCTGCCCTATGATCTGCCTTTTATGTTACATTGTCAATAATCTTTAACACCTGTTGACCAGAGTGAATGGTTTCTCTCCAGAATCATGTCAGATTTTTTTTGGTGTCACTGCCTGTCTCTCCCAGGTAAGCATTATTTGGATTGAAATACATTTTGGGGTTTTATGTTTAATATTGACACACTTGGGTCTTTGAAATGATTGAAGTTTCAAGAAATTTCTCAAGTAGTATTGGAGAATCTGTGTACCAAATTAGGTGAATGTCTGAACTGTGAAGCTAATAAGGCATTTTTCATTTTTGACATTTATTTCAAACTTTATTATGCTGTCCTAAGTATAGAATACAGATTTGCATTTTGCCTGATCGGGCCATTTGTCTTTTGATTTAATTGCATAAATTTAGGAAATTTCAGTGAACAGGCAAGTAGAGGCAGTAAGGATAGTTATTTTGGTTAGACTTCTTGTTGAGCTTTTTAAATATTCTAAATAGAACAATTCTATAGACTTAATTAGAATTCAGGGTATTTTCTAACTATATAATTTAGGGATCTCCCACATAGTACTGGAGGTTGTAGCCATTTGAAAACTCTTGGGATTTGTAGACCTAGACCTGAACCATGCTGCTATTGCTTTCAAGAAGATATTTCCATTCTAGGGATTGATGGCTTTTTGAAATTTGACTGCCATAGAAGGAAAAAAGAAAAACAAAGTCCAGAGAGGCTAGTGAGGATGAAAAGAGATAGAAGAACTGGAAACAGTGTAGAACAAAATAGAGGATGAGGGGATTCTATGAAGATGAAGTGACTTCTGTTTTTCAACTCTCAGTTGCAAGATCTGAGTCTGGTCACCCCTCACACCACATTATACCAAAATCTAAGTTTGATCACATCTAAACCTGGGTAAAATTAAACCCTAAAGGTTTAACTATAACATCTTCTGGTAAATGCAGTTGTTACCAGAGTAGTCTTACTGTCCTTTCCTCCTACAGATTCCTCATTCCCACTGTAACCCGACAGGCTTACTGGGGTATTTTGGGTTGTTTTTTTGGAACCCAAAAACCTGGTGCAGAGAAGAGTTCTGGGTTTTTATGTTAAAGAATGAAGAACCTCAGGCCAAAATGAATGCTTACCTATTTTGGGAACAGTTTTCACTTAGAGTCGATTCATTAAACTCTCATTTTTCCAAACTAGTGATCAAATAAAAAGCATGATTTAAATGGATGCTTTAAATCACTATAGGCACGCCCCAAACAGGCTACTTTGAAATATTTTCTTTTGCTATTTTTATCTGATGATTTTTCTGTGATGGTAGGGAGATGCTCCTTTGGGGATTAAGTACAAGTCCAAATCCTGGTTTTACAAGGGGACGATGTAGTATTGTAGCAGTAGTGCAAATGAGAATTTAAAATTGAGGAGAAAGGATTAAAAATAATTAGGGGAAATACAGAATCTTTGCCTTGGACAGGTATGGAAAAAGCCCTTTGCACTTTTTTGTTTTAGCCGATATTACATAATCAAAAGTCTAAGTTGTAGTGATTCGTAATTTTCTATTAGTAATCCTCATCACACCTGCTTGGTTAAATGTTGATTTCAGTTTCAACTTGTGCCTTTTGACATTTTTATATGGTTCTCCGTGTACTAACTGCAGTCACTTTCAGAAACCTCTATTTTTCTCCATGCTCTCCTAGAACAGGCTGTCTTTGACTCACTGAAGACTCATTTTTTTAAGCACAGAACCTATTTAGAACCATTTTATCCAAACTAGAGGTATTTGAGCACTTACAGTGTGTAGAACAATCAGTGATATTTACTGAGCCCTTACTGTGTGCAGAGCACTGTACTTGGAAGGGTACAAGACAGTAGAATTGGTAGACATGATCCCTGCTGTCAAGGAACTTACGGTATACAGTACTATCTGCTTTCGGCTAGAAATCTTTCTACTTTGCCATTGATTCATAATTTTATGCTTTCCTTTGCAATTTGTATTACTTTCATTCTGATGTTAGATAGAAAACATGATGACATGCGGGCATACCAAAGCCAGGACCAAAAAAGGAGTGCATTTAATTTAGCATGCCTTGGAATAGATATCTCCTGTTTATTTGAAATGATTTAAGCGCTCAATAAATAAGATTGAATGAATGAATTAGGCAAGGGCTTGAATGCTGTTTCAGTACTGGCATTCACTTTACCACTTTCAAAGATGACAAATTTAAGTGTACAGTTCTGGTTGTTAGAATCATTTCATTCTATCACAGTTAATTAGTGGTGCAGAGAGAGATGTATCTAACCATACTTAAGTATTTGAAAATGCAGAACTTGAAAGTAGCCAAGATATTTTTATGCCCCAGTTTTCTCTTCCCATATCAAAAAAAAAATTATTTCAGGCACTTAAAAACAATGGAAAGAAAAATTACGTCTGAATAGTAGCCATGTATACTTTAAAAATAAAAGGTTAAATTTCATTTGTTTACTTTTTTCTTCCAACATCTTATAGGATCATTCCACTTATTAGGGAAGGGGAGTAGGCATTTGCAAAGTAGTATTTCGAAGGGTGATTCGCAAAATGTTCACAAGCAAAAGAAGGAGTGATACATACTGTAGATCTAAAAGGTTTATTTTTAACTTTCTATTAGATTTCATCTGAAGACCGAAGTGCGCTGTGGGCTTTGATTACGTTTTATGGGGGGGATTGCCAGCTGAGCCTCAATAAGAAGTGTACTCATTTGATTGTACCTGAGCCAAAGGGGGTAAGAGTTTATTACATGTACAATCCTTTTTGTTGTAGCACATAAGTGCTTCTAAATAATCAAACAATTTTCCCCTCTTCCTGAAGTTTGTCTCTTCACTTGGTCATTAGACTCAATTTGCTAAAGCCGATTGTAGTGATATATTGCAGTCTGTCATTATTTATGTTTATCAAATATTTATTTTTCCTCTGGTTTTGAGTTTTTGGTCATTTCCAAGAGCATACTTATCTGTATTTCGTATTGATTTTGTGTTTGCATTTTGTCATGATCCCACCGATAATTGTAATGAAAATGACCACCTATTCATGCTAGGTAATGATTGCTTGTTTTATGTCTAGGATATTATAGTTTAGAGGATCTTGTGGTCCCTAAAAATATATTTAGCTCCTTAAAAATGCATGTATTACATTGTTAAATCAATTAAATCAAATATAAAGTATTTTTGAGATTGGCCTTGAATATTTTACATGCAATAATAGTTAATACATAACATTATGAAACGAGTAACGACCTCTACATTACAGGCTACCGCCTGAAAACAACTATTTGAAATACTTTTTTGGGGAAAGCCATCAAATTTTTTTCTTACGACTTTTAGCTTCAAGTTTATAGAAAGGGAGATCAGCGTAAAAGACTGTAATCATTGTAACTGGGACTTGATGATTTATTTATCTACATTTCCTGGTTAATGGTTTCTAGTCAGCATCAACAACCAGGAATGGTTTGTGCTGAACTAAGAGAAGCTGGGGGAAAATGGCTCTGGCACCTGATAGGCCCCTTCTGGAATCCACAGCCCAAACCACAGTCACCACTGTTATTTGCAAGAGCGTGATGCCTTAGTTGCATTTTGGAGACTCACTCTGTCATCCCAGTCACTGTGTCCCTGCCACCTGTGGATGACAGAGAGAAGAGCAAAATGGCAGCGGAGGCTGCATCAGTAGATTTCCGAGTTCCCACTCCAAATCAGAAAAAGTTCCGGAAATGCTATAGTATCTCCCCCTCCCATGTAAGCACTGATGTTTGTGGTGTAGCCAGAAACTTTGTTCCAATAATTGTGCCATTTTTTGACACTGATGGCTACCAATGCCTGGTCTCTTTTTTCAGTCAGCAAATAGCACTTTTCTTGCACTTTTTTTTTGTTCATAAGGAAGAGATTATCATTTAAATTTAACTTTAATTACAAAAGTAAACAATCCTTAATTATGTTTCGCTTAAGAATTGGGTAGTTCCTCCCTCCCCCTCCGCCCCCCCCCCCCCAAAAACACCCACAATCTGTTTTGGATAAATTTGGGACCATTCTTCCAGAATGAGAGCGGTGAACCCTGGGTCTTGTTAGTCCTTTTCAGCTGCTGAAAATGTCAGAATATCATCTAGGGTGCATACTTTAATTGTGCCCCTTTTAGTTTCCGTTTTCACATATAATACTCCTGCTATTCAGATATAGCTATTTAGGATCCTAGAATGCTCTCTAATTCCTTGACCCTGTTTGACACACTGAGTAGTTTTCACCTCTTTTCTTTTGAATCAAATCATTGTGCATATACCATTCTTTGTTTCATGACGGGGGAAGTGAACTCCAGGAGAGGGGCTGAATTTTGATGAGAACTAACCCCCTCACTGGCAACAGAATACAGTGATTCTTACCTTTGGCCTAAAGTGCAAAGCCATCCATAACAGTGCCCTTTTGGTTTTGACATTACCCAACTAGCAATAAAAGTGATCCTCACTAGTATATTGCATTATAAGTGATTGAAAACTTCTTTCAAAGGGGAAGAAGACCTCTAGCAGTAATAATAATAATTATGGTATTTGTTAAGCGCTTACTATGTGCCAGGCAGTGTTCTAAGCTCTGGGGTAGATAAAAGATAATTGGGTTGGACACATTCCCTGTCCCACACAAGGCTCAGTTTTAATCCCCATTTTACAGATGAGGGAACTGAGGCACAGAGAAGTTGTGACCTGCCTAAGGTCACACAGTAGACAAGTAGCGGAGCCAGAATTCTAACCCATCACCTTCTGACTCCCAGTCCTGTGCTATGTCCACTTTGCCATGCTGTTTAACAGAGAACGTGCTGACCCCAATCTCCTTTTCTCTAACAAGATCGTACTTTAAGGTCTCTCCATCAGTGACTTACTCTTCCCAGCTTTTGGGTAGATTGATCTCCCCATAAACTCTATTCCTGGGGCCTAGTCCATGTTACCTCCCAGTGGGGTCCAGTTCGACTTATTGATCAAGTTTGGCCTGCGTAGTTTTTTCCATGCAAATCACCTGGACTCGTATCTGGACCGGAGGGTCAACTCTGCATGCTGAAGAGAAGCAGCTTAGTGTCGTAGGTAGAGCACGGGCCTGGGGCCCAGAAGGACCTGGGTTCTAACCCCAGCTCCGCCACATGTCTGCTGGGTGACCTTGGGCAGGTCACTTAACTTCTCTGGGCCTCAGTTATCTCATCTGTAAAATGGGGATTAAGAAGGTGAGCCCCATGTGGGACAGGGACTGTGTCCAACCCGATTACCTTGTATCTACCCCAGCGCTTTGAACAGTGCTTACATAGAGTAAGCACTTAACGAGAACTATGACTATAATTATGCCCACATGATGGACGCCACCACTGGTGGACGCCCTAATGTGGGTGTTCAAAATTTTGTGATCCTTGGGCATGGCTGTTTCTCTTCGGAGTACATCATAAGAGTCTCCTCAACAGAACCAGCCGGAACCAAACCAGGCAAGAATTGGGTGTTGGTAACTCTTAGACAGGGGCCTATCATTTAAGTGGTGTTCGAATTCTGTTTAAATTGATCCATAGTTACTTACCGCTTCTGTGGCAATGAGCACTTCTTCGTAAACCTTAACCCGCAGATGGTTCCAGGTGGAAATGCTGCTGCCATTCCAAGTAAGGAGGGTTGCCTGGCCAGGATGATCAGTCATTAAAGCAAACCAGGCCGCTTACTTTAAGTGGAGTGTTGAACTCAGCTACTGTAAGATTGTGGCGGTGTCTAAACAAGGAGAAGGAAAAGCCGGGCAGCAGAAGAGAGGAATGAGATTGAGGGATTCACTTTGGAACAAGCGACGTTGGAATTAGGGGCTACTTGATTGCATGACTGAGGAACAATCTGACCTTGTTGTCTTTTTGCCCACCTCCCCAGTGAGCATGCTGGGTTTTTCTTTCAATTATTGTAGAGTTGGTTGGTGTGATGCCCATGTAACAGAATTGATAGTCAATACAATGCTTAGGAGAAGCAGCGTGGCTCAGTGGAAAGAGCCCGGGCTTTGGAGTCAGAGGTCATGGGTTCAAATTTCGGCTCCGCCAATTGTCAGCTGTGTGACTTTGGGCAAGTCACTTAACTTCTCTGTGCCTCAGTTCCCTCATCTGTAAAATGGGGATTAACACTGTGAGCCCCCCGTGGGACAACCTGATCACCTTGTAACCTCTCCAGCGCTTAGAACAGTACTTTGCACATAGTAAGCACTTAATCAATGCCATCATTATTATTATTACTTTCAGCTCTGGGAGTTAACAGTCATCTCGCCTAGCCTGTTGTCAGACGCTCCTAGTAACTCAGCTAGGGGTTGAAAAAAGTGATATGACCAAAGTGTCTCTTGCATCATATACACATGGAAAGCTTTTCTTTTAATTTGGCTCTAGCTATTATGTCTGTTCCACATTATTCCATGCTACATTTTAGATTCACTGGCTGCTCAAAATGCTTTATTTTATGAAAATATAACTGGAAAGAAAAATGATTCCAGAGGGAAGGAAATTATTTACTCTGGTCTTACCAGGCAGAGGTCAAAACTTTCCCCTAGAAGCCAGCCTTGGGATTTATTTGTTCTGTGGTTTCTCATTATTGGAAGCAGACTCTTCACATTCTGAAAACAACTAAAGCATTATCACTCTACTCTGCAACTTCCTGAACAGCAATGTGACAGTCCTACTGATTAGAAGACTCAAATTGGCCATAAACAACAAATTGCTCCCTTTTAACTCTACAACAGGAAATGCATTTTGGTTTAGGGCCTCATTATGGTTTGTCCAGAGAGCTGTTTTCACACATGGATTTTTAGTAACTTGCAGGAAGGTACTGAGTTTATTTTTTTTCCTCCTTTTTAACAAGTGCATTGTGCATCACAAATGACCTATCAATTATCTTCTAAGAAAGTGAATATTTCATATTAAGCAACATGTTTAAGTTGAGGGGCCTCTTATGGTGATTGTCCTCAATTCTCCAGTAATGTAGGGTTTACATTCTTGATGAATATCATAATGCAGAAAACACGCCCTGCCCGAAACCACACATGATAATTTCTTCCAGTGTCACACTGGGTCTTCTCCGGACAGATACACTTTGTCAGAAAGATTTCTCTTACTTTCCCAGCAGTGTTCTATTCAAGATGTGTAGTGCAGACAAGTGTTATAGGAAACCCGATGGATAGATTTGGGGAATTTCGTATCTTTCACACTCAAACTCGGGCCAATATCATGACTTATAAAAAAATGTTGGTCATCTGTTTTTAAAAGCAAAAATCTTAAAAGGATACATGCACTAAAAAAGATGGCAGCCCTAGTTGAACTTTTAGTGAATGTCTTGCTTCACATTCAGCAAATTTTCCTCACAGGCTTGCCCCCCACCTCAGTCTTTGTTTTCCATATGTTGATTTACTGAAGTTTTTATTCCTATTTCTTAAGTCAATGAACCATGAAGTTCAATTTTACTTTAAATATATTACTAATATTCATGAAACATCTTGGTATTTTAGCATTTGTCCCTGTTTTCCCCATCCGCATGTCCTGTTGCCAAACCCTGCTCTTGGTGGTACCCCAAGCACATCTGTCTTTGCCTCCAACCTCTCCCTTGCTCAAGTTGCTCCCAGAACCTCCAACTCTCTTCTTTGCCTATGCCTGCAGGACCACAGTCTTCCCCACCTTCAAAGGTGTCATTGTCCTTTTATGTAGTTTTTATTGTTTTATCTTTCTTTGCCTTTTTGTCACCAGTCCCCTCCTCCCTCCCTTACCACCCATATTGTTAGCTTATGAGCTCCTTGGGGGCCGGGAACTCTGTTTAATTCTCAAAACTTGAATTTTTTTTTTGCCAGTTTGTAGTATAATACTTTGCACACAGGTGCTTAATAACTACTGCTATTATTTCAGTTTAAAATCCTTGTAAATCATTCAGATAAGATTAGGAAAATTAGCTGCTAATTTGCTAATTTGTAAATGCCCATCCCTGTCATAGGAAGAAACAGTCACTAAGAACTAAAGTGACACGTGATAGTTTAAGGTATTTGTATGGAGCATAACAGAAAGCAGTTTATTTACGTGCCTAGGAACAGTTACAGGGTATGCCAGTCCACAAGTAAATAATACTTGCTTTTATTCATTTTATTTGATGAAGAAGAGGTTGTGTAGATTGTTGGGCGTGACAATCTAGTGCAATTTGCCTTCGGGTTGAAATTTCCTTGTCTCCTCCTGAAAGGTTGATGCAGCTAAAGCACTTCCAGGAAGTAGTTTGATTTAACCAGTAAAAAAAAATGGTGAAGGGGAAAAAGCAGCATTGTATGGTTTTTCAATTATTTTTTGTGTTTGTTCCTCAGGAAAAATATGAATGTGCAGTTAAACGAGAAAGCATTAAAATTGTGACCCCAGACTGGGTCCTGGATTCTATTTCAGACAAAACTAAAAAGGAGGAAACGTTTTATCATCCGCGTCTTATAGTATATGAAGAGGAGGAGGAGGAGGAAGAAGAAGAGGAAGAAGATGAAGAAGCTGAAAATGAGGAGCAGGATTCTCAAAATGAGGGCAGCACCGACGAAAAGTTATCAAGCCCTGCAAGTTCCCAAGAAGGATCTCCTTTAGGTGACCAAGCGTTTTCACCCAAGTCTAACCCTGAAAAATCCAAAGGGGAATTGATGTTTGATGATTCCTCAGATTCGTCTCCTGAGAAGCAAGAGAGAAATTTGAATTGGACCCCCGCTGAAGTCCCTCAGATAGCTACAGCAAAGCGCAGGTTGCCCCAGGGCAAGGAGTCTGGTTTAATAAATTTGTGTGCCAATGTTCCTCCTGTCCCAGGCAATATTTTGCCTCCTGAAGTCCGAGGTAACTTAATGGCTTCAGGGCAAGGTATGCAAAGCTCGGAAAGACCAGAAATGATGGCTGCTTGGAGCCCAGCAATGCGGACATTAAGAAATATTACTAATAGTGCTGATATTCAGCAGATTAATCGACCATCAAATGTAGCACATGTAAGTCACTTTTTAAAAAAAAATTCATAATTGGGGGTATTCGTGATGAGGTCTCTTTTTCAATATAAAGATTTAATGTGTTTTCTGGTACTGTCATCGATTATAAATTTGCTGCCTCGAGGATAACGGGATAAATAGCTTTTCTTCTGGGAAGCAAGAAGGGGTTGTCCATTCTTGGCCTTAGAGTCAGTTTATAGTATTTGTTTAGATCCTTGCAGTGAATGCAGTTAAACAAAAAAATCATCCTCACATTGCTGACTAAAGCAGTACATCAGTCCTTACATCTTGACCTTTTTCCACTATTGGATGCACTTTTCTAAATATTAAAAGCAGCACAGAAGTTCATAGCATTGGTAGAAGAATTAATGTGAAGACAGATTAATGAGAGTTCTCCCAGTGGTTCTGGGTTTGCTGCTTCCCTGCAAATAAGTAAACTCCTAGCTTCACATGTGCAGAAAGTATTATGACCAAGTGGAAAAAACGGAGCTGGAAGCCCATTCTGAGGCAAGAGTACAGTCAGTCAGGGTGTAGTTGGGGGGATAGCCTGCAGAATGCATACAGCTGCATCCATCATGCCAGCTCTCACCAAGGTGCACTTGAATAGGAGGGAAAAGTACCAAGGTGACTCTTCTTAGCAACAAATTTTTAGGGTTAAAACAGAATCTGATGTGCAACCAGGAGTCCCTCCCACTGTGCGTGCTCTTTAAGAGTATCTTTTGAGTGCAGCCCGTTGCACGTGATTCTATATTCCGTACCGCAGATTCACTGATTCCTCAAAGTCTGCCTAAAAAGAACCACTCCCTCTCCAATTGGCCTTCAGAATCTGGCCACAACCACTGAAGCAGAGCCTTCACATATAAACAGAGCACAGGACCACTTGTCATGCCTTGCTCTTTTTTGTACCATCCAGATAGAAATTCCATCAGCAGGATTGCCTCTACTGCTGTCTGCCCTGCAGAGTCAGCATACTCTTAGTCTCTGGGACCTTTGCAAAATGTGAATTCTGCTTGCTCTAGGAGACTCAGGAGAGGTGGGGAGAGCCACCACCTTGTAGTTCCTTTTCATATGGACAGTCAGGCCACTCTGATGACTTACTTTCAATTTTTATTGCATTAAATTGTGGAGTAAATTATGTAATACGGACTATTAGACTATGAATGTGGACAGTTCTTGTAGTTGCCTTTCTCAGGAGGTGTTGGTAATAAGTTGTAGCAATTTGAGTTCTTGATGTTTTAAGTGTTGACTCTTTGAACTATTATGTTCTTTATACATATGTAAAGCAAAGTTTAGAAATTATACTGTGAAAGGCAAAATCTTGTTTTGGCGAAATCTGTGGATTGGCAGAATCACCTTATCGAAATTTTGTTTTCGAGGAATTAAACCCCCAGATGGTTTACAAACTCACCCCACCTTCATTCTTTATTAAAATTGTGCCTTCGGTTGAACAGCAAGAACTCAACTCCTGAAGTTATTTGAAGCATTAACATGTCCTTAAGAAGCAGACCTGATAGGCACAACTAAGGATAATAAGTTGATTATAGCATAATCTCCAAGCGTAAAGAGTGTTAAAAGTTGAGCATAATGAAACAATGCATTTTCATTGAAAACGGTGGGCCGGTTCTTCGAAAATATTTTTTCATTTTAGGGTGCCCTTTCGTTAATGCTATTTGTTATCCGATATTTGTGCGTGTTTGGCTTAGAGAATAAATGTAGGAGAATGTTCCAAGTATTAGATAATGACCCAAACTTCGTAAACTCTTTGTTTTTTAGATCTTACAATCCCTTTCAGCACCTACAAAAAGTTTAGAACAGCAGGTAAACCATAACCAACAGGGACATGCAAATGCAGTGTTGTTTAGCCAAGTGAAACTAACTCCAGAGGCTCATTTATTACAACAGCAACATCAGGCCCAACAGCAGCCCCACCACCCCCTTTTACACCTTCAGCCTCAACAACTTATGCAACTGCAGCAGCAGCAGCAGCAACAGCAGCAGCACCAACCACAGATTTCCCAACCATCTTACCCTCCCCAACAACCTCATCAGTTTGCACAGCAGCAGCAGCAGCAAGTCCATCAGCAGCATCCGTTTGCACAGCAGTCGCTCCAGTTTCCTCAGCAGCAGCTGCATCCTCAACAGCAGCTGCACCGCCCTCCGCAGCAGCTTCAGCAGTTCCAGCAGCAGCAGGCCCTGCAGCAGCAGTTGCATCAGCTGCAGCAGCAGCAACTGCAGCAGCACCAGTTTGCCCAACTACAGCAGCAGAACATGCAGCAGCAACAGCTGCAGCAGCAGCAGCTTCAACAACACCAGTTGCAGCAGCAGCAGCTGCAGCGCCTGCACCAACAGCATCAGCAGCAGCAAATGCAAAATCAAGCAGCACAACACTTGAGTCAAACATCCCAAGCACTACAGCATCAGGTTCCGCCTGCACAACCCCAACATCACCAGCAGCAACAGCACCATCAGCTCTTTGGACACGATCCAGCCGTGGAGAGTTAGTATTGATTCTTTCCCCACCCCCAAAGTGTGACCTATTCCAACAAATTACTTTGGGGTGATGGTAGACATTCCAGATTCCTATTTCAAAATGGAAAAATGGGAATGCTTTTAGTTACGAAATTTCTGGTGGTGGAGAGAAGAAAGTACATTTTCAAAATTGCCTCCTGTTTTGGTCTTAAGACCTGTAGTGTTAATGTGCCAGACCTTGACTCTCCCCACCTTAATGGCCTTATTTAGGTCACATCTCCTCCAAGAGGCCTTTGCTGATTAAGCCCTTTTGTCCCCGGCTCCCTCTCCCTTCCTCTGGGCATCTGATATTCGCTCCACCCTCAGCCCCACAGCACTTAATGTACATTTCTTTAAGTAATATAAATTGTGTATATTAAAATCTGTCTTCCCCTTTAGAATGTAAGCTTGTTGTGGGCAGGGATTGTGCCTACCAAGTCTGTTGTTTTGTTCCCTCCCAAGCACTTAGTACAGTGCTCTGCACTCAGTAAGTGCTCATAAGTAGCACTGTTGAAGATAATACAGTGGGAATACTGTATTAGAGTGGTTTATTGCTTCTTGTCAACCATCTTTCCTACTGGTCAACAAAAAATGGTGGACAGTAGTTGTTTCTTAGAATTAGAATGAAATCATCTTATGAGCATGGGATGTGTCTCGTGTATATTTTATACTTTACATATTGCATCGTACCTACTGCACTCTTGGTGAATGCCATCACTTCAAGGGATTACTGGGAGACTGCTCGTAAAGGATCTCGTAATGAAAATCACCGATTTTATGTAACCAGATTTTAGTTTCATATACTTGTGTATCGTTTACAGTTTATCCTTATGCATTTCTTTTCCTATTCAATTCTCTTCTAGTTCCAGAAGAATGTTTCTTATTGGGATGTGTGTTTGCCATTGCTGATTATCCAGAGCAGATGTCTGATAAACAACTACTTGCGACCTGGAAACGGGTAAGAACTGCCGATGTAAAGAAATGTCAAACATTTGTTGCGTAGACTACATTCTGTGGTTCTAGGAACCCAGTAAAATTTTGATGCATTATTACGCACCTACTTTGTATTCTAAACCTTTGAGATGTAAAGCAAATAGGAGAGAAGTTTTGGAAAAAAGAGAGGGTCAGACTTGAGTGCCGGGCTTGAGGATTTTAAGAGAAGGAAGTAACCAGTGTTCAGAAATTATCTGGATACTAATGGTAATGATAATGGTGATGTTTGTTAAGCTCTTGCTCTGGGCCAAGGAATAGACAGATTGGAGGCGGTCCCCGTCCTATATTGGGTTCACAGTCTGTGTTCAAGTGGTGTTTACACTATCTTGAATTGAAAGACTTTTTATTTTTTGTTTTTTCTTTCTGCTTGTCATCCATTAACTGGGCATCCCATCCATTCATTAGGGATCATCGATAAAAGTATTTTCTGCAGTTCAGGACATTCAGAAAGATGCATAGTGAATTGCAGATATGGCTATTGCCTTAACAAAATCATTCATCTTTTGCACAATTGATTCCTTTTTGAATTTTGGGGTTACCCAAAGAATCACTTCAAAGAAACAAACTGAACTAAGCACTACTACTACTACTACTACTACTTCCCCCCCCACAGAGTAGGGCAAATGGTGTTTTGTTCTGCCTGTTAACTTGTATCAAAGCCCATGAACTGATACCAAAGGACATTAACATAAAGTGTTTAACTGTTTGGTTCTGTTGGTTCATTAGATAATACAAGCACATGGTGGCACAGTGGATCCTACATTTACAGGCAGATGTACACATCTTCTCTGTGAAAGCCAAGTCAGTAGCATGTATGCACAGGTAAGTCAAATGGGGAGAGAAAATATAATGATCGTAGTGATATCTGTGCAGTCCTTATGTGCCAAGCACCAGGGTAGATAATAATAATAGATTGAAAATCTAGACTCTTTTTCAGCAGGGAGCAGGTCTACCGTCTCTGTTTTGTGCTCTCCCAAGCACTTAGTAAAGTCTTCCGCACACTCTAAGTGCTCAGGAAATACCATTGATCGATTATTGCGGTATTTAAGAGCTTACTATTTGCCAAGAACCGTACTTAATGCTGCTTTAGAAATAAAGTGATCAGGTCGGACACAGTCCCTGTCCTACGCGGGGTCCACAGTCTAAGGTGGAAGGAGAACAGGTATTGAGTCCCCATTTTATGGATGAGGAAACTGAGGCACAGAGAAGGGAAGGGACTTGTCCAAGATCACCCAGCAGGCAGGAGGCAGAGCTGGGATTAGAACCCTGGTCTTCTGACTCCCAGGCTGGTGCTCTTTCCAGGAGGCCACACTCTTCTGAAAGTATCCAAACCATGACTGGTAGGAGTCGATGTCTACATTTACCATAACAGCTCGGAATTCTATAATTCCCCTAATTGTTAATGATATATGAGCAGCTCCAAGATCAATCAGTGGTATTTAATGAGGGCCTACCGTGTGCAGAGCACTGTCCTCAGCACTTGGGAAAGTTCCATACAATATATTACATTATTATCGTCTCATAGCATGGTAGGAGGAAGAAATTTCAGTTTGGTGCCTAGAGGGCATTCCCCTGCAGCAGTCTGGCTGGCGGACTTTCGGCAGCAGTGGGGATGGAAGGAATGGGAAAGACTAGCAGAAGGAGGCCCCAGAGACTCCTCAGTTGTGGCAAGACGTCCTTTTCCCCCCTCTAGACTGTAAGCTCATTTTGGGCAGGGAATGTGTCCGTTTATTGTTACATTGTACTTTCCCAAGCGCTTAGTACAGCGCTCTGTACTCAATAAGTAGAAGCAGCGTGGCTCAGTGGAAAGAGCCAGGGCTTTGGAGTCAGAGATCATGGGTTCCAATCCCGCCTCTGCCACTTGTCAGCTGTGTGACTTAGGGCAAGTCACTTAACTTCTCTGGGCCTCAGTTACCTCGTCTGTAAAATGGGGATAAAGACTGTGAGCCCCACGTGGGACAACCTGATCACCTTGTAACCTCCCAAGCGCTTAGATAGCACTTAATAAATGTCATTATAAAAAAAAAAAGTGCTCAATAAATAATGATGGTCTTTGTTAAGTGCTTACTATGTGTCAAGCCCTGCTCTAAGCACTGGGGTAGATGCAAGCTAACCAGGCTGGACACAGTTCCTGTCCCACAGGGGGCACACAGTCTTAATCCCCATTTTATTGATGAGGCAGCTGAGGCACAGAGAAGTTAAGTGGCTTGTCCAAGGTCACCCAGCAGACAAGTGGTGGAGTGAGGATTAGAACCCAGGTCCTTCTGACTCCCAGGTGCTCTATCGACAAGGCCATGCTGCTTCCCAAATACGACTCACTGACTGACCGACTACTCCTTTGGGAGCCTCTGGGAAGGCCTGACTGGCTGTGGAGCGGGTGAAAGCAAAGCTTTACGACTGGCAGTAGCAAGGATGAAAGCACAGATGCATCGCCACCCCTGGAACCTCGTACAAGAAAGGCATTGAAGAGAGTCAGCACAACTGCTGAAAATTCCTTGCGACTCCTCACTCGTACCCATCTCCCTAGCTCACCGGCCCGCTGCTTTTAAGGAGTCAGGACCATTGCCTGCATTGCAGGAACTTGGAATTCTTGGGACATATCTCTCCTTCCAGTTTAGAAGAAGTGTACGCTTTTAAACGTACTAAACTTAGCACCGTAATCACTTAAATAGGAGCATCTCCATTTTGGTTTCAGTTTCTTGTAAACATCAGGACTATCTCCTCAGATTAGTTTTATTGCATAGAATTTCAGGTACTGGATCTACTGGTGTTAATGCCATATAATAATAAAGGGGATTTTTTTTCTCCCTGCCTCATAAATTTCCTTTGTTGGTGGAAAACCACAATAGCTTCATTATGTGTGTGTTCCCAAATTGTGTGTTTGCTAGGCTTTGAGAGAAAGAAAGAGATGTGTCACCGCACATTGGCTAAATACCGTTTTGAAGAAGAAGAAATTGGTGCCACCCCATCGAGCCCTTCATTTTCCAGTGGCGTTCCCACCAGGAGGAAAGCCTTGCTCCCAGCATGTAAGACAACATTTTGAGTTAATAAGATGGTGCCCTTGGAGTAGACCAGCTCTCCAAAGGCGGTCAAGCAGATTCCTGAGTGGTCAGTGCATGGCAAAGAAGACCAGGTGCAGCCGAGAGCTGTTACACTCACCCCTCGGAAAAGCAGCGGCTGTGGAAATTTTCTCACAGCAGCTGGGTTTGGTTCTTTTCTGGATAGGCATTTTACTCAGTCTCCTTGTTTAGTGTTTGAATTTTCTGAATTCCATGTGTGACTCCCGTTATACCTCTGAAGATATTTGAGTGCAGGAGTAGATACAAGTAGTAGTATTCTGCAGGAGTAGATACAAGATCATCAGATCAGATTTGGGTTTCTATCCCGTATGGGGCTCACAGCATGGGTAGGGAGAGCAGGTATCTTATACGTCTAATACAACCCAAAATTCCTAATCTTTGCCTTGGAAACCTCATTTTATTGTAACACTTTTTCAAGGGCTTTCACCTTCACTGATTTTGAAAAATCTTTGTTGTTCATTGTCTTGTGTCCATGAATACCGTATTCACTTCTTTAAACCTAGGTAGGTAAAAGTTACATTAACTTTAAAGTTACCGTAAAGTTACCTTATTTTAACCTTAAAGTTACATTAGGTTGTAGTGTAATGAAAAATAAACAGTGCTGTACTTGTTTTTATAATGGTCTTTATTCTTTTCTTCAATAGATTATTTCTGTGACAGGATTTGTTGATAGTGACAGAGATGACCTAAAATTAATGGCTTATCTGGCAGGTGCCAAGTACACAGGTTATTTATGCCGCAGCAATACAGTTCTCATCTGTAAAGAGTAAGTAATTTTCTGAAACTGTGTTCAATTGGTGTTTCACTTTTTTAATAGCCTATTGACGGTGTAGCTGGAAATAGACCCTTCTAGACTGTGAGCCCATTATTGGGTAGGGATTGTCTCTATATGTTGCCAAATTGTGCTATCCAAGTGCTTAGTACAGTGCTGTGCACACAGTAAGCACTCAATAAATACGACTGAATGAATAAAATAGGCCCCTGAATAGGATCTCTTTTAAGATGGACAGTTAAGTTGTAAATCAAAGAATGTATTTTCATTTTTCATGGTCTGTGTCCTGATGCATTTTCCCCCTTTTTATAATACATTAAACTGCTTTCATTTCCCTAGTCTTGAAATCTTACTTTATAAGGCGAACAAGGTAGTGCAATTTCAAGGATGAGGAAAGTCCTAGTGGAAAAATGGGCAGTGATTAAATAGTTGTGATAGTCTCCCATTGAGAGTGACAGGAGAGCCTGCACCCAAAGGAATTGGTTGTGGTGATAGTGGTTTGCTCAGCACCCTTGGGTACTCTTGTACCTGCCCCTTGGGGTCTTCCTGGGGCATGGAGTACATGTGAGAAGGCAAGTGGGGGGTACAGCACATTGTGAAGTACGTGCTAAGGTTTTTTAAGAGCAGGCCCCATTGATCGTCGACGTACCCACAGTCTAGTGCAGTAATTCAGAGGAGCTTGTTTGCCACCAAATCCACCCATCCATCAGTGGTATTTACCGAGTGCTTACTGTCAACTTTTCCACAAAGAGTAAAGAAGTGGGCTTCAGAATAAAATCGGATGGAAAAGATAAGGAAGAACGTTTTTTGTGGTAGACTGGTAGCATGGCGATAGCTTGGGAGTGAAGAATTGCGGACGTCGATCATTCTACCACTGATTTACTTTGGCAAAGTACATTTCTCCTACAGAACTTATTCACGTTGGCTCGTCAGAATTTTCTTCTACAAAGTGAGAAAAATATATGGCTCTACTTTGAGGCTGTTGAAAAAAGTGAAGTACACATCGTTGCATTATTTGATAAACGGACTTTCTCATCTGCCCTCCCCCTAAAGGCCCAGTGGTTTAAAGTATGAAAAAGCCAAAGAGTGGAGGATACCCTGTGTAAATGCTCAATGGCTTTGTGATATATTACTTGGGAATTTTGAAGCCCTACGACAGATCCAACACACCCGGTACACAGTGTTCAGTCTCCAGGACCCGCTTTCACCAACCCAGCATTTAGTTTTAAACCTTTTGGGTAAGTGAAAATTCAAATCCCATGGATTGTACTTTTTCCTGTGGCATAACAGTAATGAATCCCTGCCCTCCTTGATGCTGTCTCCTATCCCCCTCCTGTATCTGTTGGCAGTAGTTATGTTTTGGTGGGGTCTGGTGAGCCCTGGGGGAACGGAATAGAGGTATTAATATGGGGCCTGTTGCTTGGCAGGGTAATTTTTGTAAAGAGTTCAGTTGGTTGTGGAACATTGCTGACAGGTATTTTCTTTCTCACACCTGGAAGTGCTTGCAAAGAAGTTTCCTGTATCTGTTGATCTTGTAGTCTCCTTGATATTCAAGATGTAGGATCTAAAAACACGTATATCCATCAACTTAAAAAGTCAAAGTAAAGAGTCTTGTTTTATGTCAATTATCTTTTTTTGTTTTTCCCTTAACGTCTTGCTGTAGATGCCTGGAGAATTCCACTAAAAGTATCAGCAGAGATGTTAATGGTATGTTGAGTTAATAACTCTGCTTCATTTTTTTACTACTAATAATGTTTCATGGTTTGTGAGCGTTGTTGTTGTAATTTAGAAACACTTGTTATATGTTAAAACATTTTAATTGTTGAATGATAGCATATATATAACAAGCAAAATACTTGGGAAAACACAAACATGCCAGTTTTACCAACCTTGTTAAGGTGTACTCTCCTAGGTGCTTAATATAGTGCTCTGCACACAATAAGTGCTTAATAAATGATTGCTGTTGAGTGCTTACCATGTGCAAAGCCCTGTTCTAAGCATTTAGGAGAGTACAGTACAGTAGAGTTGCTGGACATGATCCCTTCCCTCAAGGAGTTTTCAGTTTAGTGGAAATTTTGGACAGGGCTTGATCAGTGCCAAGTAAAATGAGAGAATCACCTCCCAATTTTTGCATTCTGTATCACTATTAATTCATGTAGCAGTAGTAGTGGTAGTGGTGATGGTCATAATTGTAGTAGTATTTATTTCACACTTAACTATGTGCAGACACTATATTAAGACCTGGGAAAGGAAATACAGGTTGGAATTAGACATGGAGCTTGGACCTCTGCATTCTTCGAATGCTGCTGAGTTGTTTCTGACCCATAACGACTCCATGGACAGACCCTTTTCAGAACATCCCAGAGGTTCCTGGGAATGGATCTGTCCCTTCTTTCTCTTTGGGGAGTGGAGGGGAGGCAGAGAGGTGGAGATTGATTGCCAGAAATTCCTGAGAATATGCAAGGATTTCTGTTAAACCAGCGAACGTCCTTGCCGCGGTAGTAATAATAATTTTGGTATTTAAGTGCTTACTGTTTGCAAACACTGCTCTAAGGATTGGGGTAGATTCAAAATAACCAGGTCGAACACAGTCCATTTCCCACATGGGGCTCCCGCTCTTAATCCCCGTTTTAAAGATGAGGAAAACTGAGGCACCTAGAAGTTAAGTGACTTGCCCAAAGTCACACAGCAGACGTGGCAGAGCAGAATTAGAACCCAGGTCCTCTGCCTCCTAGGCCTGTGGTCTTTCCACTAGGCCACCGGAGTGCCTAGAACAGTGCTTGGCACATAGTAAGCACTTAAATGCCATCATTATTATTAGGTATGTAATATGGTAAACTGGTAAACACTACCTTATAATTTAAATGAAATTCGTGTTGTTTGACATACAGGGTGTAAGATTACCCCCTAAACTGAAGCAAAACGAAGCTAGTCTCCAACCTTCTACCAAGCGAGCCAGGTAAGTAAGATCAAACCATTTATTACTTGCCACTAATTTCTAGGCATAGTAGTCTTCCAGTTGTGCTTTGGATAGCTGAAACACATGAAAGGGTGAAAAACTTGACAAGTGTTTAGTTTCTTAGCAGTTTCAGTAACTTGCATCTGTCATTGTGAAATTATTATAATTTGAGATTTTCTTTTAGCTTCATCAGTTCTCTGAGACTCGCCAACATGCCGGACTGTACATTTGGAGCATCAAATCACCAAACTGAGTAATTGTCCAAAATGACGTAGAACAGAAGTAGGAAAAAAACAGAATTGTCTGATTCTAGTGATTAGAATAAGAAAAGCTTCCTTTGAATTTGCCTGGAGTATGAAAAATTTTAAATTAGTGCCTTAATGCTGGAGGTGCATACCATATGATATGACTAGTTTATAATAAAATTAATGCAGACACTTCTTTAGTTTTCACTTGTAGGATTATTTTTAGTTGGAGTTTTTTCCAGTCTTCACAGTCCAGATTGTGTTTTCTTTAGAGTTTCCAGTGAAGTCATAATTGTATGACTATATTGTTGTGGAAATGATTGAATTGTCATAAACAATCCTTTTTTATAAATTAAGTGGGCGTAGACCGTGGATTAACCCATTTCCTAGTAATGGAAATATAGGCCTTTTGGACATTTACATATTTTTGTGATTCAAAGAAGTTTGAATCCTGTGGGTCCGTGTTCCTCCTTCCATGAAAAATCTAGACTTTTTTTGGTTCTGAGTCTCAGAACATATATATTGGGATCATACACATCCCCTGTAATGCATGCTGCAATCCAGGAACTAAAGATCCAGAAATACCCAGGGCCTTAAGGCTGCCTTTCCTCACTTTTACACAGTGCCAGTGTTGGAATGTTTGGAGTGGGGTGGGGTGGCTTGGGAAGGTGACTGCTTAGCAGTTTTACATTTGTTGTCATTCATTTCATGGTTGGGTTTAAAAATGTTGGGATTTATGGAGTGTAAATGGAGATTTCCTCTGTATGCTGTCAGCGTTAGGCCCTTTTGATTTACTTGCAGAATTTAGATTTTCAATCAGTAGTATTTATTGAGTGCTTACCATGTACAGAGCACTGTACTAAGTGTTTGGGAGCCTACATACAACGGAATTAGCAGGCGTTCCTTGCCCATAATGTGCTTACAGAAGAGAACGAGTATATCTTGTATCCTCCTTGGGAGCTAATATCCCAAAAAAGAAAAGATGCATCTAAGAGCAGGATAGATCTCTGAATAAAGGTTTTTAATCCTGGTGAATACCAAAAGAAACAGCTACATGTTTGGACCATCAATCAGTAGTATTCGTTGAGCGCTGAATATGTCCAAATTACTGTTTTAAGCACTGGAGAGAGTAAAATACGCACAAGTTAGGTTTAGCTGACTGAATGAGTCCCATTAATATCGAATGGATCAGTAGCTGTGTTGCATAATGTAAAGAGCACAGGCCAATGAGTCAAGATGCCAGGATTCTAATCCCACATGGCCTAGTGGAAAGAACACAAGTCAGAGAACCTGGGTTCTAATCCCAGATACTCCACTTCTCTGTTATGTGACCTTGGGCAAGTCACTTCATTTCTCTGCGCTTCAATTCCCTCATCTGCAAAGTGGGGATTCAGTACCTGTTCTCCCTCCTACTTAGACTGTGAGCCCCATGTAGGACCTGATGATCTTGTATCTACCCAGCACTTAATACAGTTATTGGCACATAGTAAGCACTTAACAAATACCACAGTTATTGTTATTATTATCCCGGCTCTGCCACTTGCCTCTATGTTACTTCTGGCAAGTCACTTGACTTATTTCTAGACGTTTCCTCATCTAAAATGAGGATTAATGCCTGCCTTCCTCTAATGTAGACTATGAACTCCACATGGACAGGGATTTCTTTTTTTTTTTTTCCCTGTTTTTTGTTTTTTGGTTATGGTATTTTTAGAGCTCTTACTGTGTGTCAAGCATTGTTCTAAGCGCTCAAAAATCCTCAAAAATCTCCAGTGGCTACCAGTCAACCTACGCATCAGGCAAAAACTCCTCACCCTCGGCTTCAAGGCACTCCATCACCTTGTCCCCTCCTACCTCACCTCTCTTCTCTCCTTCTACAGCCCAGCCCCCACCCTCGCTCCTCTGCCGCCGCTAACCTCCTCACCGTGCCTCGTTCTCGCCTGTCCCGCCGTCGACCCCGGCCCACGTCATCCCCCTGGCCTGGGATGCCCTCCCTCTGCACATCCACCAAGCTAGCTCTCTTCCTCCCTTCAAAGCCCTACTGAGAGCTCACCTCCTCCAGGAGGCCTTTCCAGACTGAGCCCCCTTCTTCCTCTCCTCCTCCTCCCCCTCCCCATCCCCCCCGCCTTACCTCCTTCCCCTCCACACAGCACCTGTATATATGTATATATGTTTGTACATATTTATTACTCTATTTTATTTGTACAGGCTCGTGCTTTATCCATTAGGCCATGCTGCTTCAGGTCGCTCTGTCTGATCTGAGTTGTATCTACCCCAAACTTTAAAACAGTGCTTGGTGCATAGTAAGTGCTTAACAAATACCACAATTATTATTATTATCAAGGCCAAGCCATTTGGGGATTAATAGGGTTTTTCAGAGAAATGGAACCCTTCAAAACTCACCTCTGGAGCAAGTGGAAGGCTTTTTTCTGAGAGCCCGAGATACATGCAACCTTACAGAGAAGCAGCATGACTCAGTGGAAAGAGCCTGGGCTTGGGAGTCAGAGGTCATTGGTTCTATTCCAGTTTTGCCACTTGTCAGCTGTGTGACTTTGGGGAAGTCACTTCACTTCTCTGTGCCTCAGTTACCTCATCTGGAAAATGGGGATTGAGACTGTGAGCCCCACGTGGAACAACCTGATCACCTTGTATCCCCCCAGCGCTTAGAACAATGCTTCACATATAGTAAGCACTTAACAAATAGCATTATTATTATTATTAGGACTGTATTGTCTACCTGGCCCTGAAGTCTTTGGTCCTAACTGCATAAGCTATCCAAAAGCAACAGAAGGCAGAGAAACTATGGTGGCTTCATAGAGAGAGGGAATTTTTGTCCATAAGGTTACGCTGATAACTTGTTAGCACAAATGTAAAGTGCAGTCAGATAGCTCTTTTCCCGAAGTGTGTTTCATCTCACATTTATAGCTGTTGTAACATAAAATTGATTTAAGCCTCATGGTGTATAAAATTATTTTTATGAACACATCTCAAACCACTGCAATATAATCACCTCAGGGATCGAGCAGAGCTACTATGTTGACTGTCCATAGCACCACTGTGGAATTTGAAAGAGTAATAAGTAACCTGTTAGGATGAAACAAGAACAATTTAAGGAGAACAACAAGCGTTTAATAGTATTAAAGTTTTTACTAGTTTAGGAGAGTTACCTCCAACTGCGAATCATTTGGGGGGCTTGGCGAGGTCCCAGAATTGGAAAGGAGAGCTGGGAATTAAAGCAGTAATTAGGATTTGTTCTGCTTCTGTGATGCAGCCATAATCGTTTGCAAGCCATCCTGTGTAAGTGCCTCCAGAGCACAATCATCAGCGTACAGAACATCCTGGTTGACCAACTCAAACTATATTTGAGAGTCTTCGTAGCTTACGTTGGAAGTTTCCTGTTGGATTTGAAGCGTGTTTTAACACCTCCTCTCGGGTTCCTCAAATAATAATTAAGGAACTTCGTATGTGTGTATGTAATTAAGGAGAAGGACAAGCACCCTCCAGAATTAGTCGGTGGAATTTATTGAGGGCCTGCTGGAGTAACTCTTGGGAGAGTGCACACGTAGTAAAAGACAGTCCCTGTGGTCAAGGGGCTTTTGATCTTAGTGGGTAAGGGGGCTGTAGCTTGTGAGGGGGGCGGCATTTTGTAAGACAGTCTTTCTTTGAAAACCTTGTTAGAGTCACCCAGAGTAGCTTTCTCCGATTTTGAAGAGGAAAGCTTTATTTTAAAGGTTTCATAGGGAAATATAATGATCATTTTGTCTCATATTTATTTTGCAGAATTGAAGACTTACCTCCTCCTACTAAAAAGTTAACACCAGAATTAACCCCTTTGGTCCTTTTCACTGGATTTGAGCCTATCCAAGTTCAACAGTATATTAAGGTGAGTTTTTTTCCCCTCTGCTTTTATAAAAGTAATAACAACATTAGAACAGCAGCATAGTATAGTGGATAGAGCACGAGCCTGGGACTCAACAGGTCGTGGGTTCTAATCCTGGCTCCGCCAAAAGTCTGATGTCTTACCTTACCATCTTACCTCCTTCCCTTCCCCACAGCACCTGTATATATGTATATATGTTTGTACATATTTATTACTCTATTTATTTTACTTTTACATATCTATTCTATTTATTTTATTTTGTTAGTATGTTTGGTTTTGTTCTGTCTCCCCCTTTTAGACTTTGAGCCCACTGTTGGGTAGGAACTGTCTCTATATGTTGCCAACTTGGAGTTCCCAAGTGCTTAGTACAGTGCTCTGCACACAGTAAGAGCTCAATAAATACGATTGATTGATTGATTAATGTGTGACCTTGGGCAAGTCCCAGCACTTATCCTGAATTTTGTTGTGACTAATGCATTTGTGTCCTCGCTGACCTCCCTGCCTCCTTTCTCTTCCCACTCCAGTCTGTACTTTGCTGCCCGGATCATTTTTCTAAAAAAGCATTCAGCCCACGTCATTCCACTCCTCAAGAACCTCCAGTAATTGCTCATCCACCTCTGCATCAAAAACAGAAACTCCTTACCATTGGCTTTAGTACACTCAGTCAATTTGCCCCCTCCTACCTTACTTCACTGATCTACTGCATCCCAGCATTGACCCCTCAAGCACCAGTTTTCTCACTGTGGCCTAATCTTACCTGTCTTGCCTCTGTCCCCTTTCCCATGCCCTCCGTCTGGCCTGGAGCTCCTTCCCCCATATACACTAGGCCACCATTGTCCCCACCTTCAAATCCTGATTAACATCACCTCTCCTCCAAGAGGCTTTCCCTGATAAGCCCCCTTTCTCTGATTCCCTCTCCATCCTGCATTGTCTATGCGCTTGGATCCCTGCCCTCTGGGCACTTGGTATTTTCAGCCCCACAACACTTATAGACATGTTATTTATTTATATTAATGCTTGTCTCCCTCTCTAGATTGTGAGCTTGTGGGCAGGGAATGTGTATTGTATTCCCCCAAGCGCTTAGTACAGTGCTCTGTTCACAGTAAGCACTCTGAATACCATTAATTGATTGACTTTTGTGCTTACTATGTGTCCAGCAGTGTTTTAAGCATTGGGGTAGATACAAGTTAGTCAGATTAGACAGAGTCTCTGTCTCACATGGGCCTCACAGTCTGAGAAGGGAGAACAGGAATTTGACCCCCATTTTTGCAGATGAGAAAACTGAGACACAGAGAAGGTAAGTGACTTGCCCGAGGTCAAACAGCAGATGTGGCAGTTTAATTATTATTGGATAAAAATACAATAAAAATAATTTATCCAGTATGCTGGCTGAATGGGAGGTGCTAGTAATTATGTAAAGGCCTAGCAAGAGCTGCAACATTCATTCATTCTTCCATTCCGAAGTACGTTTTGGGCACCTTCTGCATTCAGCACCCTGTACTTGGATCTTAGGAGAGTTCTGTAAAGGCAAATACACAACTTCCTGCCCTCAGGGAGTTAGCAGTTGGGGAGAGGACTAATTAGGAATGAAATCATCATCGTCATCATCATCATCATCATCAATCGTATTTATTGAGCGCTTACTGTGTGCAGAGCACTGTACTAAGCACTTGGGAAGTCCAAGTTGGCAACATATAGAGACAGTCCCTACCCAACAGTGGGCTCACAGTCTAAAAGGGGGAGACAGAGAACAAAACCAAACATACTAACAAAATAAAATAAATAGAATAGATATGTACAAGTAAAATAAATAAATAGAGTAATAAATATGTACAAACATATATACATATATACAGGACATATATACATATATTCTGAAATCCCTTCAGAAACCTCTTAGCTCCACAAAGGAAGGCAAGGAGCAGACATGGGTGTTTGTATCAGTCAGTCAGGCATTTATCGAGTGTTTACTGTGTGCAGAGCACTGTAATAAGTGCTTGGGAGAGTACAGTATAACAGAGTTGGTAGGCATGTTCCTTTGCCCACAATGAGCTTACAGTCAAGAGGGGTGAAAAGGACTTCTTAGGCTATAAGTGGGCAAACTAATATAAAAAGGACAATTTTACTACACAAAATATTTGTAGCTGTGAGTGGCTCATCTCATTTTGAATGGCAGGTGTTAATTGGGTGTAATTCTCTTCAAATAGTTGAGAAAATTTTGAATTCCAAAATTTTCATTTTATGATCCTACTCATTTTTCTCCCATCTGCCAAATTTTTATCATGTTTATGAATGGTCTTCAGATACTATTTGATGTCAGGCAGTATTTTTGGGAAGTTCTTACGGTGAAGTTTTGTTTCCCATTGGCTGCGTATAATGTTCAGAAATAAACATTGAACTTTTTGTCTAAATTATTTTTCTATTCAAACCGTAAATGCTGCTGTTGACTGGGGGAGATCAAAATGTCAGTAAACTGGGTTTTGTTTCTTGTGCACTTCTTTGATTCAGACTCACATGTACCCTATTGGATACTATTTTTACATATTTTAAGTGTGTATGCAGTTTCTGATTGGGATATGATCTACTTGTAGAAACTCTACATTCTTGGGGGAGAGGTAGCTGAGTCTGCACAGAAATGCACACACCTAATTGCCAGCAAAGTGACACGCACAGTAAAGTTTCTGACAGCAATTTCAACAGTAAAGCATATTGTGACTCCAGACTGGTTAGAAGAGTGTTTCAAGTGCCAGAAATTTGTTGGTAAGTAAAAGCATTGCACTTTTTTGGTGTCAGAAAATATTTTCATTTAATCAATTTAAGTAGACTTGCTCCTGAATTATTAACCATGTTGTTGTTGCTCAGTAAATATTAAGAGGTGGTGATTATTTGGGTGTTGTATGAATTATTAAATAACCTTGAAAATATTCATATTTCAAGGTTTGAAGATTCTGGACTATGGTAATGTTTTGGAACACATTATTTATCAAACTGATCTGTCATTAGTAAAGATAAGGATTATTTTAATTTTGTGATCTAATGGAAAACACCACGTTTAATAGCAATAGCGCAGATATTTTCATGTGCCCAAATTTTGTTTTGAATGACCAGTAATCTCATATGAAACAACTCATTTTGTTAGTGCGTGTGAGAGAATCCTTTCTCTACACTGAAAGGAGGTGAGGAAATAAAAATTGTATTAAGAAGACGTAAAATTTACTACAATGATAATTACTTGCCCAAATAATTGAATTATGTACTTTCTGATAGCTCTACAAATCCCTTGTCGTTCTGTTTTTCTTTCAAATCTTGGTGCAGCCAAGTGTCATTTTCAGTAGAATATTTTTCAGAACATTTTGTGATATTTTTCTGTGTGTGTTGGGCCTCTTGCAGATTGAATGCCCTTGAATTATAACGGAAAAAAATTCCCATTTGTCATTTCTTACTGAGACTAGTTAGCAACATTTTTGGCAGCCCCTACTGCCCAGCCGACACTTGTTGTTACATCATTAAAATCAGCATTCATTTCATTATTTGGCATATGCTCATAATTTCCCTGGAGAAAATAAACCCAGAAATTTTCCATCGGTGACTTCCATTGGGATTTCCAGGCTTACCTTTCCAATTGTACATTGTTCCTTTTTGCAGATGAACAGAGCTTCTTGCTGCGGGATGCAGAAGCCGAAGTGCTTTTCTGTTTCAGCTTAGAAGAGTCCTTGAAGAGAGCGCATGGCACTCCACTTTTTAAGGTACACATTTATTATAGTCAATATTATCAAACCTAGGAGTTGGGTTAATATATGATGTAATTCATTAAACTCACAAGCTCTATCAAGCAATTCAGAAAATTAGACGTTAGGTCAACTAAAGGAAAAAACCCTAACATGCTTGGTAAATCAGCACAGAAAAGAGTGTAACTTTTAACTTTTCAGGATAACGAAAAATGTTTTTTAGAGGTATAACCATAAACCTGTAAATCTTTTGTCAAGTAGCACTAAAGATGAATAGGTGGCTGTCACAACTTGAAGGCATATCAGAATAACTTAAACCGATCACTGTTTTAAATTCCTTTAGAAATGGAATAAAAGCCCATTTTTTTACCACATTTTTACAGCAAATTCATTATTCATTCATTCAGTAGTATTTATTAAGCACTTACTATGTGAAGAGCACTGTACTAAGCGCTTTGGAAAGTACAATACAACAATAAAAAGTGCCCACAATGAGCTCCCAGTCTGTTCCCTTTGTTTCTAGAGCATAATGCTTATAAATACATTTCAAGTAAGATAATTTGCTTTCTTCAATTCTCAGCAGGGCAAACCACTGTGCAGCATGAGAAATGTATTTCTATGTACAAATCTAAAGTTTTTGCTGGCTTTCGGATTTTTTTGCATTACAGGCATAGAGAGTGATTATTTAGAGATTTAAAGTAACACCTGTTGGATATGACTGACAGTAGCAGAAGCGTTTAGCATTTTGAACTAACTCTAAGAAGGAATTTAGTTGAGAAATTACTATTTCTGAAAGGAAATAGTACATATAATAGCATGTTTTCCTCTGAGGACCAGACTAAGCTAGTATCTGTAATAATAATAATTATGATACTTGTTAAGTGTTTTCTTTGTGTCAAGCACTATTCTAAGTGTTGGGGTAGATACAAGTTTTCAGGTTAACTGACTAATAACTGTTCTGTAGTTATTAATGATGGAAATTTGGGGGAGGGGCAGGGGAGGAAAGAGCAAAACTTTGACAGTACAGTCATTCTACCCTAAAAATCACTCTGTCCCTCCTCTCCCCCTTCATGGATACAATCCTTGGGAACAGTTCTAGAGCCAGTTTGATTCTGCAGTGACCTGCTGTGCCCTTTGCCAGGAGTTGCCAAGCAGGCCAGATTCAGACAGGTGGCAGGATGGATTTGCCCCATGGGCCATAGGTTGGATGTCCCCACTTTACATCTGATAGAAATTTTTCAGTCTTTCAAATTGTGAGTATGTTTAGATGGCCTTCAGGTCGAAGACCAGGTTTTCTTAGCTCTTCACAATACAGTATTTGCCCTATAGATGCTTAGCAATTGGCTGACTTGACCAAAAAAGAAAAGCCTTATCTTAATATGATATAGTTTAGTATGCTACAGTACAGTTTTAAAGATGAAATTATAAGGTAAGGCAAGGCAGATTTCCTGTATGGTGGGTTTACTGGGCCAAGCCCTGAAATCTAAGGAAGTATTGAATTCTCCAAGTTGCAGGAAAGTGATAGTATACTCTTGAGTGTTCACTTGCGAAGATGCTGCAGCTCCAAAGAGGCCCAAGTTTAACATTATTAAAAAAAAATTGCACACGTGAAAGCATGTGACCAACTACAATTCTTCCTCCTATCAGTTGTGTCTCCCTTTGTGTCAGAGGATGTAGTAAGTGCTTAACAAATACTATAATAATAATTATTATCATTAAATTTTGTACTCTGAGGACAGAGATTGTTTATCTTTTTTAAAATGGTAATTAAGTGCTTACACTATACTAAGTGCTAGGGTAAATACAAACTAAGTTGGACAAAGCTTATGTCTCTTGTACTCCTCCCACATGCATAGTAGAGTGCCCTACACACAATAAGTGCTCAGTAAATACCATTGATTGATCAAGGAAGACTTATTGGGGGATGTGGGGTTTTAGGGGGGCTTTAAATTTGGGGAGAGCTGTGGAGGGCATTCCAGGCTGAAGGAGCAGTGTGAGCGAGGGGACAAAGATGGGATAGTGAAGGGTGAAGTTCAGTCAGGAAGTTAGCTTGGCAGGAATGGAGAGAGCAGCTTGAGGTGGTGGGTGTGGAGAGTTGACAGAGAGCCTTGAGATCTATTGAGGAGTTTTTGCCTGATGTGGAGGGTAACAGGAAGCCACTGGAGGGTTTTTTGGGCAGGGGGAGGCAGGGCATGGATAGATTTATGTGGGATGATGCTTCAAGAAAATGACCCGATACTGCAGCGCTTACTATAGATAGGACAGGAGAGAGGCTAGAGGCAGGGAAGACCAGCGAGAAGACTGATGAAATAATATAATCTATCAGCCGTCTGACTAGAACCTGATATAGTGGTAACCTTTGGGGTGGATCCGAGAAGGTTTGTACATTGTAGAATTTCATATTCTACATTTCATTGAGAATCAGTGTGGCTCAGTGGAAAGAGCCCAGGCTTGGGAATCAGAGGTCATGGGTTCTAATGCTGGCTCTGCTGCTTGTCAGCTGTGTGACCTTGGGCAAGTCGCTTGACTTCTCTGTGCCTCAGTTCCCTCATCTGTGGGATTAAGGCTGTGATCTCCATGTGGGACAACCTGATAATCTTGTATCCTCCCCAGCGCTTAGAACAGTGCTTTGCACAGAGTAAGCACTTAATAAATGCCATTATTATTATTATATCCTCTACAACCTAAGGTTTGAGCTTGTTTTGTTGAGAATGTTTTCCTCTCATTTTTAGGCAAAGTATTTTTATATCACACCTGGAATTTGTCCTAGTCTTTCAACCATGAAAGCTATTGTGGAGTGTGCAGGAGGAAAAGTATTATCCAAGCAGCCTTCTTTCCGGAAACTCATGGAACATAAACAAAACAAGGTGGATAGAACATCTGTTCCATACTTATGCAACCCTTAAACCATGCCATTAAATACCAGCTAGATGAATTCTTTTCTTTTCTTTAGAGTTTGTCTGAAATTATCTTAATATCGTGTGAAAATGACCTTCACTTATGTCGAGAATATTTTGCCAGAGGAATAGGTATGGCTGTGTTAACTATCCCTTATTTAAAGTGTTTACAAATAATTAAATTCTGATATAAAATTATTAAAATACATTTTTATTCCCTTTCAGATGTTCATAACGCCGAGTTTGTTCTAACTGGAGTTCTTACCCAGACACTGGACTACGAATCATATCCTTTTAAGTTTTGTTGCGTATGGAAGTGTTTCCCCAGGAATGGCAGAATGAGCCAGGTTATTGAAGGGAAGTTTGTTTGTTGAATTTGAAAAGCATCTACAGTTCCTTAGAAGTAAGGGAGTTTTCTATTTAGGGAATGCAAAACTGAGAGAGGAGCAGGTGTTTATCTGAATTCTAGAACCAATAGGGTTTGACACAATTCAGCCTCCTTAAGCTATGGTAGCAGTATTAATACTGTAACTCATAACAGTAATTAAAAATTGTTCAGAATGCTGAACGTTGATAAAAGACATTTACAGTTAACACAGGGTATGATTATAATTAATGGTGCGTACTTGCTCCAGAACCCCTCCATTGTCGTGCCTGTTAAGTTTGCCTTGCACAAATCTTGCCACAAGACATTTATTTCCTCCAAAACTGCAGTGGCTGCTCCCATTTTATTCACGCTTTTGAATTCCAATACGAAGCTGTCATTTGCAACTAATTTTAAAATTATATTCACTTAAGAAAAAAGTGCTGTTAGAAATACTTAATCTATCAGTTTCCATAGTTCCAGTTAGACAAGTGTTTTACTGTGAGGCATGAGTAGAACGGCCCACCTCCTACTGACCTAAAAGAATGAATTTGCCACATGAAGGTGAGTACGTTATTTCCTAGCCATAGTAAAACCAAAATTAAAGACCAAAAAATCTTGAATTTCTACTTTGTCCAGAGCTAAATCTGACTCCCTGGAGGATGTTTCATAAGCAACTTCTTGTAACCATTGTTATCAACTAATATTTCCCAAATGCGCGCTGTTGGTTAGGGAACCCATTGGGATGAAGTTTTTCTTTTGCTTGTGTAAGCTTTTCTTGAAAACAAATATTTTGTCTTGCATCTCTTCCTCGAAGATTGCCCTACTAAAGCACATAGCAATCTCTCCCAGCTTGATATTTGTAGCCTTTAGGAATTAAACTAACTTGGGAGAAACATCTCCATAAATGGAATTCAGGGTCATGGAGTCTCCAATTTCAACCTTTGGAGGTGACAGGTCTCCTGGAATTTGCAGGGAGACGGTTCATAGGGGAAATCACCTTTGTCTGAATCCTGATTGATTATATCTTTATTTTCAGCAGTTGAGACAGGTTATTTGTAATCTTGTAGACTATCTTTAACCCAGAAGGAACCTGGAGAGGCCCTGCATTTCACGCAGTCCCTGCTTCTTTCGTAGTTTGGAGCAAAGGGAGGGTCGATTTGGGTGGTGCCGGGGGCAGGAGGGAAAGAGAGGTAGAAGGGGAATTTTCTGGAAAAGTGCTTTTGGTTGTGCAATGTTGACCGAAGAGTAATGTGGAAGAGAGATTTTTGCCTTTTAAAACAAAAAAAGAGAAACAATTGTCACGGAAGCTTCTGGTAACCTAGATATGATTTTTCAATCTTCACGTCCCACTGAAGTGGACTTATAAACATGTGTTCTAAAAGTTATCTTCCTTAACAAACTTACATATAAATTTACTTGATGGGGACAAAAATGCTGCTTTGCTTTGGAGCCCTTGGGAGCACTAACTCTAGCTATTTTAGCTGTCAGATAAAGTAATCAGTACTTCCTGCAGATAAGTCTTGTTTTCCAGCTGTTTTCCTTAAGTGTTGAGCAGTTTACAGGAGGAAAACAAATAAACTGCATCTTATTAAGATGTGTAATTTTATTATGAAGAAACATAATTTATTATGTTTTGTATTATATAACTTTTAAAGAGCCCACATTAGGTTTCATTATTCATTTGCTGGTTTTTAAAATATTTTAACATAACGATGGTATAGAACTTTAACTGAGAGTAAATTGTGGCTGTAAATAAGGGCCTGCTGTCTCTTAAATTATGGGTGTTAAAGATTTAAAATGTTTTGTACTCTTGATTATTTTTATTTCTTATACTCCGTTTTCTTTTGATAACTTGCCCAAGTTTTAAATAAATGTACTTTTAAACTTAGAATTGAGTGGTTCTTTGTGGTTAAAAATCTGCATAACTGGGATAAACTCCAGGAATCATCTTTTCTAATTTCCCACCTTTAAATGATTTGTCAGTTAATGTATTTCCTGAAATGGTGAAGATTTGGTCTTATTTTTAATGGGAAAGAATCATAAACCAGTAATATTGCATGATTGCTGTCAATAAATACCGTTTCCTTGGCAGATCCTACCGGTTGAAAAAGCTGCTTTCAAAGGTTCATGAGGAATTTTTGGAGGTATGTTAATATCTTTTATGTTATTGAGGTATTACATATTAAGTTGTTAGTTGAACTGACTGCCCCCGTAGCGGCCCAAGACTGTAAATTCACTTCTCCCCAGTATAGTTCACTCTCCTGATGTAGGGATTTGGCCTTTATAATGATCTGATGCAGTAGGACCAGCTTGGTATATCACAATCGAAAAAGGAGCAACTCTTTTTGAACAGAAGGTTCATGAAACTACTGAGACCGAGGCAAAAGCAAAAAAAAAGACAGCAGAACATATTTGTAGTTTTGTGTTATCTGTAGTATGATTGGGACTGTTAACTATTTTTTGCCCTTTTTGACCCCACACATTCATAGATAAGTTTCCCCTTTGGTGATGTAACCTTTGAATACAACGTAGCACTATATATAAAATTTTGCCTTATTAAAACAAATCCAAATACTGTCAGGTATCACACAGTAGCCTGAAAAGTGAATGTAATTATGGAACAAATGAACCTGTGGATAACAAGAACTATACTGCATCTGTTTCATCATCAGTGGAGGCAGGGTGTTTATTTAGCCAACATGCAAGAAGGACTGATTTGATTAACCTTTCAATTAAAGTAAAGAAAGATCCTGCCAAAAAACAGTTCTTAAAAATCTACAGGAGTTGTCTAAAGCCAACTGGCTTGCACAGATGACAGATGTTAAGCATTGATAAGTAGCTGGGTTGAGGGGAGGGGGGGCAGGAAATGAAATTCCAAGATTAAAGATTTCTAGTGAGTGCATTTTAGTAGAAATTTGGTTTTTTTTAATGCTGGGAGAGATGCTCTTATCTGAGTTAGCCCCACCGTTCTCATTTACGGACAGAGAATGAACAGTTGGTTTATTTGAAATCAGACGACCTCAGAGTGTTGGTAGGTAGTGGTATCTTTTATCTTGTACTGTCAAGTAATCTGCATTTCAGGTTGAACAAATATGGTTTTAATGTGTACAGTAATCATGGAGAATTAAGATTTCTCCCTTACTCTAGGACAAAACTCAAAAATTTCCATATTTATCTACTCTGAGACAAGATTTGGGATGTCTGGTAGTACATTTCTAAGTGGCATGTAGAAATGGTTGCATCACTTAAAATAATTTTTTCAACTTTACCTGAATATAAAAGTGTATTGAATGTGAATATTATGTTTTAGTCATAACAAAAATAAGTTACTTTTTTCAATCATTAAACTGGGTAATGCCTGATTTCACTCAAAGGCAGGTAATGTAGTGCTGAATAAGTACACTTCATCACAGTGAATATTACCAAAATGCCACTGTCATTAAAAATGAAGTATTTTCTAGTTGAATTCTCCTTTAATCAAACTAGATGCTATGACAAAGAAAAAGTCATCCCAATTCAGCTCTTTCAGATCATTGTCCAAGAAAACTGACATCAGGTGTTCTAATAAATCTATTTAGTGATCCATCTACCATGAAAAGGTCAGGAAGACAGCATTGAGGATCCTGAACTGTTTTGGAATGACAAGTGATTTGGCTAAATTAATCTGGAAAAATAGAACTAAAAGCCTGAAGTAAAGAGAAACAAAATGTGTTAAATAATGGTGGAAAGAGCACAGGCCTGGGCTTTAGGAGACCCGAGTTCTACTCGCATGCTTTGTGACCCTGGCCAAGTCATCTAACTTCTCTGGCCTGTTTCCTCATTTGTAAAATCGATCAATGGTATTTATTGAACACTTACTGTTTACAGACCACTGTACTAAACACTTGGGAAAGTACAGTGCAAGAGTTGGTAGGCATGTTCCCTGCCCACAAGGAGTTTGCAGCCTAGAATTAAAAGAGATTAAATTTCTGTTCTCATTTTCCCTTAACTGGGCCTCATTTGGTACAGAGACTGTATCTGATACTGTATTGTCGACTCCAGCACTTACTTAGCTCAGTGCTTTGTGTGTAGAAAAACTTAACAAATACCATTATTAGTATCATCATCATCATTATTATTATTCCCCTTCAAAAAGTGGGGGGGACTTTAAGTTCAAAAATTTGATATTGACTTGCCTCTGTTTTCCTACCCCACTTGTCATATGATATAGACAGAAACGGGGCTATGACAGAGGGGAGGGGACAGAGAAACTGTATCTGGACTAACGTGGATATTTAATTTAGTGAGCATATTCCCAACTTTTCATCCTCTCAAACTATTTCCAGACTCACCTGGAGTCTGATTTTCTTGTTTGTCTGTGTGATAGCCAGCTATGTGTTTGCCTAAATATTTGGAGGGTCAAAGGGTATAAAGCTTTTAAAACCAAGGATCTGTTGATGATGTACCGACCATGAACTGATCTAGAGCATTGATTATGCTCCCTATAGTCGCTAGTGTTATATAACACGATTTCATTGTGCTAATTGGATAGAATGCCATGAAAGAAAGGGGAGTGTGTGTACTTACTGTAATTGGGCTGTGAATTGGTTTTAACATGATAGGATGTTACCAGAATTGACTGGAAACCCTGTGGTCAGTGTTTCATTAGTATTGTGAAGTGAGCCAGTTTCAAATACTTAAATTTTACTAATGCCTCTATGTGCAGCCTGACTTCCCAGGGAGTTCTCATGATGGATAAATTCTACCCAAGGCTCCTGAATGTCATTTCACTGCTCCCCTTGGTCCATCACCAGCCTGAATGAGGGGGCTGTTAAGAGGCCAGGCCCCACATAGGGACTCCACATCTGGTGTATTTATCCTGGATGATCCAGAAGATAATGGGAGGGGTGCGTAAATCCTCCTCCCCCTCCCATCCCCTTACCGTAGGGGTTCCTCAGGGGTCAGTTCTTGGTCCCCTTCTGTTCTCTATCTACACTCACTCCCTTGGTGAACTCATTCGGTCCTACGGCTTCAACTATCATCTCTTTGTTGATGACACCCAAATCTACATCTCTGCCCCTGCTCTCTCTCCCTCCCTTCAGGCTCGTGTCTCCTCCTGCCTTCAAGACATCTCCATCTGGATGTCTGCCCGCCATCTAAAACTCAGTATGTCCAAGACTGAACTCCTTATCTTCCCTTCCAAACCCTGCCTTCTCCCTGACTTTCCCATCACTGTTGACGGCACTACCATCCTCCCCGTCTCACAAGCCTGCAACCTTGGTGTCATCCTCGACTCTGCTCTCTCATTCACCCCTCACATCCAATCCGTCACCAAACCTGCTGGTCTCATCTCCGCAACATCGCCAAGATCCGCCCTTTCCTCTCCATCCAAACTGCTACCCTGCTGGTTCAATCTATCATCCTATCCCGACTGGATTACTGCATCAGCCTCCTCTCTGATCTCCCATCCTCCTGTCTCTCCCCACTTCAATCTATACTTCATTACGCTGCCCAGATCATCTTTGTGCAGAAACGCTCTGGGTATGTTACTCCCCTCCTCAAAAATCTCCAATGGCTACCAATCAACCTATGCATCAGGCAAAAACTCCTCACTCTCGGCTTCAAGGCTGTCCATCACCTCGCCCCCTCCTACCTCACCTCCCTTCTTTTCTTCTACAGCCCAGCCCACACCCTCCGCTCCTCGGCTGCTAACCTCCTCACTGTGCCTCGTTCTCGCCTGTCCCGCCATCGACCCCTGGCCCACGTCCTCCCCCTGGCGTGGAATGCCCTCCCTCCGCACATCTGCCAAGCTAGCTCTCTTCGTCCCTTCAAAGCCCTACTGAGAGCTCACCTCCTCCAGGAGGCCTTCCCAGACTGAGCCCCCTCCGGCCCCTCCCCATCCCACACCTTACCTCCTTCCCCTCCCCACAGCACCTATATATATGTATATATGTTTGTACATATTTATTACACTATTTATTTTGTTTGTGCATATTTATTCTATTTATTTTATTTTGTTAATATGTTTTGTTTTGTTGTCTGTCTCCCCCTTCTAGACTGTGAACCCGCTGTTGGGTAGGGACCGTCTCTAAATGTTGCCAACTTGTACTTCCCAAGTGCTTAGTACAGTGCTCTGCACACAGTAAGCACTCAATAAATACGATTGAATGAATGAATGAATGAATGAATGAATGAATGAATGAACTAGTGATAGGCCACAAAAGGAGAATCCAGCTCCCTCAATCCTCAAATTGAAAGAACAAAGCAAAATGGAGGTTTCTGTCCAGCATGGAGATGGGGGTTGGGGGGAAGGGTGGTAGTTGTACTCTGTGTTGTTTTCTCCGCGGACCTTTTTGTGCCGTCCTCTGAGAGTTCAGATGACTCCTGTTTGGTAGAAACAAGTGGTTCAGGAAATGAGACTCAGGTCCTTCCATTCTGTATGCTGGTCCTTCTCTCTCCGTTGAAGCAGATGCGATTGATAAGGTATATTATTGTTTTCAGAACTGTCTGGGGCACTAAGCTTCCAGCCACTCTCATTTCCGTCCTCCTATCAGCAATACCATCTCCTCGGTTCTTGCCTCCTGCCTCTGTCTGCCTCTAGATGAATGCAGCAATATGCAGCCGGATTTGGGTCTGGCTGCTTCCCTGAAGTCCGTGAATTTGGCTGTTGTGGATTGTTCAACACTCCCATCTCTGTCTCCTTCCTGCTCCCGCTTACCCCAGGGGTTCTGTGTGCTGCTGCTTGAGGGAAGTCACTTCCCTGTGATAATGTGCCTCCCAAAGGCCTGGATCGTGGCAGAACCAGACTAAACCCAGTCCCCTTCAGTGGAGGTGAGAAAATGAATTCAATTAGTATAAATACCAGGTGGCCCCACCCAGCCCTGCCACCCTTAGGCTTTGTGCAGAAGGTGAGATTACACCCTTTCTGTGAATGAATCCCGTGGTATGTGCTTTGTCTTTATGTGTGATGAGTAGGTGGAGGGTCTCTGTTCATGAGGTTGGGGGTGAGACTTTAAGTTGTTGTGGGCAGGGAATGTGTTACATAGTAGTCCCCTAAGTGCTTAGTACAGTGCTCTGCACACAGTAAGTGCTCAACCAGATTAATTGATTAACTTTAAGAATTGCCACGGGTTTGGAAGTTCACCCTCGTTTCATCCTCTTTCTACTCTCCTCCCCCAGAAGTGTGAGTTTACCCCTTCTAAAGGGACCCCCTTCCACTGTCTAGAAGCTTTGGAGCGAAAGGAGTAGTAATAGTAGTGTGTGCAGTGCACTACACCGGAGGTCTTGGGAAGAATAAAGCATTCCCTGGCCACAAGGAGTTTAAACTCTAACAGGGGAGACGGATAGAAAATGTTTACAAAGTAGATTTATCAAAATGAATAATTGTACAATTGAATGAGCATATAAACAATCAGTTAAGAAAGGAGAGGAAAGGAGGGATGGGCTAGTACTGTAGTTTTAGAGGCCAGTGAGGAGAGTAACTGGGGAGCAGGAGGTAGAGATGATCTGGTTGTTTATTTCTCCACAAGATTCCTTAGTAAAGTGAATGCCACTTTTACGTTCTCCTCATGACAAATCCCCGTCCTCAAATTAGCCTCTGTTGACTTTGACCTCTCTATGGCCGCCTCAGGTTTTCCAGCCTGCCGGATGGAATTCCCATAGGAATGAGCTGAAAGTCATGGGAAGATTTGGTGTTAGTATTTTTTTTTTTGTCCACTTCTCTGTGGTTTAGGTGTGCATTTCTGAAGGAAAATGAGGGCCAAGGATTTTCTTCCAGGCTTTGCGCTTTGTTTTGAGGAAGAAAAATATAATGTGTGGACTGTTTCCTTGGGATGATTAGCCAAATAGCACAAATAAGACTGGTGAAAAGAAGAGACAATGCACTGTGAAAAAATCAATTCCTTAATGGAGAAAGCCTCCAGGTCAGGATCTTGCCGACTTTCCTGGGGTTTGTGTTGGTCTTGGATAGATCCCTCTTGTTTTAAAATGACTTTTCCCATCGGCAACTGTTCTCAAATTAGAGTTGCAGCAATTTCATTTGGGCAAAACCTCGGGACAGAATTTCTACCTCCAGAGTAGTGGAGTGGGGTAGTGGAGTCAGTTTGAGGAGGGACAAGAAACGACCCATAAATCCACCTTGGGTCATGTGCAGCTTCCATTCCAAGTTGCCTCCCTGGTTCCCCAAGGGAGAGTGTGTAACTGACTTGCATATTGTTTGGTGCTGTTGTGCTCGTGTACACTTTTTTGCACAGTGCCTCTCTTCCCCATTTGGTGGTAACAACATCAGAGTCAAGTGTGTTTATATGTACCAATTTTTCTCTGCAGAAGCTTCCCCTCTCTCCCCATCCACCCCAGAGAAACTGCTTTGCACCTAACTGTTCCCCCCAGCACTTAAGTGTTGTGTGGGAAGGAGTGATACCTAACTATATATTCTTATCCTCAGTTGCCTCCCCTACCTGCCAGTTCCCCTGCTAGATTGTAAATTCTTTGAGGACAGGGATTGTGTTGATTTACTCTGTCCTCTCCTGCAAACTCTTAAAAAAAAGTGCATTGCATACAGTAAGGACCCAGTATCACTGATTATTGAATTATGGGCTTCACCCATAGATTTGAAGGTCATAAAAGTTGTTTTGTGGATAAACCCCTTTGTGAATTGGCACTAACTCTGAACAGCTCTTTAATGGTGACAAGGGTATAAGCATCCCCCCCACCTTCCCACTCTTTGCATCTCCTGTCTTTTTAAACCCTCTCTAGTTGTTTGCGCTCCTGCTCTGACTGTTGACATTTACTGAGTACTGTGTGTGTTTATCCAGTTTTCAACTCCCCTCTGCTACTGGAAAAAAAAAAAAACCTGTTTGTTAGCTTTTGTAGTGTGAGATCAAAGGTGAGATACTGCTTTAGATCAGCTATTTGAAAAACCCACATATTAAGTATGCATTACTCAACTTCAACCAACTGACTCAGGCTCTGAGCCTTCAGCGGTTTATTTCTGAATGTTGCATTGGTGTACTTTTATGAGGGTATAATGAGCATCTCTGCTTTGTTTACTGTATTCACATATTGAGGTCTTAGAAAAAATGTGATTTGTAAAATCCTGAATTTCACCTTCATTACTGTTTCTGTGGCTTTCCCTTTTAAGGATGTTCCGAAGCTGCTGAATAGATACGTTTTGGGGACTAATTGGATTTTTTTTTAATATTGGCTAATTGCATTCTTTTGAGTTTTGACCTTTAGATGCAACTGAAGTACCCTGTAACTCTGTGGTTTGAAAACCTACATAATTCATGGGCTGGGTGAAGTGGAGGGGAGTTTGTTTAAAGGGACCTCTCAAAAGCCAAACTTTTATCTGGAATTCACTAGTTTAGGGAGTATGCATATTCCTATGTATATCCAGCCTCCAATTGGATGAGCTGGCAATAGTTTGGGAAGTACTAGATTTCAAGCTTTCCCAAGTGATTGGCCATTACCACCACAATATTTAATCAGGCCCCCTTTCACCTTCCTACCCCAGCTCTTGTTCACAGCTCCTGTTCATTCCCACCCTATTAACTCTCCTCCCAATAAATCAATTAATCAGCCATATTTATTGCAAGCTTACTGTGTGCAGAGCATTGCACTACGTGCTCGGGAGAGTACAATATAAAGATTTGGTAGATGTGAAGTATGGACTGATGTGGGGAGGGGCAGGGACATCAGCAAGGAGGCTGATGCAGTAGTCAAGGAGGGACAGAATAAGCGCTTGGATCAACGGGGTAGCAGTTTGGAGCAGAAAGGTCAGATTTTAGCAATGTTGTGAAGGTTGAACGGACAGGATTTGGTGACATTTAATGTGTGGGTAGAATGAGAGATGAATCGAGGATAATGCCAAGGTTATGGGCTTGCAACAGGGAGGATGGTAGTGCTTTCTACAGTGATGGGAAAGTCAGGGGGAGGAAAGGGCCTGGGTGGGAAGATGAGGAGGTCTGTTTTGGACATGTTAAGTTTGAGGAGCTGGTGGGACGTCCAAGTAGAGATGCCCTGGAAGCAGAAGGAAATATGAGGCTGCAGAGAAGGAGAGAGATCAGGGCTAGAGATGTAGATTTGGGAATCATCTGCATAGTGATGACGGTTGAAGCCATGGGAGCAAAAGAGTTCTCTAAGGGACTCTAAAATAGAGAGTAGATGGAGAATAGAAGGGCACCCAGAAACTAAGCCTTGAGGTATCCCCTCCCATCCCCGATCCTGTTCCCATCAAAGGAATTGGTCACGTTTACTGAGCAGTGAAGAATGATCAAGTGGGTAACACTGATCTCTCAGTCCATCAGGGCCAGAACCTGCCTCTTCCAATAATCATTCTTTAAGTGGCCTCATCACAACAGCCTTAGTACAGTGCTCTGCACACAGTAAGCGCTCGGTAAATACAATTGAATGAACAGCCACCCTTAGCGTTTATATATTTTAGGCCATTCTCAGCACTTAATATACATGAGCTCTGCCCTTTAGCCATTCTCAGCACTTAATATACATGAGCTCTGCCCTTGAGCTGCATAATATATATGTGTACCTAATTCTGTTGTACTCGCCCAAGTGACTGGTAGAGTGCTCTTTGCAAAGTAGGTGCCTGATAGATGCATGGGATTGATTAGTTGATTGCTTTTCAATTACTCAGCTATTTCATCCAGACAATTGTACCACTGCCTGTTATATCCTTTATCTTCCTGTTCCCACTATTTGTAAAAAAAAATAAAATATCTTGGTCTGTTTCTCCCCCGCTTAATTGTAAGATCTTGAGGGCTGGGAATGTGTATCTTGCTTCTCTTGTACTCTCCCAAGCACATAGTAATGATGAAGTCTCCCATCAAGAACAGCTGATGAACCTCGACCTCTTCGAAGTTGTGGGACCAAGGTGTTAGGCAGTTGCTGTCTGCAGATGGTGTGTGTGAAGTTAGCCTGGTTGTTGTGTAGCACTGAAAACCATAGAGCCCCTTAGTGTAATGCATTCCTTTGATGCAGGAATGCATTTGTCCTCAAAAGACTGAATAGCCAAAGGGAAAATCTGATTCAGAGAGGTCTTGACTTGGACCACAAGTTTCCAAGCCCCGAGATCAATGAAACAGGCTTTGAGGATGATCTTTAGAACTCAGTAGGCACTAAGTAAATCCATAGATTGATGGGATACTGAACCTCCCAGTGCTGTCCAAACCGAAGCAGACCATTGGGGCCGCCTTGCATATAGCGGCCCACTGTCTTATTTCCCTGGACATTATCCAACATGGGTGAGCTTCATGCAGCTCTCCCTCCAACGTTACCTTGCCAATCTCCTACTACAACCCATCCTGCACACTTTGCTTTTCTAATGCCAACCTGCTTATTGTACCTCAGTCTCGCCTGTCTCACTGCTCAACCCTTGGTCCTCTCTCTGGCCTGGAACTCTCTCCTGTAATATCCGACAAAGCACCACTATCACCCATCTTCAAAGCCCAACTAAAATTGTCTCCTCCAAGAGACCTTTCCTGACTCATTTCCCCACTCAAATTGCTTTCCTCCCTGGGTCACCTATACTCTTGGATGTTTTCCTGTTAGCCCTTTGATACTCAAACCACTCACAGCGTTTCTGTACATGTGTCTTGCTCAGCCATTTCCCTTCTCTGTAATTTATTTTAATGTGCCTTCCCCTCTAGGCTGTAATCTCTGTCGGCAGGGTTCATACCAACTCTGTTATATTGTACTCTCTCAAATGCTTAATAGAGTGCTCTGCACAGAGTAAGTTCTCAAATACTATTGATTCTTGGTTACTCAGGTTGCTATGTTCTGATCGGTTAGTGTGCTCATACAGAACCAGTAAGTGTGACAGTGCCAGGAACTTCTAGTCAAAGTGTTTAGTTGCCTCCCTTGTGAAGGTCCATTTGCAGTACAAAACTTTAATTCCAGGGTTCACAGTACAACATATTCTAGTTCTTGTACTTCAATTATGTATCATATTTTTATGCTTTGAATTTGATTTGCTAAAATGATTTGCATTCGGAGAGCTCATTGTGGCTATGCAGGAGTTAAGTGGAAAAAGCTTTGTTAGTTCCACTAATCAGGGATCATAGGTGAAGAAGGAACAGTTGATTCCCAAAAGGGGTGGGAAACACTGGAAGAAGTTGCCCCGTGAAGCTGTAAATGTCCTTCCCAGGCGATGGTGAAGCAGAAGAGAGCTCTCCATCAATCCACCCTGGCGAGAGGGAGTGAATTCAACCTATGGAAGACCTGCAGCCCCAATTCTTTTATAGGTGAGGGAAACATGATTCAATGGTTGGAAACCCTTTCCAGTTCCTCAGGAATTTTACACAAATGGGCAGCACTTTGAGTTCAGATGGATTTCTTTTCAAACATATTGCATGGCAAGAATTTTGTGAACTGGGGTTTTGTTGATTTCCGTGGCAAAATTTTTCAGACTGGAGTTGATCCCCAGGAGTGAGAGACCAGAGATCACCTGATCCCTGCCCTGCTCTAGCAGAGACCACCTGAACTAGAAATCAGGAGTCCTAGGTTCAATTCCCAGTCCAACCATTCACTGACAGGGGCACTCGACCCTCTGGACTCATTTCCAAAAACCTTATTCCTTCCCTCATTCCATGTTGTTCTTGGAATAAAGTAAGACTGTATTTGGGAGAGTGTTCAAGCATTTTGATGAGTGATTCTTTGTAAATGCAAGGGATGTTGCATAAAATTTACCTTCCTAGATGTGTTTGAGTGAATTTGCTTTCATTAGCCGAGCTGATCCTGACTGTAGCAAGCTCCGGTTAACTTCTTTATTTCCAGTAAAAGCAGGGAAATTATCTCTTTGGATCACTGATATTTCTCTTCTCTCCAGCACACCATTCCCTTCTTGTGGGGACGGGTTGGGGGGAGTGCCTGAAAGTTTTCTGAATTAGTGCAGTGTCTTAATTGTAGAATGAAAAAAATAAAACTCTGCTCTGGGTATGTGTCAGTGTGTATTTTTGTCCTTTTGTGTCTGTCTCTACCTGTCTGTCTCTCTCTGGTATCCTCCTTAATTCTGTTTTTATGGCATCTGGGTTGGAATGAAGTGGTCTCCATCTCACCTGCCCCCATAGCTAAATCTGCACTGCGTCTGGTCCTGCTGACCAGATGGTTTTGTAGATAAATGGAGGCATTATCACCAAAAGCTTCAGCCTCCAGGTCCTTTTCTTCCTTAGCAGCAGTAGAGAGAGCAAAAAGGAGGAAATGTATAGTAGTGTATCCAGATTACTAAGAATTCTAAATTACTGTTGTCTGAAATAATGAAGTTTTTGCCTCAAGGAAAGGGCACAGGCCTGAGAGTCAGAGGATCTGGGTTCTAATCCTGGCTCTGCCCCTAGTCTGCTATGTGAATTTGGGCAAGTCATTTAATTTGAGGATAAATTTCCCTCCCTCCGATTTAAACCGTGAGCCCCATGTGGGACAGGGACTGTGTCCAACCTGATTAACTTGTATCTACCCCGGCGCTTAGAGCAGTAAAGCAGCGTGGGCTAGTGGATAGAGCATGGGCCTGGGAGCTCTGCCACTTCTTTTCTGTGTGACCTTAGACAAGTCATTTCACTTCTCTGCGCCTCAACGATCTCACCTGTAAAATGGGGATTAAGATTAAGCCTGGTACATAGTAAATGCTTAACAAATACCATTAAGAAGGGGAAAAAAAAGAACAGTGCTTGACATATAGTAAGGGCTTAACATTCACTTCTCTGGGCCTCAATGATCTCATCTGTAAAATGGGGATTAAGATTAAGCCTGGTACATAGTAAATGCTTAACAAATACCATTAAGAAGGGGAAAAAAAAGAACAGTGCTTGACACGTAGTAAGGACTTAACAAATACTATAATTATGATTAACATTATTAATACTATTCCTGTTTTTAGTCTTGTTATCGTGAGGGCCTTCAGTTGGCCCTCAGTGTGTCATCTTGGGCAGAAATGGGGTAGATGTGGGTGAGTTTAGGATAAATTACATTTGGATCCCCAAAGAAGAGTACTGAGCTGGAAGTGCACACTCAAGATCCCCACCCAAAGTCTCAAATCACCGTCATCCTAAAGAAGAAGCAAAGAGTCTCTACCCCATTCTTGGCTTTGATGAGTTGATGCTCCTGAAAGTGCCAAGAAGACAGCTTTTTTGGTGGTTTGCATTAGAGGCTCCATGGAAACCTTTCAGTTAACACAGAACCTTGGCTGGGGAAACTCTTTAGCATGGCATTTGCCTAGTGGGAAAGAAACAAGTATTTTTGAACAGAGACCAAGTATTATCTGCTCTTTGCCATCTGTCATTCAGAATAACTCGAGACAAGTGAACCAAGGGTAGGCTCTAGAAATATTTTTGGAGAACTTTGGCCAAGGATTGTGGGAGGGTGGATGAATAAAGGGAGCAAGTCAGGGCAGTGCAGGAGTGGAAGAAAAGGAAAGAGGGCTTAGTCAGGGAAGGCCTTTGGAGGAGATGCGCTTTCAAAAAGGCTTTGAAGGGGGGTGGGTAGAGTAATCGTTTGTCAGCTATGAAGGGGAAGGGTGTTCCAGGACAGAGGCAGGGGTGTGGGCAAGAGGTTGGTGGTGAGATAGACAAGATTGAGGTACAATAAGTAGGTTAATGTCAGAGGAGCGAAGTGTGCAGGCTTTGTTGTAGTAGGAGAGTAGGGAGGTGAAGTGGGAGGGGGCCGGGTGATTGAGCTCTTTAAAGCCGATGTTATGAAGTTCCACATGGGGCTCACCGTCTTAATTCCCGTTCAACAGATGAGGTAACTTACATTGCCATATTATACTCTCCCAAGTACTTAGTACAGTGTCCTGCACACAGTAAGCGCTCAATAAATACAACTGACTGAGGCACAGAGAGGTTAAAGTAACTTGTTTAAGGTCACATAGAGGAGCAGGATTAGAACCCAAGTCTTTTAGACTTCTTAGGCCTGTGCTCTTTCCACTAGGCCATGCTGTTTTCCAGTTAACCACCTTCTCCAATTTCCATGTACCAATCAGGGGTATTTATTGAGTGTATACTCTGCAGTGGGCACTCTATGAAGTGCTTGAATACAATGATTGTACTCAGATTCTCACCCCTCAAGAATCTTATAATTTAATGGAAGGGATGTAGGAAGAACAAGGATAAGCTAGGAAGTGCTCATTTACAGTGAGTTTTTACTGATAATTTACTGAGCAGAAGATGCCACCTAGATGCAGCGGGTCAAAGAATTGTGTGTTTTGTACTGAGTCATCGTCTAGGCTGTCAAGTCATTGTGGACAGGGAACGTGCTTACCAACTCTGTACTCTCCTAAGCGCTGAATACAGTGCTTTGCGCAAAGTAAGCGCTCAAATACCGTTGACTGATTTATTGACTTCTTTAATGGAGGCATTCTACACTGAGCACAGTCACAGCTACAGTAGATGCGGCCTCTGTGGTTCTGTTTGCAGCATTATCCCTGACTTCCCGAGACCTGACCTAGTTTTCACCTCCCCCACTTCCCTGTGGGCTCTGGGTTGGACTCCAGCATCAAGAAGAAGCTGTCCCGCTCAGGGGGATTAACACCGAGCGGAGGAGGGTGTTTGCCTTCCAGAAGATCTGTGAAGGGTGAGCCCAGGGTGGGCAACACCGCTGGATGATTCCTGGCACTATGTACACCATGCCTACCTCGAGTTTTGGTAATGAGGCGTTTTGTTCATCCAGCATAAACTGGGTGAATCCAATCAATCAATCAATCCGTATTTATTGAGCGCTTACTGTGTGCAGAGCACTGTACTAAGCGCTTGGGAAGTACAAGTTGGCAACATATAGAGACGGTCCCTGCCCAACAGTGGGCTCACAGTCTAGAAGGGGGAGACAGAGAACAAAACAAAACATATTAACAAAATAAAATAAATAGAATAGAAATGTACAAGTAAAATAAATAGAGTAATAAATCTGTACAAACGTATACATATATACAGGTGCTGAGGGGAAGGGAAGGAGGTAAGGTGGGGCGGATGGAGAGGGGGAAGAAGGAGGGGGCTCAGTCTGGGAAGGCCTCCTGGAGGAGGTGAGCTCTCAGTAGGGCCTTGAAGGGAGGAAGAGAAATCCAAACCACTGTACTGGTTGAATTGGGCCTTATCCTTCGTGAAAGGGGAGGGGAGGAATTCCAATGGCTACAGGCCCTCTAACACTCCCTGACTTCAAGTCTTTGAATGGCACCCACAGCTTCCAAAGCAGATGGTGACACTGGGGCACTTCATGCCTCTGCCTAACCATAATTTTCCAGCCTCTACAGCAGGTTGACTGAGTTCTCCTAGAACCCAGGGGCTGCGTTCTCGAGTGGCCTTCTTGCCCCTTGTCTCTGCCACAGACCAACACACAACTTTTCTTCTGACACGCTATGTCATGCTGTACCTTAGACGGAGGCTCATCGTCAGATGATTATTCCCCAATCCTGCTTCTGCATCTGGGACGCAACACGCATATGTGCTTTGGTAACTTCGTGTGACGGGAAAAATGGCTGCAATACTACAGGCCGCATAAGGCCTCTCTAAACGGATCTGTCATTTCACAGATGGAAAAAGCAGCTGTGACAGTCCAGCAAATACAGCTCACATTCCCAAATTCACTGTTGGGATAGAAACGGCCTGGAGAAACTCACAAGTACATCAGGTCCAGAAACAGGAGGCTGGGGAGAAAAAAAGAATGGAAAAGAAAGATTTGGTTGTGTTTGATCAATATTCAGCACCTGGGCTATTCTACTGTTAATTGCCACTTGAGAAGAACACAGGGGCACTGTTTTGTCTTCATCTGCTTTGTCTTCACCTGCTTTTTAGAGCAGTGCTGCTATCCTGGAGATCTGACAGGAAAAAGAATGAAAACATGAACCTGTTCGGCATCTCCAGCTCAGGCACTTTTATTCTGGCAGCAATTCGAATAAGATTCAGGGATGGAGAGGGGGATGCCTTCTATGGGCGGCCAGATTTAGGATGTAAAACTCCTGCCATCCCCTGCCTTGTGTGCTTGTGGGTAAAAGTGCCTTGAGTTCAATTCTCCAGCTTTTTCCCAAAGGATACTGCTATTGGAGATGCAACATTGGACTGGAAGCATTATTGGTCTGACCTAGTAGTGGTTTTTCTGGAATGGGCCTTGATCCTTGTAATAATAGTTCTAAGCCCCAAGATCATCATGTTGGACACAATCCCTACCCCACAAGTGGCTCACAGTCTTAATCCTCATTTTATAGATGAGGTAACAGGCACAGAGAACTAAAGCGACGAGGTAACAGGCACAGAGAACTAAAGCGACTTGCCCAAGGTCACACAGCAGACAAGTGGCTTAGCTGGGATTAGAACCCAGATTCTTTTGATTCCCAGGCCTATGCTCTGTCCACTGGGCCATGCTGCTTCCTTATGGATAGAGTGGTGCTAGGAACAACAGCTCTTCTATGTGCACTGTAGACATCACTCCAGCTGAAATGTGAGCCCATCCTCAGTGTCGAGACACTAAAACATTTTGCAAAGAAACGATGTGCTGTCTCCTGGATATTTTTAAGGAGGGGGCATCAGCTATCTCTCCAGGGCAGTTTTCAAGCTACCCTGCTAGTTTTGGTGTTTATTACACACTCACTGTTCTAAAGCACTGTGTTAAGCCCTGGGTAGTTATGAGATAACTAAATCAGAATTTGATTCTGCCAATAATTAATTTGATTGTAAAACTGTTAAGCAATTACTAAGTGCCAAGAACTGTACTGAGCACTGGAGTAGGTACAGGATAATCAGAAGGCAGAGAATTGAACCTGATGATTACTCGAAGTCTCTTCTCCCACCCCATTGCTCTGAATTGTCACATCCTCTGATGTCTTACCTCTCCCCGGCTCCACCTCTCGGGGCCTAGCGACCGAGAGCTTGAGTGACAGGGTGGTGTATGGGAAAGCAGCAGGGCCTGTGGGATTTTCAGCCTGAAAAGCTGCCTTCCTAACACTGTTCTTGGAGTGGCAAGGTAGATGGGACCCTTGGTCCCCTCAGCTCTATTCTCCCCTTCGTGTGCAGGAAGGTGCTAAGTTACAAGCCCAGTGAGGACAGCAGGCCCAGTGGTCAGCTCCCAGTCTTGTAAATCCTGATCCTGAAGGCCAGAGCCTGCTGGCTCATATAGGCTCAGTCGGGGCCAGGTCAGGTTCAAACACCTCCCTGGGCCCACTCACCCTCTCCTTTGAGGGTTGTTTCAGGCAGAAGGGGCAAGGCTCAGTCGTTAGAGCACCACTGCACGATGGGGTGGTCCATGAGGCCCATGAGGGGTGGCCCAGGTACCTCATATTATGGTGATAAGTAGGTTGGAGGCTACACCAGAGGGCATTCACATAGCTCCTGGATTGTTATCATTGTCATTATTATTTGCTAAGTGCTTACTCTGTGCCAAACACTGTACTACTTGCTGGAGTAAATACAAGGTAATCGGGTAGGGCACAGTCTAAGGGGGAGGGAGAACAGGAATTTTATTTCCATTTGACAGATGAGGAAACTGAAGCTCAGAGGAGTTAAGTGGCTTGCCTAAGACACACAGCAGGCAGATGGCAGAGCCATAGATTTGGCATTTTTCCAAGGTGGTGGAGAGCAGTGGAATCTCTGGCCTGAATCTCCCCTTCCCTCCTTCTGATCCATCGCACAGGCTTGCTTTTTTTTTTATAATAGCATTTATTAAGCGCTTACTATGTGCAAAGCACTGTTCTAAGCGCTTCAATCCTGACAAGCCTCATCTCAGTGGCTTCATGTTGGGAATATTCCCGGTCTGCTGGGTGAAGAGTGCCTTCCTGGTTAGTGAGAGACCTGTTGTTACTTAATCAGAAATTCCTGGATGAACAGCATGATTGAAAACACAGGAGTGAGTCCCAGCCTGGCAAATAGCTCCTCACCCAGGAAGAAGAGGAGAGAAAAGTGCCGTTTAAATGTATTTCACTACCTGAGGACCTCCTCCGGTGACGGAGTCTGAGGGAGGGAAGATAGGGGCAGTCAAAATTTCTGTAGGCCAGTACAAGTATTTTGGGCATTTATGTGCAGGGCTTTGGATAAAACACAGTTTGAGTGGTAGCCTAACAATGAAGTATGAACTTTAGGCGATACCTGTGTTTTCCCAGCAGACTTCATTTATGTATTTATTTATTTACTCTTGCCAGGGGAGCAAGCTGGGGGAATGCTTAGTAAATGACAGTGGACAACCAGAAGTAAGGCAAATTGTGGAAGAGACAACAACCAACAAAGAAAGGAAAAGCCAGCATGGTGGTGAGTGGACATTTCTACCTGTTTCTCATTCCAATCCAATTACACTGCCCTTCAGTTTAGAAGATGAGAGTACTGAGCAAACTATCTCCTAGGTAAAGGCATTCGTAAAATGGCCAGTCATTCCAGGGTGTGGGAATGACTGCCCACCGGACTTGAAGGTTATCTGCAGCACCTACCTGTCAGAGTGAATTAGCGGCGCCCGAGAACGCTTCAGACCAATCTTGTGGAAATCTCGAGACTTGTCAGAAAAATTAAGGTGACAGCCCATCATGATTAAATTAAGAGGCAAGAAATTGGAGATGACTAAAAGCCATTTTATAAACCTAGTTAATTGATAGACTGTGGAGCGGTTGGAAATGAAGGCAGTGGTTTGGCAGATTAAACCAGAGTCGAGTTTTCGAACCTGACGTTCATGTAATAATAACAATAATAATGGCATTTGTTAAGCGCTTACTATGTGCAGAGCACTGTTCTAAGCACTGTGGGGGGAATACAAGGTGATCATGTTGTCTCACGTGGGGCTCACAGTCTTCACCCCCATTTTACAGATGAGGTAACTGAGGCTCAGAGAAGTTAAGTGACTTGCCCAAGGTCACACAGCAGATGTGGTGGAGTCGGGATTCGAACCCATGACCTCTGACTCCAAAGCCCGTGCTCTGTCCACTGAGCCACGCTGCTTCTCTGATGTAAAATGCTCTTAGCCGAAGTTGATAGTTGACTTGGGTCAAGGGGTGGAAAGGAATAGCCCCTGAGCTGTCTTCCTTCCTCGCCCCCTCGTTCCCCTCTCCATCTCCCCCATCTTACCTCCTTCCCTTCCCCACAGCACCGGTATATATGTATATATGTTTGTACATATTTATTATTCTATTTATTTATTTATTTGACTTGTACATATCTATTCTATTCATTTTATTTTGTTAGTATGTTTGGTTTTGTTCTCTGTCTCCCCCTTTTAGACTGTGAGCCCACTGTTGGGTAGGGACTGTCTCTATATGTTGCCAACTTGTACTTCCCAAGCGCTTAGTACAGTGCTCTGCACACAGTAAGCGCTCAATAAATACGATTGATTGATTGATTTATGTAACTGGCTGGGGGGCCAGGAAGTCCAATCACAGTCTTACCTCAGTCAATGCCATTTGAGCCCTTTTTTGTGTGCAGAGCACTGTACCAAGCCCTTGGGAGAGTACAATACAGCAGAGTTGGTAGGCACGTTCCCTTACAGTCTAGAAGGGGAGACAGACTCCGGCTTAATCTTTGATCTCGGCTCATTCCTTGATCTTGCTGCTTCCAATTCAGTGTGCGTTATCCCCCAATACAATCTCTCTCGTCTGAGCTAGGGCAGGGCTTGGCGTGAATTCTGAGCGTCAAGGTGCGGTGGCACCCCACGACCTCTCCGAAAGGCAAAGCAGGATCCGAGGTCAAATGACCAGCCCCTGCCCAGGCCCCCCCGGGCTGTTTGGCTGAGGAAAGGTAAGAATAATAATAATAATAATAATAATAATAATAATAATAATGTCATTTATTAAGCGCTTACTATGTGCAAAGCACTGTTCTAAGCGCTGGGTAACTGAGGTGATGGCCAGGCAGGGTGACCTCTGACCCGAAGCCAGGCCTTTCTGCCTGGACTTCTTCCTCTTTTTTCTGGCGGGCACTTTCCACGTGGCCCGGCACATTGTGGATCCAAACGGGCTCCACGTGGGTGTGGGCTTGGTTTCCCGTGGCAACAAGAACCGGCGGCTTTCCACAGCCTTTCCTCTGCTGTCATCTAGTGTTGGTTCAGCTGTCTTGCCCTAAATCCGAAAGGTGAAGGATCCCCAGTTGTCAGGAGAACAAATCAATCAATCAATCAATCGTATTTATTGAGCGCTTACTGTGTGCAGAGCACTGGACTAAGCACTTGGGAAGTACAAGCTGGCAACATATAGAGACAGTCCCTACCCAGCAGTGGGCTCACAGTCTAGAAGGGGGAGACAGAGAACAAAACCAAACATCATCATCATCATCATCAATCGTATTTATTGAGCGCTTACTATGTGCAGAGCACTGTACTAAGCGCTTGAGAAGTACAAATTGGCAACATATAGAGACAGTCCCTACCCAACAGTGGGCTCACAGTCTAAAAGGGGGAGACAGAGAACAAAACCAAACATATTGACAAAATAAAATAAATAGAATAGATATGTACAAGTAAAATAAATAGAGTAATAAATATGTACAAACATATATACATATATACAGGTGCTGTGGGGAAGGGAAGGAGGTAAGATGGGGGGGGATGGAGAGGGGGACGAGGGGGAGAGGAAGGAAGGGGCTCAGTGTGGGAAGGCCTCCCGGAGGAGGTGAGCTCTCAGTAGGACCTTGAAGGGAGGAAGAGAGCTAGCTTGGCGGATGGGCAGAGGGAGGGCATTCCAGGCCAGGGGGAGGACGTGGGCTGGGGGTCGATGGCGGGACAGGCGAGAACGAGGCACGGTGAGGAGATTAGTGGCAGAGGAGCGGAGGGTGCGGGCTGGGCTGGAGAAGGAGAGAAGGGAGGTGAGGTAGGAGGGGGCGAGCCCTCCACTGTGGATCGAAGGGGTGGTCAGGGGAGAGGCTAGAGAGGGGTTGGGGTTGTCGGTGGCTCAAAGGATTCTTCCTCTGCTCAAACTGTGTTCAAAGTCCTTGTTTCACGGCAACTTGATATTTGCTCCTTTCACTGGACCAGTCAATCAGTTGTATTCATTCATTCATTCAGTGTGCAGAGCACTGTACTAAGCGCTTGGGAAGTACAAGTTGGCAACATATAGAGACGGTCCCTACCCAACAGTGGGCTCACAGTCTAGAAGGGAGAGAGCACTTCCTGTCTGTAGAGCAATGTACTAAGTGCTTGGGAGAGTGCAACGCAACATAACAGAGACATTCCCTGCCCACAACAAGCTTACAGTATAGAGGCATCAATATAAATAAATAAATTATGGATATGGACATATGGGGTGGGCGAGGCCAGGCTCTCCTTGCCAGTTCTCCTTAAGGAGATGAAATAGTATAGATGATGATTGCGGGGCTGTTAGTGGATTTTTACTCATTCACGGCCCAAATAAACATCTCACTCCCAGCCAGGGCCTAGCTGTGCTGATGCTAGCTGACAGCAAGGGCTGGTTCCATCATTGTAGGGGATCTCCTGGCACTTAGCTCAACCCCCAACCCAGAAACTCAGGGGACTGAATGTTGCTGAGAGATGCCTACCAGCCCACCATCTCTGGGGCTCTGGTATTTTTCCTTCTCTCCTTAAATCAACCCTAGTGGTGCCTATGGCCACTGCTGTCAGCCCCATGGGTGGTGCTACTTCCCCCTCCTCCTTCCCTATTTTAGCCCCACCTCCCCACCCCAGCCCCTACAACCATGGGAATGGGGACAGGAATTCAGATCACGAGCCCCACATGGAACATGGATCGAAAAGCCGGGAGACTGGGGCAAGTTGGGAGTAATAATAATAATAATATAATAATAATAAGAATAATAATAATAATAATAATAATAATAATAATAAAAGCGTATTTGTTAAATGCTGACTATGTGCCAGGCATTGTACTAAGTGCTGTAGTGGATGCGAGCAAATCGGGTTGGAACAATCCCTGTCCCCCATGGGGTTCGTATTCTCAATCCCCATTTTACAGATGGGGCACAGAGCAGTGAAGTGATTTGCCCATGGTCACACAGCAGACAAGTGGCAGAGCTGGGATTAGAACCCATGACTTTCTTACTAACATGGTCTAGTGAAAAGAGCACAGGACTGATGGTCAGGAGACTTGGTGCTGCCACTTGCTTGCTGCCTCCTTGGACAAGTCACTGAATGCTGCCACTTGCCTGCTGCTGTCTTGGGCAAGTCATTGATCTTCCCTCTTTACCACATCCCGCATGGGACTCATGATCTTTGTTGGGTCTGATTATCTTGTGTTTATTATTCACAGTTATTGCCAGCATTATCAGTCACCCCTCCCTTCTGGCTCCTGAGGTGGGGAGATGAGGCTATGAGACAGGAAAGTGAAAGGAAAAGGACGAGATGATATGATTGATTAATTATGGCAGCAACTGTTACTGTGGGTACTAAGTTCCAGGGGAACTCTAGATTTGGGGGTCAGAAGAGGAGGATGTAGTCAAGCTCAGGTTGGGTAGCGGGGCAGGAAAGCTGCTAGGAATGGGGAAGGGGTGAAGGAGGTGGACAGTGGGGAGAGATTAATAGGGCCATTTTTCCCTACTCGTGAGGCTGGTTCTGTAATGGAAGCTGATTAATTGTATGATGGTCTGTGGAAAAAACCACACCCCATGGTACAGTGACATGGGGTATGCTTGTGAGGGCGTTTGTGTTTTTGTGTGTGCCTGCCAGTTGTGTTCCTATGGCATAGATGTGTATGTGTTGAGTCCTTTCCTTAGGTCTAGGGGCCATTTCCCCCCCTTAGCAAAATCACATCTCTTCCAAGAGGCCTTTCCCAACCATGCCCTTGTTTCCCCTTCTCACTTCCCTGTCTGTGTTTCCTATGTACTTGGACATGTACCCTTTAAGCTATAAGCTCCTTGTGGGAAGGGAATGTGCCTGCTAATTCTGTTGCACTGTACCCTCCCAAGCACTTAATACAGTGCTCTGTATATAGTAAGCACTCAATACCATTGACTGATTGATTAATTTCTCTCTCCCCCTCTAGGCTGTAAGCTTCTTATAGACAGGGATCTCTGTTGAATTCTCCCAGGCACTTAGTACGGTGGTCTGTCCACAGTAAGCACTCAGTGAATACCATTGACTGATTGTGTTTACGGTCAGAATTATAAAATCAAAATCTGTACAGACCTCTCAGCCTTACAGAGATTCCTCACGGATGTGCACAAAAATATTGCCTCCCCTCCCACTTCCCAGCTCCCACATGTAGAACTAATTGAAAGATTTGAATTGCTTTGTTTTGTGAATCCTGAGATGCCTGACTGCTCCCATCCCTCTGGGATTTTGTCCCATTTTTTACTGTTTGGGGTGAAATTATAGCAGCCACAATCTTTAGCCTCACTAGAGGGAGCTTGTAGAGCTATTTGTTTTCCTCCGAGTCCTTCTCCCTGAACATCAACGTTTGATCATCTTCAGCTGCTTTCTTTTTACCAGGTGGTAGTGTTCCTTTTCTCCAGAAACTGCCCTGGAATTGATAGCTTCTGGATCCAAGTCGGGGAGCAGGGTCTGTGGGGGTCAGTCCCCCTCTCCATCCCCCCATCTTACCTCCTTCTCTTCCCCACAGCACCTGTATATATATGTTTGTACATATTTATTACTCTATTGATTTGTTTATTTTACTTGTACATATCTATTCTATTTATTTTATTTTGTTAGTATGTTTGGTTTTGTTCTCTGTCTCCCCCTTTTAGACTGTGAGCCCACTGTTGGGTAGGGACTGTCTCTCTATGTTGCCAACTTGTACTTCCCAAGCGCTTAGTACAGTGCTCTGCACACAGTAAGCGCTCAATAAATATGATTGATGATGATGATGGTAATAGGGGAACAGGGAGAGGGAAAGCCTCCTCAATAATGTTGGTTGTGGAAAGAGGAGATGCTGGTGTTTAGAATAGTGGGTAGTTGGGAGGGAGGGAAAATCTCTTTTTTTTTAAAAAAAAAAGCCCTCTCTTCCAATTTTCTTTAGCCTAAAAGTTTTCTCTCCTGCTGCTACTCATGTCTATGTATTGAGCCCCTTGACCGGGTGTTCACCTCCCCAACTGATTAAGATTCTGGAATTCTGGCCTGCCTGCTGTTTTGCTACAGGATAGTAATGATGATAATAATGATAATGATGGCATTTCTTAAACTCTTACTATGGGTCAAGTACCGTTCTAAGTGCTGGGGTAGATGCAAGCTAATCAGGTTGGACACAGTCTCTGTCCCACGTAGGGCTCATATTGTTAATTCTCATTTTACAGATGAGGGAACTGAGGTCCAGAAAAGTGATGCGGCTTGCCCAACGTCACACAACAGACAAATGGCGGAGCCAGGATTAGAACCCAGGTCCTTGTCTCCCAGGCCCTTGCTCTATCCACTAGGCCATGCTGCTTCATGGCCCAGTTCGATGGTCCAGCCTAGCCCCCTTCACCCTTTTACTGATAATAATAATAATGGCATTTTTAAGCGCTTACTTTGTGTGAAGCACTGTTCTAAGTGCTCGGGGCGGGGGGGGATACAAGGTGATCACGTTGTCCCATATGGGGCTCACAGTCTTAATCCCCATTTTACAGATGAGGTAACTAAGGCACAGAGAAGTTAAGTGACTTGTCCAAAGTCACACAGCTGACAACTGGCAGAGTTGGGATTAGAACCCATGACCTCTGGCTCCCAAGCCCGTGCTCTTTCCACTGAGCCGTACCTCCACTACCCTAGCTAATTCCCCCACTACAGCCTAGGTATCCCCAAACTGTTGGCTTCTTGGTGGGTGGAGGAGGGGGTCTACAGATCAGCCAGACAGAGCCCAGTGTTCTTTCTACCAGTCAGCTTGCCAGCCAGTCCCCCAACTATAAAGTTTCATCTTTAACTCCATCCAGAGATTCATATATTTTATTTTATTTCCCTAGACCTATGGACCGTCAATTGGATTATTTTTGCTCTGGAGTCCAAATATTCTTCTAGGTAAGTGAGTTAGATTTGCTGGGTAGATTCTGCTGGGAGACCATTTTGTCTTCTGAGATTGAGAAGAACAAATAAGGGTGGAAGAGGTTGGAAAAGCCCCCCCGGCCCTTTAAGAAGGCAATGATCAATTGAGGCGAGGCAGACAGCCACCAGCTGAGGCTCTTAGGGGAGAATTGAATCACCAGCTGGGAGCTGCTGGGCGATCAGTGCTAGAGGGAGTCTGGTTTTTGCCCCAGCGAGCTGGACAGACCCCTACTCTGCTCAGGGGGATTTTGTGGCTACCCACCCAGACCTGGCCTTAGGGCTCAACCTGCCCGTGAGGCCGTGGGACTGAGAAAATCTTCTGTACATCCAGGTGACCCAGGAAACTCCAGGAAGCGGAAAACAGCCTCAGCCCTGGAGGTTCCTTGGACTCCCCAAGCAGCCCGACCCTGTGCCAACCCCTCCTTCTCCAACAGGATGTTATGAGGTAAAGGAAACATGGACTCTCTGAAGTTTTCACCGTTCAGTCCATAGGGCTGGTCTCTACCTCCATGGCACGAGAATGGTATCATTGCCCATCCAGGTAGCTGAACCCAACCCCTTGGCCACTTGCGGGGTACCGTGTGGCCGTGGGAACCCCTAACAGACCTAGCCGTGCCCCTTCAGGTGGACAGCAGGGCAATGCCCCATGTCTCCGTCCCCTTAGGCTCCAGCTTTAGGAGGGCCCTGTTTTTGCAAGGTGGCCTGGTGAGGGGGGGGTAAGGGGACCTGGGTTCTAATCCCTCCTCTGTGTGCTTGCTGCGTGACCATGGACTAGTCATTTAACTTCCCTTTGTGTCTGTTTCCTCATCCGCAAAATGGGGATCAAATGCCTGTTCTCCCTCCTGCTTAGCCTCATTTAGGACAGGGACTGTGTCTGACCAGCTTATCCTGTATCTACTCCAGCTCTTAGTATAGCACTTGGTACATAGTAAGGGCTTAACAAATGCCACAGTCATCCTTTACAAAACAAAGGAGTGGCGCGTGCCCTGCCCACAAGGAGGTGGACCAAAGTTTTTGAAATAAAGCACTGGGGAAATGGACAAACCTGCTTCTCTGTATTCTGGGCAGGCAGTATGTGGTAAAGTATGTAAAACCTTTGGCCGGAAGAGGTTTTTGCTTGGCAATATATGCTAAGAATGTAATTTCATTAGCAAGGAGTGGCTCCCCTGGATGATTTCATTAGCTTGCGAGATGCAGTTTCCTCTGCATTTTGTTCAGGGGTAATTGGAGCCATGGGTGGCAAGCAGCAGCAAGGAAAGAGAGAGAGGTTGTATATAATATATTAGTGTACGTGTACTTGGGACTTGTTTTCCACTGTGTGTTTCTAGGCTGTTTACAAGGAGAATTTGGTGAACCCCACCCCACCCCATATAATCATTGATACTTTCTGCTTTTTGTGTACTTTAGATTCTCTTCACTCCCCCCCAAAAAAGATTTTCAGGATAAATCCAGTGACCCTAATCCAATGCTTCCTGCAGGGTCCACAGGACAAACGGTCCACTAATGTTTGCTGGTCCTGTGGGTTAGCAGGTCCCCTGCGCAGATTTGGGGTTGGGAAAGGTGATTGCCTCTCACAGATCAGGGAGGTCGGCGTCTGCCTTCTTCTCCTGTCGGTCCCATGGGGGTCCTGGAGAACATCCGGAAGGTGTAAGCGGGACTTCCACTTCCCTCCGTCTGCCTTACTGTGTTATCTCGGCCTGTGTCAGGCCACTCGGTGACTGCGTGTGTGTGCTAAGGGGGACCAAGGCCTTGCGGTTCCCCGGGGAAGCTGAGAAATGAAAAATCGCAGGGTCCCATCTGCACTTAAGCTGAGAGGCCTGGCAAGGCTTGGGGCAAGAGAGCTCAGGGCTTCCAGGAAATGGATTTTCTGGGCTTTTCAAAACAAACGCTTTCCTGAAAACCCAGAAAGTCTTATTCAAACACATTCTCCTCCAGGGCTGTATACCCAGAGCTCCTGTAAAGCTAGCACATCCCTCGTCGCCAGGGAGGGATAAGAGCAAAGATGAGTTCAGAAGCTAAGTAAAATTGGAAGAGCAAAAGGCAGAGGGTTTTAGGAGATCTCCACATACAACAGAGGGGAACTTTGGGGGAAAATATCTTCCTCCCCGAGTGATTTCAGAGAGAATGAGTACAGATTGTTACTCTACCTTTCTTTGTGTAATTCAAATGTCATTGCTCTCCCCTAGACTCTTCAATATCGTTTGAACACTTCAGCTAAGGCGAGAGAGCTGTTGCACCCTCCCACCCCGCAAACACTGACTTCCATTAATTTGGGGTTCATCCGTAGCATTTATTGAACACCTAAGTGAACAGAGCACTGTGCTAGGCACTTGGGAAATGAATAGAAATCTAAGACATGGGATGTGCATTATTATAACAATAGCAAAATATTTAAGAACTTACTATGTGCCTAACCTTATACTAAATGCTAGGGAAGGTGCAAGATTATCAGATTGGACACAATCCTGTCCCACACGGAGCTCACAGTCTAAGGGGGAGGGTGAACAGCTACAGATGAGGAAACTGAGGCACTGAGAAGTCGTTACCTGCTCGTGATCACACAGCAGGCAAGTGGCGGAGCTGGGATTAGAAACCAGGTCCTCTGACTCCCAGTCCCCTGGCCTTTCCACTAGGGCATACTTATTTACAATCTGAGAGAGACAATCCACATAAAATAATAAGCCCACAAAAGTTCAGACTTGACAGCCCTCTATTTTGCAGAGGTAAAGCCTGGGAAGGGAAGAGTGTCCCTTTTTTAAGAAAAAAAAAATGGTATCGTGCTTACTATGTGCCAGGCGCTGTACTAAGCGCTGGGCTAGAGACGAGTTTATCAGGTTGGACGTAGTCCATGTCCCACTTGGGGGTCCTGGTTTTAGTCTCAGTTTTACAGATGAGGTAACTGAGGCATAGGGAAGTGAAGTGACAGAGATTGGTCAGCTAAGAACTAGCATTAGAATTCAGCCTCTTTCCTTCTCCAGAATTTCTTGGCCTGCCTCTCCCTGCCACTTGGCCACAGCTGTGACGGGCAGGATTAGGCCTCTGTTTCTTTTTGACCCCGAGTGCCAAAGAGGTCCCAGTGGGCCAGACAAGTAATTAAGTTTGTGGTACCACTAGGAGCAACTCCAGCTCTAAAGGGGAACGGATGTCAGCTTTGGTGTCTGCTCTGGGGTGACCAATCACCCGGACAGTCTGATTTTTCAGCGAGGTCTGTTCCCTGTCCCGTGCAGATACAGCACCGGACACTAGTATTTCTATATTTAGTGCTCAGCCTCCCCCTGTCAAATTCTGGGGCTCTGAATGGCACCTATGTTCACAGGGATCCAGGAGGAGAACTCATGAGCCTGAAGGTCAGGGGTCATTGCACAGAGGTCCCTTGAACTGTTCAGCACAGGCAGATGCAATCCCACTTGTTCCAAAGTAGGGCCTCCTCCCTCCCACTTCCCGTCTACCTCCCCTCTCACCTTCATTCTCTTGGCAGGCCAGGGTTTTGCTGCCGTTTCCAACTGCCCCTGGGCACAAGCCTCCCGAAATCCAAGGGTCTCTGGTATCCCCTGCCACCCCTCTCCGGGAACTTGACCCATCCCTTGGGATTTTCAGTGAGCCCGGGAGTGGGAAGGTTTTGGTGTGTGTGGGCGCAGGGAGGAGGGTGGAGTCTCTCCCAGCAGGGAGCCTCTACATTCAGTTCAAAGCCAACATGAAAATTTCATGATCCTGCCCCCAGCTACAGGGCTTCCAGATCCCCACTGACCTGCCCTTTCCAAGCATTAAGGCTGAGGCCCAGCTTGTTTGAGCAGAGACTTAATAGAAATACAGTCAACTATTTTTCTTGCAAAGGTCATGTCTCCAGTCGCCAGTGGCTTGTGCAAACCTGGAGATGGACTCAGAGAGGAGAAGTGTGGGGGTAGTGCTGAAAGGGCTTGGGGAATTGCCACTATCCTTAGGGTCAGGCCCATGTGATGGAGAAGGAGGTGCTAACTGCCTTTTACCTCAGTTTCTCCATTTGTGGAGAGGCCTCTGCCTCTCCCTTTGTGTCCAGCTGGGCAGGGCAGAGCACAGTTCAACTCATGCCCTGCCCCATGGTCTCTTCCCAATCTAGGTTTCCTTCCCAGTTGGAGCGAATCTCTCACTACGTCTCCCTATTCAGATCGAGATCTCACTTGACCCATCTGGGCTTCTTCTCTGACTCCTCAAAGCATTGCTCAGGTGTTTTTATGATCAACAAAATTCCAGTAGGAAAGTTATATGGACAGTTAGGATTGGTAGTGCCCTCAGGTGCCTACACATCTTGGCTAATTTTTCTAGGAGGAAATAAAACAGGGAAAGGAGATCAGGCGGTAACACTAGGAAACTCCTCCTTTTCTTCCTCCCCTCCTATTTTCCTTAATATTTTAATGTTTCTGTGAAGAGCTCAGACCCTGTAATTTAGGAGCCTTATCTCATTCTCTGGCTACATAACTTTCCCTGGATTGTCTTTCCACCTCATTTGGTGGAAAGACAATCTTTGCTCCTCAAAATCCTCCAATCACTACCTATGTCTCCCAACATCAAGCAGAAAGTCTTTACCATTGGTTTTAAGATTCTCTGCCCGCTTTCTCCATCTCACTTAGCAGCAGTATTCACCTTCTACACCTCAGTTCTGTCACACTCTTTCCTCCAACTTCCTACTTTATTCTCAATCTCAACTCCCAAACAACCAGTGGTATTTACTTATTTTGTATTCTTCCAAGTGCTCGGGACGCTACTCTGCACAGAGTAGGAAACCAGAGACTGACTGGGTAGCCAGTGCCTCGAGGAGAGGTGGGCAGGGTAGGTGTTTCTTTTCAGGCCACCACCATGTCCAGCAAAAGTGTGTGGGACAGAATCACTTCACGTTTGAGAGCCTATTTCAAGTTTGTTAGCAGGTTTCTCGGGGTGAAACTTTTGGGGGAAAGAGCACGGACTGTTCTTGTCTAATATCAGAACACTTTTATTGCTAGGTATTATGAGGTGAAACCCGAGTGTGTGCAGCTCTCCCCAGCCTGCCAAGACACCCCAAGTGGCCCGTCCACCCAAAGTCACCCATTCCTGGCCTTCACATTGCTGCCTCCAGGTAAGGTCTGAATAAATGTTTTGATGCTCACCTTGAAGTCGAATTGTTCTGTGCCACTTTCCTTTCAGATCTCCTGTCTTCCTGCCTCCTTCCCATGGCTTAGCCTTCCTGGCTGGCCCAGGCCCAAGGCCCAGCGTCCTTGCCGCATTGGCTTCACCTCTTCCCCGCTCCTCCTGGGGCACGTTCTGACCAGTTCCATGTTTTAATTCCCTGTATGGCACAGAAGCAGCATGGCCTAGTGGAAAGAACCTGGGCCTGGGAGTTAGAAGGACCTGGGTTCTAATCCAGGCTCCACCACTTGTCTGCTCTGTGACCTTGGGTAAGTCACTTCACTTCTCTGGGCCTCATGTCCCTCATTTATTTTATTTTGTTAGTATGTTTGGTTTTGTTCTCTGTCTCCCCCTTCTAGACTGTGAGCCCACTGTTGGGTAGGGACTGTCTCTATATGTTGCCAACTTGTACTTTCCAAGCGCTTAGTACAGTGCTCTGCACACAGTAAGCGCTCAATAAATACGATTGATTGATTGGGGACCCCCTCCTCCCCCCTCCTCCCCCTCCCCACCCCCCCACCTTACCTCCTTCCCCTCCCCACAGCACCTGTATATATGTTTGTACATATTTATTACTCTATTTTACTTGTACATATTTACTCTATTTTATTTTGTTAATATGTTTTGTTGTCTGTCTCCCCCTTCTAGACTGTGAGCCCGCTGTTGGGTAGGGACCGCCTCTATATGTTGCCAACTTGTACTTCCCAAGCGCTTAGTACAGTGCTCTGCACACAGTAAGTGCTCAATAAATGCGATTGAATGAATGAATGAAAGACAGTGAGCCCTATGTGGGAAAGGGACTGCATCCAACCTGAATAACTTGTATTCACCCCAGGGCTTAGTACAGTGTCTGGCACATAGTAATCATTTAGCAAATACCGCATTTGTTGTTATCATTATTAGATGCTCAGTGGCTGGAGTTATGGGCCCTGTGGTGTTATGGCTGGGCCTCACTTCTGAGAGGAGACCTATAGGTCCTGCCTCGGGCTCCCGGCTGGGTCTCTGAGAAACTCTCCCCTCTGCCTCATCAGCCCTGGAACCCTTCCTTTTATTTTGACAGCAGCCGCCTGTCGGAGGTGAAACAGGGACTTTGGGGCTGGATTGGCCAGTTGAGAGATCTTGTACTTGAGCCCAGGTAGATTGACATTAGTAGCTTGATTCTACTTTCTCCTCCCTATCCGCCCCCATCCTCGGGGGTACGTGGCCCTGTTCCAGCTCAGGGAGTTGTCCAACTGTTGGAGAGGGCATCAGAGATAGTCAGGGGGGATGGTTGGGGCATCTGGAACCTCTCAGGGTCTGGCAGTTGGCTAGGAATCCACCTGGGTTTGGGGCAGGCCTCTGAGGGGCACCAGAAAGGGAGCAACTGAATGTGATTGGACAGGATGGGAGACATGGGATGTGATGGGGCAATCAATCAATCAATCGTATTTATTGAGCGCTTACTGTGTGCAGAGCACTGTACTGAGCGCTTGGGAAGTACAAGTCGGCAACACATAGAGACAGTCCCTACCCAACAGCGGGCTCACAGTCTAGAAGGGGGAGACAGAGAACAAAACCAAACATACTAACAAAATAAAATAAATAGAATAGATATGTACAAGTAAGATAGAGTAATAAATATGTGCAAACATATATACATATATACAGGTGCTGTGGGGCAGGAAGTAAGGGCCTGGGGATGAGATTGGATAGGAGGGGTGGGACACAGGAAATGACAGACAGTTTGGGCAGGGAACTTGTCTTCCAACTCTATTATATTTTACACTCCCAAGCGCTTAGTACAATGCTCTGCACACAGTAAGCACTCAATAGATGTGATTGATATAGATTCCTCTGGCACCCTCAGGCCTGAGGTTGGTGGGTTTGTAATGGATTTCCCCCTGAGGGTACATGGGGATCTTCATTTGAGAGAGGCAGACAAGCCGACTGGAAAAAGCCAAGAGCAAGAGCGGAGGGAGGGAAATAAACAGGGAAAGGAGGAGAAAAGAGAGGCAAAGACAACTTTGTAGTGGTTCTGGCCTACTCCCTGCCCACTTTCCAGTGGACAGGTACCACATGGTTGCCTTGGAGCTCTGAAGGAATGGTACTTTATAAAAATGTAACTTCGAAGCCATTGACTGGTTCGTGGAGCTGAGCTCCTGAATAATTGAAGGGTTATTTGTGGGGTTTGCACTGAAGCACTAACAGCTGTGGCCTATTTTGATATTTATGAAGCCAGATAAATTATGCATGAGCCAATGAAGGGAGCTCAGTGTGATACTTATTACCACCAGACTTTCAGGAACTGTGATCCAGTAGTCATTTTATTCTGCAGCCACTGTGTTGTCTAGTCCGCCTGATGTGACTCACTGAATGTAACAGACCTTTTTTAAGCTCATCCCGGGGATTTCATAGGGTAGTCTCACTAGTTCTCTTCTCCAAAGACTTCAGGCAACTTGGATGGGGTCCTCTGCAGCCGAACTATTCAGATTATTTTTCAAACGCTAGAGAGTTGGTTTCTCGGTGGATTTTAGGACTACTTAGTGGGTGACAGTATTAATTAAGCAGATGCTAGGTGCTAAGCACTGGGGTAGGGCCAAAATAATAATAATAATAATAATGATGGCATTTGTTAAGCACTTACTATGTGCAGAGCTATTTAGCACAATGCCATCCCGAGTGAAATGAAAATGTAATCATTTTCCTAGGTTCCCTTCCTCTTCTGGCTGCTCCACAACTACCACCTGGGCATTCCTGCGCATATCAGCTATTTATGCACTTCACTGATATATGCATTTTTCTTTTTTAACTGTAAATTATTTAATCTATTGTACTTTCCCAAATGCTTAGTACAGTGCTGGCACCTTGTCGGCACTCTGCAAAGACCACCGATAGGTCATGATCCTCAAGGGTATTTATTGAATGCTTACTGTGTGCAGAGGACTGTGCCAAACGCTTGGGAGAGTATACTACGACAGAGTTGGTACAGATCCCCCACCCATAATGAGGTTGCAGTCTAGATTGATGGACTCACTCTGCTCATTCCCCTCCAGTGGCTGGAACATTTGGGGCCAGGATGTTTCAACGGGACCTGCTGAGGACTGGAGACACGGTGTGAACGAACCCCTTAGATTTGCTGGGAAATGCCAGAGAGCAAATGGAGCTTCCCCCAGAGCCATCTCCGGTGAGTCTCTCGTCCCCTCCCCCACAGCACCACCTGCTATCCCTGTGGGTGTGTGACACTATTGGCCTGTCAGGACGTGACTGGACTGGACGACTCTGCCCTAGTGTGAGTTTCCTCACCGTGTTTTGGCTGGAACATTGTTAGGGAATCTGACTCGGTCGGGAATCCGACACCGAGAAGCAGCGTAGCTTAGTGGATAGAGTATGGACCTGGGTTCTAATCCCGGTTCTGCCATTTGTCTGCTGTGTGACTTGGGCAAGTTAATAATAATAATAATGTTGGCATTTGTTAAGCGCTTACTATGTGCAAAGCACTGTTCTAAGTGCGGGGGGGGGGGGGGCGCTACAAAGTGATCAGGTTGTCCCACGGGGGGCTCACAGTTTTCATCCCCATTTTCCAGATGAGGGAACTGAGGCTCAGAGAAGTGAAGTGACTTGCCCAAGGTCACACAGCAGACATGTGGCGGAGCGGGATTCGAACCCATGACCTCTGACTCCAAAGCCCGGGCTCTTTCCACTGAGCGAAGTTAACTTCTCTGTGCCTCAGTTACCTCATCTGTAAAATGGGGATTGAGACTGGGAGCCCTATGTGGGACAGGGAATGTGTCCGACCTAATTAATTTGTATCTAGTCCAACCCTAAGTACTGGAGTAGTACAGTATCTACTCCAAACCTTAGCCTGGCACATAGTAAGCGCTTAACACATTCCACAGTTATTACTGTTATAATTATTATTAATGTCCCAGCTGGGATCCATGATGGACAGTGTGAGTTATCCATGGATGAGATTAAATGAGAGGGCAGCCCTCCCACCCATTTTCACAGGACGGGCTGGCTTTTGGGTCCCTATTGCACTCCGTGGTGTGGTCACCGGGTAGGAGGGAACCCTTCCTCCCTTTCCCCAGTGAGTGTGATCCTAGCACCGCATTCTTGGTAACAATGATAATAATGATGATAATTGTGGTATTTGATAATAATGATAATAATGGAATTTGTTAAACACTTACTATGTACCAAACACTGTTCTAAGCACTGGGGTAGACACAGGTTAATCAGGTCGGACAGAGTCCCTGTCCCACATGGGGCTCACATTGGTATCCCCATTTTACAGATGAGGTGATTAAGGCCCAGAGAAGTTAAGTTCACACAGCAGACAAGTGGTGGAGCCTTTGCCGAGGACTGATTCTTCTCTCCTCTGCCAGGACCCCTTACTCTACCCAGGTTATTCATTTTTGAAAATCTGTTTTCTGACGCCGGGGGCCAGGGGGCAATGGTTTGGACAACTCACTTTTTTGCCTAGGAACTGTCACTAGACCAGCTGGGTGAGACCACCACTCACCCCCGCCAGTCTTCTGAGATCCCCAGAGAGAGGCTGTCCATCAGCTCCCTCAGTGAGTTGTATGTGTGTGATGTGACCTGCCCCCCCAGTACAAACTCCTTCCTGTTTGCCCTCACTTAAACCAGAGGTCAGCTGGTTCCCATCACAGGTTTCATGACATCTCATGGTTTGAAGGAAGCATAGGTCTCAGTACCTGGCTCCAGGGTGGGTGGTGGGGGGTTGCTGATGAAGCAAAGAGGGTCTCCCAAGTGGTAAAATAATGTTTTATTCCATAGATGAACCAACACTACCATGCCACAGCCCAACTGCCCTCCTACAAAAGCTCGTGAACAGAACCGGTCCCCTTATGATGAAGTTTGTTCCCAGACAAATGAGTCCGTCGTGGTAGCACAGCATGGGCGTGGCGCATCCCGAGATGACCTGCTGCCCTGATGATCCAAGTTCTACCAACATCCAAAGCTGAGAGGGTCTAGAAAGAAACCAAACACAAACCCAAAGCTCAGGAGATCCACGGGGACGGGGTCTCCCCCACAGCGTGATGGGAAAACGGAGAAGTTGGCGAGGACGTTCAGGTGGGTGAAACAATCAAAGAAATGCCATTAATTGATATAGTTCAAACGAGCACGTCTAGGGAGTTCTGAACGGTGAAGGGGAGCGAGCGCATGCACGCTGAACACAGGACTAATATCGGCCAAGGGACTTCACGAACAACTGACTGACATTCCTTTATATACAACAAAGTGAAATATACACTGTCAATTAGTACGGGCTGTACATTTGGTCAGAATAGAGTTTACAAGGCGAGCTTGGGGCAGCTCTTCATGGGGTGGAGGTGGGGCAGGGGGCAGCTCCCGCCAACACAGCCCCATCTCCGGTAAGCAAGGTTGTTGATCTGCCAGGTAACCCTAAAGAGCCCGGGGCGGACCAGAAGCCCTGTTTCTGCCAGGTTGGCGGCAAGAGACCGGACAGGGGAAAGGTAGGATAGGCGGACACCAAACCCAAAACAAAATCCACGCCCTTGGAATGTGGGAGATCGGCCTCTGGCAACCAACCCTTCTCCCTCCCGGGTTCCCGAAACTTAGAACAGAGCGCTTCGCTCACTCCGCTCGTCATCTCTTCGTTTGGACGAGCTGACAGGGCCTTGACTGGGGGCAGGGAAGCAACAGCAGATGGCAACAGACAGAGCATCCGGTAAAAACCATATAAAAATACGAATTAATTACATGAGGTTCAACAGCAGCGTAACTACAGTAATAACTCTGTATAGCGGACGACGGTCCGTTCTCAGCAGAGCAGCCCGCCCTGGCCCTCGGAGGGATGACTGGGCTCCGAGCTGGGCTGGGGCAAAGCAGACAGAGGGGTGAACCAGAACCTGGGAAACAATTGTGCTCTACTCTTTGTTCCGGGTAGCCGGGCCGGGGAGGGCACCGTGGCTCACTCCATGCTCTAAGGGGGCAGTTGGGGTCACGATGCTCCTGAGTGTGTGGTCTTCCAAGGTGCGCGCTCACTGGCAGCCTTCTCTTCCTCCTGCACCCCGTCCCCCACCCCCCCATCCCCCAGAGCCTCGGGACGGCCTGACCCGGCAGTCACACTGTGGCAGAAACAGTGTTGGGAAGGGCCCACAGCTGCCCACTCAGGCATGCGTGCTGTTCTTGCGGCAGGAGAGCCGGGCTGCTCGCTGCTCCCTGTCAGACATGCTAGAATGGAACATTTCTTCTTCTTCCGGGGGGAAAAACAATTGTTGGCTGTGAATTGTCCTAGAATGAGCCGCCGCCGCGTGCCTCGCGTGGACATGTCGAGCTCAATCCTCTTCTTCATCCTCTTTCAGCGCGACTGTGGGGGCTTTGTCCTGGATGCTGAAACACTCCACGAAGAAGTTGATGATGGAGCGGTCCAGGTGCTGCTGCAGAGGGGCGCTGGTCAGGTAATGGCTTTCATCCGGATAGATCTGTGAGGGAGTCAGGGCAGTCGTGTCACTCGCTCTGCCCAGCCCAGCCTCAGGACATGGAAGGGAACCACCCAGGGTGGAAGAGGGGCTTCCCGACACCCAGCCTTGGTTTAAGAGGCTCGAGATGGTGGTCTGTTGCCCCTTTGAAGCTCCCCCTCCTTCCGATCCGCAACCATGCTAAAAATCTCTGTCACCTTTTCCTTCCTGCACAGGAAGAAAAGCAGCGTGGTCTAGGGCAAAGGGCATGGAACTGGGATTCAGAGGACCTAGGTTCTAATCCCAGCCCTGCCACTTGTCTGCTTGTCTGTCTTTTAGACTGTGAGATCACTGTTGGGTAGGGACTGCCGCTATATGTTGCCAACTTGTACTTCCCAAGCGCTTAGTACATTGCTCTGCACACAGTAAGCGCTTAATAAATACAATTGATTGATTGCTATATGACCATGGGCAAGCCACTTAACTTTTCTGGGCTTTAGTCACCTCATCTGTAAAATAGAGATTAAGTCTGTGAGCCCCATGTGGGAAGAAAGGGACTCTTGTCTAACCTGATTGGCTTGTATCTACCCCAATGCTTAATACAGTGCCTGGCACATAGTAAGCACTAAACACCATAAAAAAAGGAAAGGTTGGGGCAGGGGGTGGCGGGGGGGCCTCTGTCTTGACTGCCTCTTTTGCAGCTCCCTGGCTCCAGTGAGTCTATTGAAGTGGGGGCTTCCGGGAGTTCTAGGAAAGGTCGCAGGCTCCTGGAGACCCCCTAGACTGGTCCGTCTGGGATTCTGCTGGGGCTCTGCCACTTGTTAGCTGAGTGACCCTGGGCTTCAGTTTCCTCATATGTAAAATGGGGATTAAATCCTATTCTCTCCTAGGGAGACTGAGAGCCCCAGGAGGGACAGGAACTTTGTCTGCCCTGATTTTCTTGCATCTACCCCAGCACTTAACAAATCCCATAATTATTATTCAGAGGGTGGCTGGAACCCAGGTCTGTGGTCCCTTCACCAACCCACCAAATCTGGCCTTTCTCCCCCAGCCCTATTGCTGCAGTTTGCCTGTGGCCACCCTCGATTAAGAGCTGGAAGAAATCAGAGTGGGAACATCAAATGGTGATGAAAGGAAGAGTTCACGTGGCTTCACTGGACCCCCGATCATTTGGATTCAGGTGTGTTTACTAGACCATAACTTCTTCCACAATAGGATTGTGCCCATCTCACATACAGTGGAAAAAAAGGGTGAGTACTCATATAGCACACGCATGCATGCACATGCACTCAGAACAACTGTACCTGCAAGCTGTAATTAGCCTTTCCTCTAATGAGGTGTGCAATGAGGTCTGCTGTGTGCTGGAAATGGATCTTTTCTGTTAAGACAAAGAGCAGCAGCTGTCAGTACGCGTCGCCTCTTGCTTGCCCCGGGCAGCGGGCTGGGCCATTACTCACCATCCGCTGTAGCGTGGATGATCAGAAACTGCTGCTCGTCCAGCAACGACACTCTGTGCGCTAACTTGGTCATCTGTGCAGAGAGACGAGCGGAAGGGTCAGAGCTAGTGCTGGTCGGCTGGTGGATGGATGATCGAACCATCCGTGGGCAAGACCTACGAAGCTTCGCTGAGAAACGCCATGATGCACCAAGGTGACTGTTTACTGGGTGTTGAACAACAGTTAGGTGATGTCTTAGACTGACCGTAAGCTCCCAGTAGCGTGATCTGTGCTCAGGAAATGTTGTGGGTGATGATGGGGGCAGAAGGGCTGGACTCACAGATGCAGCCAAGCCAAGAATGGAACAGAGCCTGTTGTGTCTGGAGCCTTAATCAGCTCCCTGGTAGCAGGTCCCCAAAACCATATTCTACAGGCCCTGACTGAGAGTTGTGGATAAAGTGCTGAACTTGGGCATGGGGTATTAGAAGCTGTGCAGTCTTTTGGTGGTAGGAGTGATGGTGTTTGTGTAGCACTTGGGGAGGGACACCTGAAATGCACAAAACACGTTCCCTACCCACCAGGAGTTAAAGTCTACCACACTCCAATCCTTATGGATGGACTGAAACATCCTCAGCCATTTTGTACGACTTGGATGTTCAATTCATTAATTTTGACAATTCTGTATCTGTCTCCCCTAGTAGAAGGTAAGCTCCTTCTGGGCAGGGAATGCATTCCTTCTTTATTTTGTACTTCATAAGCACCTAGTACAGTGCACTACACCCAGTGAACACTCAATAGATTTCCCCCAATTTCTTCTGAAATGGGGCAGGGGGGTAGGGGGCTACAGGCCCATGGTGGCATCCCTGAGAGTAGAAGATTTTGGGAAAGGGAAGGAGAGTGATGAAGGCTGGGATTGTAGTGGACCATCATCACCTACCTCATATGCTCTGTTGTCGATTCCGTGGAGGCCCAAGTATCTTTCTGAAAACGCAGAAGCTTCAATAGAAAACAGGGAAGGCAGTGAGTGGTACTGTCCTTAGCCTAAGGGCTAACAGTATCAGTATCCGTGCTGGCCCCTTTGCTTCCTCCCTCCTTATCAGGGCTAAGATCTCCCACTGCACCTGCTGGGCTTTGCCCAGATTCTGATATTTCTGAATCTATTTAGAGCTTGAGCAGGGGAATGGAAGCTGGCCAGGCCAGAGGGCCAGTCCAGACCTTTCAACAAATGTGATGATTATCATCCAACTGGTTACAATAACCAGTAGCCAGGGGAAGCAGTCTGGCTTAGTGGAAAAAGCCCAGGCCTGAGAATCAGAGGACCTGGGTTCTAATCCCAGCTCCTCTGTTTACCTGCTGTGTGACCCTGGGCAAATCCCTTAATTTATCTGAGCCCCATGTGGGACCTGATGATCATATTTCTATGGCAGAGCTTGACACATACTTGTGTGGCCTTGGGCAAGTCGTTTCACTTCTCTGTGCCTCAGTTACCTCAACTGCAAAATGGGGATTAAGACTGTGAGCCCCATGTGGGACAGGGATTTTTTTTGTCCCACCTGATTTGCTTGTATCCACCCCAGTGCTTAGTACAGTGCTTGGCACATACTAACTGTGGTATTTGATAGGTGCTTACTAAGTACCACAGTTGTTGCTATTACCACCAAGTCTGAGAAGCAGCTCACCCAGGGAAAACATCTCTTGAAGGCTCCCTGCACTATGCCACTCCCAGTAATCTGACCCTGAGGGTAGGCAGGTGGCCTCAGCCCACCTCAGGAGGGGATGAGGGCTGGGTCTGGGTCCAGGACTCGTTTCCCCAAACAGTCAGCACCGGGTCTTTCTTACCATACAGTTTAAAGTCGGTAATGGGTGAGAGAGCAGCTCCACAGGTGAAAACCTGGGCTTGATTTTCCTCCTTCACTGGCAGGATGTAGGCGCTCAAGTAACCTCCATAATCCTAGAGCAAAGGTGGGGAGAGAGAAGTTCAGTTCCAAGGGCTCAGGACCCCCACACTCCAAGTCTGACCCCACCGCCATCCTGTGAGGATCCTGAGCATAGGAGAAGAGCGGGCAGATTCATTCAATCGTATTGATTGAGCGCTTACTGTGTGCAGAGCACTGTACTAAGCACTTGGGAAGTACAAGTTGCCAACATATAGAGACGGTCCCTACCCAACAGCGGGTTCACAGTCTAGATGGGGGAGACAGACAACAAAACAAAACATATTAACAAAATAAAGTGAATAAAAATGTACAAGTAAAATAGAGTAATAAATATGTACAAACATATATATATAGGTGCTGTGGGGAGGGGAAGGAGGTAAGGCGGGGGGGGGATGGGGAGGGGGAGGAGGTGAGCTCTCAGTAGGGCTTTGAAAGGGGAAGGGAGAGAAGTTTGGGATTAAATGGGCTCCCCAGATCTAAAGGTGTGCAGTGTTCTTGAAGTAGGTGCCCTGGAGAAGGTTGGGGAGGTATTTCCTTGGGCAGCAGATGGCTGAACAAAGAAAAACCAAAAGAGCCTCTCCTGCTGTGGTGATCATTGCCCTTGATATTCCTGGAAAATGAGGGAGTTGTGTGCACGCTTTCTGGGGGCCCTAGAGGTCAGGTCCTACCTGATGGACAGCCACTGTTACTTCCCAGCTGACCGTTCCCTCCCTGGATTCAGGAAGGAAGCGTTCAGCCAGTGTTTCCTCTCCTTCCAGAAGGGGCTGCCATCGAGCCAGCCTTGCCTAGGCCCTCAAAGATGGACAGGGAGAGAGAACTCTCCCCACCCCACAACCCCCAGCACAATGCTGAAAGACGGGGATAGGCAACTGGGCACCTAGCAATATTCTTCCAACAAAGAGTTAGCTTTTTCTCCTTCAAGGTAACACAAAAAGAAACACTAATAAATGACCCGATAAAAAGAAAGCACTTGTCTTTAGAATCACTAAGCACAAACCATTTTTTTTTTTACTTTTTTTGAGAAAGCCCATACCTCCAAACCTAAGTATTTTCAGTAAATCAAGATCAAGCCAGAGAATGGTTAAGCATTTGATGTCCCCCACCCTCCACCAACCCCGGCAACTCACCTTTCCAAATACGGCGACTCGTGTTTTATCAATATATTGTTCTTTCAACATTGTCCTAGGAGGCCAGAGCAAAGAAATAGCACTTAGCATCAGTTTGGATCCTGTGATGGGCTTCCTAGAAGACTAAACACCCAGCAACCTCAACTTTCCCTGGAATGAGGGGGGCAAGCATACAGCTTGCTAGAGTTCAGTATTTATCAGGGGCAGGGCATGGTGGGAAACCCCCATTGGGGGCTAGGAAGTTTTTCTTCTGTCTCAGTCTGTGGCACATGTACCTCGGCCGGGAGAGGGCATGGGGAAAGCAGCAGCCAAGGAAGGGCACCATATGGACCTGCCAATCTAATTGGGCAACAGATTGACCTGCTACAGCTGTCCTCTCAAGAAGGCAGCAGGGCCTGGAGATACATATAAGTCAGCCGAGGGAATGACTCTGACTCTTCACCTGCCTGCTCGAGGCGGTGATCGGAGAAGGGAGGACCAGGACAGATACAGGGAAACAAAGCAAAGTTTGGCAAGCAAATAGGGACACCCGTCCCCCCGTGCCCCAGACTCCAGAGAGAGGCCCAGCTCCACGTGGGGCTTCTGTAAAGCTGCATTAAAAAAAAACACTCTGCCAACCACACATTGATTGTGTTGTCCCTGCCTTGATCTGAATGCGCGAGGCTACTGGTGGCCTTCCGTCCTTCTCCGTGCCCCGTCGGTGCCCTATGACCCCTTTCCCAATTCCGAGGCACGCCCCCTCACCGCACAGCTTCCATCTGATCCTTCTCCTCCTCGGAGCCCAGCTTCCTCTTCACCTCATGGAGGAGCTTGGTGCCCTGAAAGCCGCTGCCCCGGCCGTCCAGCCGCACCACGATGGCGTTGTGGCTGCTCACCAGCACCGTGGCCCAGTTCACCTGAAACTGCTCAGTGACGCTCTGCCCGCCGGGGGTCCCATCCCTGGAAAGAGAGCGGGACAGAGGTCATGGTGTGGGCCGCTCGCCAGGTGGTGGGGGGGTGGGAGCAGGGAAGACAGCCAGGCGTTTGGGGTCCCCTCCCGGCCTGCAGCTCTGCTGCTGCATGTGGGGTGGCTTTGCTGTATCTTCCACTCATGGCAGGAACACAGTCCTTCCAACGGGGACTGCTTGGGTCTCACCGGGGCATGGGCCCCGGGCTGGGCTGGGCTGGGCTAGGAGGGCAGGGGATATTGCATCGTTTACCTTACCACACAAGGCAACTCTAGGAATATTCTCTACTCAGTGGGTCTGGAGATCATTTCAAATCCTAGTGAAAAGATTGTGGGACTGGGCCTCTGTTTCTTCAGCTCTAAAATCAATCAATTGTATTTACTGAGCGCTTACTGTGTGCAGAGCACTGTACTAAGCGCTTGAGCACTGTACTAAGTGCTTGAGCACTGTATTAAGCACTTGAGCACTGTACTAAGCACTTGGGCACTCTAAAATGGGGATAAAATACCTGCTCTCCATCCTTTTTAGACTGTGAGCCCCAGGTGGGACAGGGCGTAGGTCTGATGTAATTACCTTGTATCTACACCAGTGCAACTCATCAGATTTACCTCCTATACTTCCTATTTGGAAACAATTTCTATTTGCCTGCCTCTCCCTTTAGATTGTAAACTCTTGAGGGAAAGAGACCTGGCCTTCTGGTTTTGTTGTACTCTCCCAAGTGCTTAGCACAGGTCTAAGATGGCTGGTTACCCCGCCAGCCTGACCCAGAGATAAGTGCTGATGTGATTTGTCCAGACTTGCTGCGCTGGGCTGACACTGAGGCCCAGATGCTGGGTCCCCAGGCGAGAAGTTGCGGGCCTGCCGGGGATCTTGGAGGTGGGAGCCCCTTCTGCCTGGATGAATCCCTGGCTTAACTGCCCAGAAGGAAAAGACTCGTCAATACTTACACCACCAGAAGCAAGGGGTAGTGGGCCGTGTCTGTGAAGGTGGCTGGCCTCAAGATCTGCATCGGCAATTCTAGGGGGGAAACCAGACAAACGTTAGCCGGGTCTCATGGGCCCCAGTCTGCTGAGCTGTCCAGCCCACAGAGGCAGCCCGACAGGGATGGAAGGACACTACAGGGGGGGTGGGCTGGGGTGCCAGGCCCCATCGCTCGGAATGGCTCGCTGGGATGGGCTGGCGGAGGGTGGATGCCACCATTCAGCCGGGGTTGTTGTCCTGGGGGTGGCAGCTGTGCTTGCCACCCAGTTGGGGAGAACTGATCATGCCTGGGGTTGGAGGGGGAGGGAGCTCAAGGAACCCCCCCCCCAATACCCCACCCCAGGTCTAGCTGGGGGTTCCTGGCTGGGGCCCCGACAGGCACCCCTCTCCCCACAAGCCCACGCTTCACATAACTGGCTGCAATTTAAGATTGTTAAATACCATCCAGATTACCAACTGCACAGCAATTAAATCAGAATTAGCAGCATTTTCAATACAATTAATACACAGATTAACCACCAGGTTTAAGTGGTTTGTTTTGCAATCATTTTCCGACACTCTGTCTAATGACTTACTCCGGCGGAATGCTAATGGATTGCAAATTGGATCAATAGCTCAGGGAGGTAGGAAGACCGCTGTTCGGCTCTCATTTAAATATGCACCAGACACTGCAAGGCCTGACTGGTCTGGCTCCTATGGTCCGTCCTGGGGGGCCTGGGGCAGCCCCAGGGGTCCCACCAGCTGAAGGTCAGGCATGCAGCTGCTCAGTTTGGGGAACGGGGGCCGCATGACTTCCTAATAAAGTGACTGCCCGCCTCCCCAACCCCTGCCTCCAGCACTCTTAATTGGCTCCAAGAAAACAGTCAAGCGAAAGTGAAAACAGTCAAGCGAAAGTGCGCTAAACAAAATAGCCTCCCTGCTAGGAAATCATGTGAAATGCAGCCATGTGTTCCCCAGATCCCGCCCGCCGCAAATGGACCAACACAATTAAATAGATTAAAAAACAACTGATATAGTTAAGTGACCAAAAAGCAATGTCTATTTGGCCTAGTACTGAAAGGCTTGGAATGAAGTTTTGTAATGGGTGTGTACATAAATATTTAATTTTCAAAGTTATCTTTCAGCCTATTCAGCAAAACAATCATTGTGCCAACCTCCTAGACCAGCATCATTATCTAATGCTATAAGTTGAGGCGGGCTTTAATCACTATTCAAGTCAGTCAGTATTCATCATAGGTTGGAGAATGGACAGGGGACTTTTTTTACAACAAGGTTAACCTTGCAGCTTAATCTGGAAGAGACAGATTTTTGTAAGAAATCTCGGCTTTAGAACCCAATCACCTTGCCCCCCCACCTCACCTTGCTGCTCTCTTATTACAACCCAGCCTGCACACATCACTCCTCTAATGCCAACTTACTCACTGTACCCGGATCTCATCATCGACCTCTCGCCCATGTCCTACCTCCGGCCTGGAACGCCCTCCCTCTTTCTATTCGACAGACAATTACTCACTCCACCTTCAAAGCCTTATTCAAGACATAGCTCCTCCAAGAGGCCTTCCCTAAGCCCTCATTTCCTCTTCTCCCACACCCTTCTGCATTGCCCTGATTTATTCCCCTTATTCACCCCTCCTACAGCCCCAGAGCACTTATGTACATATCTGTTATTCATTTATATTAATGTCTGTCTCCCCCTCTAGACTATAAACTCTGTTATACTGTACTCTTCAAATGCTTAGTACAGTGCTCTGCACACAGTATGTGCTCAATAAACACAATTGATTGATTGAATTCAACAGCACTGTAGCAGACATGCATGATCACAGAGATTCCTGCACACAAGGACTTTGGAAGGGTTTAGGTTGGGTGGGCGTAGGGGGAACTCCTAGATAGGATGGAGGGGTCTGGGGTTATTGAGGGTAACTGGGGAAGAGCTGGGAGGAAATGGAGGGGTGGGAAGGAGATGAAGGAGGAGGATGAAGGGCAGTGGGGAGGAAATAGAGGGAAGGAGATGAGGGGCAGTGAGGAGTGGGTGGAGGGGACAAGGGAATAAGAGTTAAACACTTCATCTCTTGGCCTAACTGGACTTCTGGAGCCACAGCCTCCCTCCCAGCCCCACTCCAGCCAGGAGTCCTGAAAGGCACTCCCTAAAATGTCAAGGCCTGGCAAGTAGCCAGAAGGACCATTAGCCGGGCCCCTGGCCGGAGCCTCAGTGTTCTCCTGCCCCAACCACACAGACCCCGTCCTGCCTCCCTGGAGCCCCCTCCCACCAGCAGCCCTCTGACACAGCTGAGAACTACTGAGGCAATGCCAAAGTATCCAGGGATGGGGAGGGAGGGGAAGACACTGGACATTACCCTGTCACATCCCCAGAGAGAAAGGCCCGGGACTTCTTGATGTCTGGCGATATCATATCAAAGCTCTGTTGTGCCAGGGCCGAGTTGCGCCCAGTCATGAGACAAGAAGCTGCACTTACTGTAATCATCTATCCGGATTTCCCTGTAATCGATTTTCGGCATCTGTCGATCTCCAACGGTCCTCTGGACGTTCTCATTCGCTTCCAGCTCAATGAGTTCTGGAGGAGAAAACACAGGGAGAGTGACCTACGGCCTGGTCAGAGAGACATTTCCTAACCCTCTGTTCTTCTGTGCCCAGGCCCAGGGGACAGGGAGAAAGAAAGATGGGGCTGTGCAGGGATCAGTCACCCAACGCCCCCCAAAAAGGGAATGTCCCATAAAGTTCAAATGGCCTTGCCCAGGTTAATGGGGAACCTAGGCTTTGGAGAGAGTGTTTAGTTGTCCAGAGCACCTGCACGTGGGTCAGCTGTCTCATTTTATCCTCACTCACAACTCCTGCCCGGGAGGCAGGGAGAGGCTGCTACTGCCTTCCTCCCCATTAGACAGATAAAGACATTAAGGCCCAGCAGCCCAAACAATCAAAGTGGCCAGAGTGGGACAATTACCAGGGCAATTGGGGCCAAAGCTCTGCCAGACATTACCATGCTAATAATGGCCCTGACTTTCAGAGTCTTACTCTAAAGATGAACCGAGGAACCGGTACAGGTACATTCTGCCTGCTTATGGGGCACAAGATCGTTTACACCACCAGGAAGAGAATTTCTTGAGGATTCATTATGTGCAGAGTGATGAACTAGGTGCCAACTACATGTAGAGCACTGTACTGGGTGCTGAGTGTGTGCAGAGGGCTCACCTAGGTACTGACTGGGTACAGAGCACTGTGCTTGGTGCCTGCTGGGTTCACAATGCTGTACTGGGGCCTTGGGCATTTGATAAAAGTAAAGATCCAGTCCCTGCCCTCGAGTCTTGCCATTTCCTATTTCCCAGTTACCCTGCTGAATGATCCGACTTTATGCTGAAATCGGCCACTGCCTCTATAGCCTGGGTCTGAAAAATGAGTTCATTTCAATTGAAATCCTATTGTCCCCGAAATCTCCAAAGCAACAGCCCAATACAGTTGGTTAAATACTATGAGTCTCATTTCATTACTGCCCCACGCCTGGCTTTATCAGCACAGAGATGTCCGCACTCAAGGGAGTTTGGTTAAGCGCTCTTATTTGTTTCCATAATTGCTTCTCTAAAGAGGCAGGAGCGGATCGGCGGGATAAGAAAAGGTTGCCGGATCCCCAGCAGGACTCTGCTTTGTTCCCCGGACCCCGGAGAATCCCAGCCGGGGACCTCCCAGAGGTCCCTCCGTAATTAAACGTGAGCGCGCTCCAGTCTGCCGAGCAATTAGTGGCCATCCGATCCTGCTTACAGAGGAAAATGCGGACTAGCTTGTCAGGCAGCGGACGATGCCTCCATCTCAAGGAACGAGTGGCGTCCAAGACCACTGTGTGGCCCTTCCCCAAGGCTCCAGAACGCTGGAATTTAGGACCCAGAGCACAGTGGAAAGGTATCTAATCCCATCCTCCTCCCCACCCTTTGAAGGGAGACAAGGCTCTCCGGGAAGAGTGATTTTTATTAATGTATTCATGGGGGCCCTGAGTACTAAAGCACCCCGATACGGTCGTATTGGGAAACACTGATCAAGCAATCGTATTGACTGATCACCTGCTGTGCACAGAGCACTGTACTAAGCGCTTGAGAGACGACAATTCAACAGAACACCTTCCCTGCCCACAGTGAACTCGATGAGCCCAACAGGGCTGATTCTCTGCTGAGATGAGGGCCCAGTTTGGCCGGTAACACTACTGGCAGCTACCCATACACACTCACCAGGTTGAAGGTGACACCGGGTGCTTAAGTCATGTACTGGGCACGGAGTAGGCAATCCATAGATACCACTGGCGAAGGTTACCAACCCATCTGCCCTTTGTGTGAATCCCAATAAAACGGCAGCCCCCATCAATCAATCAATAGGATTTATGGAGCCCCGTCTGAGCGCAAAGCTCCATACTCAGACCTTGGGTGAGGACCACAGAAACAAGACTACTCATTCCCTGCCCTCCAGGATCTTGCACTCTAATGGGGAAGATGGGAAAACAGAAATGATTTACCCCAGGAGGGGCAGGAGGAGGAAAATAATATTAAAGAAAGTTTTGCCTTTGAAGCAGGATGTGAATGTTGAATACACAAGGGAATACTCCAATAAAAATCTACATGAGTATGTAGGTATGGAGGGAAGGAAAAAGATTAGATGAGTGTTCAGGGTGACTGAGGTTGGCACAGGAGTGGGTTGTGAATTGAGTTGGGGACCTCTACCCCACCTCAAATAATAATAATAATTATTATTATTACCCTCCTCTGCACTTATCAGTGCGGGCCCTGGGCCAAAGAACCAGCATCCTTTCAAGCAGCCCAAGGTCCGGCCAGTCCCCATCTAGACTGTAAGCTCATTGTACTATTGTACTCTCCAAAGTGCTTAGTACAGATCTCTGCACACAGAAAGGGCACAATAAATATGACTGACTGACTGACAGGAGCTCTCCCCTCTTTCTTGAAACACAGTCTAATGACTGCTACACCCCGGGACAATTTGTGAAGCCCCATTTCAAAGAGGGGAACCTGAGGGCCAACGGGGACCCCCAGGGCAGAGGGGGGAGCGACCCTTTGCTCAGGTAGCTGCAGCTCGAACTCCTGGCATGGGCAGAAAGATGGCATCTCCTACCACACCCCATGGGCCAATTCAGACAATCCATCAATGGTCACATTGCCTGGCACACTCTCTCTCTCTCCCCCTCTTACTAAGACTGTTAGTCCACGTGGGACAGAGACTGTCCCACCTGATTATCCTCTATCTACCCCAGTGCTTAGTACAGTGCTTGACACATAGTAAGCACTGAACATGCCCCAGTTATCATTACTATCACTACAGTGCTTGGCACATAACTCACACTTAACCAATACCACTATTCTTCTTATTATTATTACTACCAACTCTAATTTTTACCCAAGAACAAGAAATACACAGATACCGCTTTTTCCTTGTTTTCTCTCCAGGACTTACGGGGATGAAATCTACAAGCATCTGAGGACTCAACCATAGCTCCAACCGTAATTATATCCTTAAGGAAACAGCTTTTAAATAATTCAGAGTCACATCTGTGGCCACCTCTCAGGGCCTGTTTAGATACAAGCTTTTCTGGAGGGGAAAAGAGAGTAGTTTAATATTGTCGTGGTCGCTGGGGAGAGACAGAATTCTGAAAGGAGACATTTCATTATTGAGTTGAAATGGGCAAAATGCCAAGTCTCCTTTATCCTTTAGGTGCCAGATCTCTTCATAACACTAAGGTGCTTTATCCATCTCAGGAAGGACTGGTTCACAGGTTGCTGAAAGTCCAGTTGAAAAATAGAAAAAATAATAGTATTTCTGGCGTTAATTTCGGACTTATGTGTGGGTGGACTGTGCTCTGTGGATCAAGAGAATCAGATGGGTACAGCTCCTATCCCATTTGGGGCCCACAGTGGGCAGGGTGCGTGTCTGCTTATTGTTATATTGGACTCTCCCAAGCGCTTAGTACAGTGCTCTACACACAGCGCTCCATAAATATGATTGGCTGACTGACTGAGGAGGGGTGATGTGGAGGTGGGGAAGCAGGGAGAGAAGTAATCCAATCTGATTATCTTGTGTTTACCCCAAAGCTTTCAGCAGTGTTTGAAACATAGTAAGTGCTTAAAAAATGCAACAGTGATTATGATTGCTAGGTGTAGAGGAGAGGGATGGTTATGGGGAGGGAGGGAGGTGGGGGGAGATGGGAAGTGGGGGAGGTGTGGAGATAGGAAGGTGAAGTTAATCAAGGAGTGCCCACTCTAATGGGCCAAGCCTCGTTTTCACAGCTGCTAGAAAGTTGTGGAGTAAGGCTGTTTGAGCTAAGACAAACTGCTTAGAGATCTTCACACCAAAGATACTACAACAGGACAAAGAACCACTGGCTAACCATTTATCTTGGACTTCCAAAGGGCTAGGGCAGAGTTTGGCCTTCTGGCAGCCACTGTGTCCCAGTTTTAAAATGTGGGGATGGGATGGACCCCAGATGGTTGGGGGGGGTGAGGAGGCGGTCCAGTTTGGTGGAGCCCTTGTTGGGTCCCAGGCCACTTCTGGATTCTTCTCTCTCCCCTCTAGCCCCCCACCCCATCTATGAGCCGACAAGCTACTGCAGCCTCAGCCCAGGTCAGGAAGAAAGCAGGAAGTACAGCCCTGCCACCAACTCTGTGCCTCCGTTTACCCTCCCCTAGAGTCTGCCGGGGTGGTAAACCCAGAACTAGATTGGGACGCCAACCTGCTGTTAGGGGGGTTGCTATGGCCACATTTTCCGATGTTCACCTGGGCATTGCACCCGGTGGACACCTGGTAAACACCATCACTCCAGCAAGCTGGCCAGGCGCCAGCAAGATCATTCACGGGACTCAAACAGCAGGTATCTAAAGGAATGGCAGGGGCATGATTGCCATTTCCAACTGATGAAAACACTGTGGAATGAACTGTGATGGGGGGGGAAGAGAGTTATAAATTCATCAAGACAGAGCAATGTCACCTTCACACCTGCCGTTCAGTCTCTCATAAACAGTATGGAATTGCTGATACCAAATCATCATCCATCACAACCTTTTAATTTCATTTACCACTGGGCCTTATCTCCTCTCCTTAAGGGTACCGGTGGTCATTACACAGATGGTTCAGTTAGAAATAGTAAAATGGATGGTTTGAGTTTAGGGTATTTAGAGGTGGTGGGTAACTGCCAATATCTAAGACATTTTGCAGAATCTGAGACAATTGAAATTGATAGCTGGGCATTTCATTGAATGGCTGTTTTACTTTTCCTGCTCCACAGTACGAGAATCATGCTATTTCAAAGGAGTCCAGTATACTTATGGAATACAGCATTCGGTCAATGCTGCTAAACTGTGTTTGCTGTCACATATAATGGTCAAGGATCACTTTTCTGTTCAGAAAAACATACCCCACGCTTAAGCGTTTCCCATGCTAATCTCTGGGTAACCGCCAAATATTCGGCTGGTCCTTAAATAGGTGAAAAAGAAGGAAACGATTAACTCTCTAGAAGTGTGAAACGCAGGTTCTCGGTCCTGACATCTCAGGGCTGGGCCTCCTCTAATCACTTCTGGTTCCCTCAGTGGTTCTGGAGCTTTGGAAGAAGAAATGCAGGGTGCCCTCTCTTTCCCTTCCCTCCCTCCTACCCCCTGCCCATATTATGCACTTGATTTTCTCCTCCCTAGTAGGTTTTGGTCCCCTGGGTAACCACAGGGAGACTTCAGGGTTTCCAAAGCCCACAAGAGCCAAGACCCGATATCTTGCATGTGTTAGGACGCACCCGCTCCGGGAAGCACCATCCGTGTTTGATAAACTGTCGAGAGCTTCCCATTATTAGGCTGGAGATTTTATTAAGAAAAATCTCATAAAATAGCTATCAATTATTTAGGTCCTTTTAAATATTAATCAATATGTAAATTAATAATTAACACTTTGCTATAAGGCGATGCCATTTTGAGGTGCTGTCTGAAAGGCAAAATTCTTTTGCCGTTTCAAGGCAACTACTGTTTAACCGACTGTTTGGAAGGGTGAATGCTGGCAAGCGAAAGCAAAAGGTTTCTCAATTTGGGAGACACGTTTGCTGCAGGGGTACATAGTGTTTGTTCCAAACCCTGATGGTCCTTGCCAATGATAACATTTCACTTTCGAAGGCTCCTCTGAGGAGATCTTCAATGGTTTGGGCGGATTTCATAGAATGGACTCAGAAATACCTGGACAGCACTTCCTTTAAATCACCTGTTTTTTCAAAGATTCTCGAAAAACACATCCCGAGTGACAGGGAAAATAGTTTGAGATGGCTGATGCTTCTAAATAGAGTTCCAAGTTCCCAATTTAGTGAGAATAACCTCATATTTTTTTTAACTTTGCCCAAATCTCCTTCTGCAAGCATAGAGTGGACACCATTCATTCATTCATTCAATTGTATTTATTGAGCGCTTACTGTATGCAGAGCACTGTACTAAGTGCTTGGGAAGTACAAGTTGGCAACATATAGAGACGGTCCCTACCCAACAGCGGGCTCACAGTCTAGAAGACACCAAAGCCAAAAGTTCAGAAACACCACTAAACGGATTGTGGTTCCACTCAGCATGGTAACGGGCCACCGTGATGGTGAGCGAGCAGTTATCCAAGCCATCATTTCGCATAGGCAGCTTAAACGGACCACGGTGCCACTCTGCCTAGTCTGCCTGTCGTGTTATACTCTCCCAGGTGCTTAGCAGAGTGCTCTGCACACAGTAATACGCTCCATAAACACCTCTGATGGACTGATCGATTCTGCTTGGAACTGACCACAGTAAAGGTGATGGGCGAGCAGTATGACAGTCACGTGACTAAACCTTACAGCAAGTGAGAGTGGCTCAAGCTGCCAATCGTAAAAGATCCAAATTGACTAGCCCCATGGATCATTTCACCCCACTGGCCCCAGGAGTCTGGCCACCATTTTAAATCCTCCACCAAAGTGGAGATGAACTACCTCGAGCAATTCTTGAAAGGTAAAAGACAGCTGAAGACCAAATGGTACTCACTTGTCCTGTCAGTTGTATTGTGGATGGTCACCATGGGGACTCTTGGCCCTGAAGAGGGAGAAGGAAAAAAGAAAGAAGGCAGTTAGGGAAAAGTATAAACGCGCTTTAGGTCCATCTTGGGGTCAGAGACTCCTGGGAATCACACTGCATGGAAAAGCAACCTACGTCGTGACTAGATATTAATGACAGCCACGGAGCAAATGACAGTCGGGGCTGGGAAGAGCCACGTGAGGTGGAAAGCTCTTCCCCAGCGGCCCATTAAGTGCCCGTCTTTCTAATTTGTAAATGTTGTAATTAGGACAAACACAATTAAAATCACTTGCTTATAGATTAGCTTAACTATAAACAAACATCATTTTACAGGCATTTGCCTTTATGTGCCTTAGATGATGGCCAACATGTGACGCATATTCCAAACCGAATCTGACGGTTCCAGTAGGACCCAGGGTGTTTCCCTGACCTCTCCCAAGGGCACAGTCTAAGTAAAAAGGAAAAAAGGTCTTGAATCCCCACTCTACGGATAAGGAAACTGACGCACAGAGAGGTTAAGTGACTTGCCCAAGGCCAGGCATCAGGCAAGTGGTAGCGTCAGGATTAGAACCTAGGTCCTTTGACTGCCAGGCCCATGCTCTTTCCACTAGGCCTGGCTGTTTCGTATCAAGATCCTGGTGACTTTCAAATTGCAGGCCATTTCCCATGACCAGAATCTATTTGGTCATATCTATACTGGTACAGTGAAGTGGAGAAAGGGGAAATTGTTCAGTGAATGAGATCACGGAAGAAGCCAAAATGAATAATTCAGGTCCCAATGTCTCCTTCTGCAATCCATTTTCCCCCTCATGTATTACCTCAGCTCTCCAGTTCATTGCCCGCCTAGACACTGCTAGCGGAAACAGTATCCTGGATCCCCTAATTCTTTGCTAGACTTATTTCCTAACTCCCATCCCTGCCTTTACCTCAGTGCAACCATTTGCATGTATTTGGAGAGACTAATTACCCCACAAAATTAAGATTCTGTTGGTCTACAGTGTGATTTTGGTTTTTGCTGGAAGGAAGGGGGCAAAGGAGTCCACCACATTTGTTATGCCACTCCCACATCAATCTCTTGAGAAAAGTCAAGTCAGGCGGCCTGGCGGCTATCTAGTCCACAAGGGTTTCTTTCCTTCTTCCAAGGGGACTGCTCTTTTTATGTGCCCAGCAGATGCACGTGCACATGAGACAGGCTTCTCCATCAATACTTGATATTTAGGGAGCACCTATTATGTGCAGAGTACTGTCAGAGACACGTAGGAGAGTACCCCAGAATTAGAGAGCCTGATTGCGGTCCTTGAGAAGGGTATGGGTACCAGAATGGACTGATTTAGCTGGTCAGATCTCATTTTGGTTTCTGTTCGATAGCCCAGGAGGCTCATTCACGAGCAGGGCTGGCCCTTCTGGCCATGCAGACCAGCTGGCTTCAGAGGAGAACCAGTGGTGGAGCGCAAAATTCATTGCCCGTGACGGAGGTTCGCCCGGCCACTTCCCACCCGGTGCGGGCCGCAGGCTAAGGCGGGCTCGATGGGATAGTCGTGGACAAATGGGCCTGAGATGAGCTCCAGATGCCCGTGGCACAGAACCCCCCCCACATTTATCAGAGGACCTCGAGGAGCCCTGCCGAATGAATTCATCCTGATTTCTTCGTCGCTCAGCTGCGGACAGGGCGTCACTTTGATTTCAAGTGTGCGGCCTGATATGAATAACAGTCTTTAATTCAACCTAAAACACCGTGACCCATTCTGGGGTCTGAACATGGACTAAATCACCAGAGCTGGTGATTTTCACGGGCAGGCTTTGAAGAAAGGCCAGTTTCGACACAAGAGCAAACGTGCACGGCATATTAATGTGCCCATATTTGTTTTCTAGGGGCCGACTCCTTGAAATAATGGCTCAGATACTCATCAACCTCCTCCTCGAGCAGGGAGGAAAACTCTGAGCCCTTCTAAAAAGGTGAGAGCCACAGAGTTCCCCATGACCAGCCTCCGGCTTAACGGTGAGAGTTATATTTCCTGCAAGCCCTCCACAGTCAACAGAAACACAGCTAGGACCCATGCTAGTTCAATAGTATTTATCAAATACTATTGATAAATAGTCAAATACTTTTAGACTGTGAGCCCACTGTTGGGTAGGGACTGTCTCTATATGTTGCCAATTTTGTACTTCCCAAGCGCTTAGTACAGTGCTCTGCACACAGTAAGCGCTCAATAAATACGATTGATGATGATGATGATGATGATCAACTGGTTCTGTGTGCAGAATACTGTAGCAGGCACTTGGGAGAGTACTACAGAGTTACAAGGCCTGATGCCTGCCCTCAAGGAACTTATGGTCTTTCAAATCCCTGTTTAACAGGTATGGGCTGCATTTAACAGTGCTTTGCACATAGTAAGCGCTTAATAAATGCCATAATGATGATGATGATGATTTAAAAAAAATATTACCTTCCACAATCTAGTGTGCCACGGCCTGCTCATGTGAATTCGCTTACTCTGTGCTAAGTCCTGGGTACCAGCTCATCGTGGGCGGGGAATGTGTCTGTTTATTGTTATAGTGTACTCTCCCAACTGTTTAATTACAGGGCTCTGCACACAGTAAGGGCTCAATAAATATGACTGACTGACTAGGATATCAGGCTGGACACAGTCCCTGCCCCACACAGGGATCCCTTCCCAATCTCTCTTATCCCCATTTTACAGATGAGGAAACTGAGGCTCAGAGAGGGTCAGTGACTTGTTCCAAGTCACACAGCAGGTCATTGACACGGCTGGGCCCAGAGCCCGGGTCTCCTGACTCCCAGTTCCTGGCTCATTCCACCAGGCCTCCCTGCCTCCAGGTAAGGAGCCTGAAAAGATCAGCTATCATTGGAAGCTCTGAGCAGGAAAGACAACCATCATGCTCTACCCAGCTTGAAGGGAAGGGTCAAGCCTCTGGTTAGGAGCTTGCCACGCCTCTGGAAACAAGTAGTAGGGGCTGGGGACTAGCAATCTATCTGACTTCGCACTCAGGCAGCTCCCCTGAATGATAAAAAACAAAAACACTGGTCTGTCTGTGAATAGGGGAGACTGGCACAGGGCAGACTTTCAACTTACTATACCAAGGCTCTCCATCGCAGTGGGAAGGAAACAGAAAATCAGATTTAGGAGACTTTTCAGGACTTGGGTTAAGTGAGGTATTAGTTTTGTTTTGTTTTATTGTCTGTCTGCCCCTTCTAGATTGTGAGCCTGTTGTTGGGTAGGGACCGTCTCTATATGTTGCCAACTTGTACTTCCCAAGCACTTAGTACAGCGCTCTGCACACAGTAAGCGCTCAATAAATACGATTGATGATGATGATGATGCCGCCGATTTGTACTTCCCAAGAGCTTAGTTCAGTGCTCTGCACACAGTAAGCGCTCAATAAATACGATTGAATGAATGAATGAATGAATATTAGGAGTATTAGGCATTTTTTTTTTTTAGGAGAGGAAAAAAAAACCCAAAATACCCGGATCTTTGGAGGGTAGGCCAGGTTTCCTAACAAAAATACCTGGTTATCTAAGAATGACCAGTTTTTCTCTCCTTCATTCACCTGTGCAACAGGTTGGGTAAATGTGACAATTATGACTTTGAAATGATGTAATTTTAAGAGGACAGCAAATTACAAGGGGAAAATGTCATTGGGTAAAATAAAATTAAAAAAAGACAATGGTGACTCCGTCTTTATTCTTCTCGCCATTTTCAGAGTTTGCTTGTGAGGCGGATCATTTCAGACCATGAGCTAAATTCACCGTATGTAAACAATGGAAATTCAAAGCCTCAGCCAAACCCACAGCGTATCTCGTAAACGCTGATGAATGATTTAAAAGAGCAGCTGCAAGCAGTGTGAGCTAAGAGGGTAGAAGGGAGGTAATTGGCACCAGCCATCTCTGGGTACAGATTCCAGATCTCTTTATTTGCTAATTCATGAATTATTAATGCCTAATGCATAAAGTTCATACATTGAGGTGACATTATCATACTAATAAAGAGAGGCCCAGGGAGCTCTGCGGGCCAGAGTTGATAATTAAAATATTTGTTCCGCAGACAGTATCTCCTAGTCAACACACAGACAAATGTGGATGATGTTTATTTTCGCAACCTAGTTATATGGAACATCAAACTGGGATGTTTGCTCCTTTCTCCTCTTCCCTTCCCCTTTGCCTCACAGGGGTATTTTTCACCTTTTGATGTGATACCATCTGGTGAACTAACTCTCTCATTTCCTCTTAAACTGTGAGCTCCTCTTTCGACTGTGAGCTCCTTGTGGGCAGAGAGCGGGTCTATCAAATCTACTGTCCTCCCAAGCGCTCAGTCCAGGGCTTTACACAAAGTAAGCACTCAATAAATACCATGAATTGATTGATTGAGAGGATTCTCCCCTTCTAGACAGTAAGCTCAGTTTGATCAGGGATCATGTCTACCAACTCTGTTATACCGTACTCTTAGTACAGTGCTCTGCACACAATAAACCCTCAACAAATATGACTGATTGATATGAATGACTGGTGTTCAAAGGCAGCTTCAGCCTTCCCAGTTTCAACTCTAGGTTGAAGCGATTAAGTGTGTGTGCGCACACACACACACACACACACACACACATATATATATATATATATACATACATATATATTCATTCAGGGGCTCTTTCTGAAAGGCAGAATCAACCCTTGCTTGGGTCAGGCTTGCTGCTTCACCAAAACCTGCAGGGCTGAAGGGTGCTCTCCTGCCAAAGGAAATATCCAGAAAATATGAGGCAGTGTTAAAACCTGATACACGCCAGAAGATGTTTTCTGATCGTGCCACCTCCCTGACCTGAGCGCTCCAACATCCACCCCTTTGGCCCCCAAAGAGAAGTGTGGGGCATTTGCCTCATGGCCAGCTGTCCTGAACAAGCTCCCCTCTCCCACCTCCAAGACTCAGGAGTTCAGTGATTTGCCCTAAAAAAGCAGCATGACCTAGTGGAAAGAGCACGAACCTGAGCATAAAAAGACTTGGGTTCGAACCCCAGCTCTGTCAAATGTCTGTTGTGTCACATTGGGCTAGTCACTTCACTTCTCTGAGCCTCAGTTTCCTCATCTGTAAAATGAGGATTAAGACTGTGAGCCCCATGTGGGACAGGGACTGTGTCCAATCTGGTTATTCTGCACCTACCCCAGCACTCACTACAGTACACGGCACACAGTAAGCTCTTAGCAAATACCATAAAAAACAGAAAGGGAGAGCGGAGAGTGGAAGAGAGAAAAGAAGGAGGAGGAAAGTGGGAGGGGGGAAAAGAAAAGAGAAAGAGGGGAATAGGAGGAAGAAAGGAAAGACAGGAAGGAAGAGGAGGTGAGGGGGGGAAAAAGGGAAAGGGGAGGGAGGGAGCTGGGATATTCAGGAGTGGGATGTTCTCTCAGACCTCTTTCTGACGCCGTTCTAAGCCTCATTACAGGAACCCACTCCCCCGTCCAGGTGGGCTGGGAACCCCCAGCCCTTCCTTTGCTTTTCCTCTTTCTTTTTAAAAATAAAATCCTCACCGTGCATTTCCGACAATTTTTTTTTCATGCTGCCAAGCAATTAAGGGCAATTTAAACAAAATTAATGATGCATAGCAATACAATGAAATATTTTATAACACGGAAATGGAGGGTCTTTCCAAGGAAGAGGAAACACAATTTGAGGAGCCACAAAAGTGACAATTTAAATGAATCCTAGACTACTTTAATAACCATGTTGTTAAAATGTGACAGAACAGATGTTCTCGCTTAAAAAACCGAGCACGCTAATAGCGCACTATTTTTAAGCCTAAGGAACAGTTCCTCAAATGGTTTGTATTTGTGCAGACAGATTAGACCCACCCTCTGCTTTACAACCAACGACAATGCCAGACTGGAAAACGAAGGGACCAAGAGGATGCTGCTTTCCACAAGCCCCAGCTCTTGTCAAGGGCTGGAACACCGACCCTGGAATTACGTGCGAGGGATGCTTGCTAGTCCTTCGGAAATGGAGACAAGTCAATGCGAAAAGCAACATGCATGGCGATTATAATATAAATGAGATTAACCTTGTGCCTGCTTTTGTGCATCCAAAATTGTTCAACCTCAGAAGCCTTGGGAAAGAAAGTTCTGGCAGGTCGTGGTTTGCCCCAAGGCTCGGATGATGGTCTCCTGCTAGGGTGTGTTCAGGCATTGTCTCAATCGCAAGCTGACAGGGACCGCTTCTGCCTGTGACTGATAAGTCACCCGTCAACTGCCAGGCTGGACAAACACTTCCTTTCTGACTCTGGCAACCTCATTCGTTCATTCATTCAATCGTATTTATTGAGTGCTTACTGTGTGCAGAGCACTGTACTAAGTGCTTGGGAAGTACAAGTTGGCAACATATAGAGACAGTCCCTACCCAACAGCAGGCTCACAGTCTAGAAGAGGGAGACAGACAACAAAACAACACATATTAACAAAATAAAATAAATAGAATAGTAAATATGTACAAGTAAAATAGAGTAATTAATCTGTACAAACATATGTACAGGTGCTGTGGTGAGGGGAAGAAGGTAGGGTGGGGGAGTGGGGAGGGGGAGAGGAAGGAGGGGGCTCAGCCTGGGAAGGCCTCCTGGAGGAGGTGAGCTCTCAGTAGGGCTTTGAAGGGAGGAAGAGAGCTAGCTTGGCAGATGTGCGGAGGGAGGGCATTCCAGGCCAGGGGGAGGACGTGGGCCGGGGGTCGACAGCGGGACAGGTGAGAACGAGGCACAGTGAGGAGGTTAGCAGCAGAGGAGTGGAGGGTGCGGGCTGGGCTGTAGAAGGAAAGAAGGGAGGTGAAGTAGGAGCGGGTGAGGTGATGGAGAGCTCATGAGCTCGTGACCTCGTGAGATCACACCACCCTGGTTGCCTCAACCCAAGCCGACCCTCAGCATGGATCTGCCTCATTTGCATTCTTGGTACTCAGGGCCATACAGATATGTGTATTTGTATGTTTCAGAGACAGTGGTGGCCACCCAGGCATTGACCAGCAAGGACATGGCACTACGGCTCAGGATCAGCACTGTGCTGTCCCCAGTTTCTTTTTTTTTTAATGGTATTCGTTTAGTACAAGCACTGTACTAAAACACTGGTGCAGCTACAAGTTCATTAGGATGGACATAGTCCCTGTTCTTCACTGGGCTCACAGTCTAAGTAGGGAAGGATAACAGGCACTGAAACCCCATTTTACAGATGAGGAAACAGGCACTGAGAAGAGAAGTGACCTGCCCTAGGGTCACACTAGAGGCAGATGACAGAGCAAGGATTAGAACTCAGTTCCTCTTACTCTGAGACATGTGCTCTTTCCACTAGACCATGCTGTTTCCATTGGCTGTGACTCCTACCCGTAAAAACTTTGGCCTGCACTTGGCAAATGCCCGGCAAATCAGTCAATCATAGTTATTGAGTGCTGTGTGCAGAGCACTGTGCTAAGCTCCTGGGAGAGTCTGACAGAACAATAAAACGGTCACATTCCCTGCCCGGAAAGAGCTTACAGTCTAGAAGGGGGAGACAGACATTAATATAAAGAAATAAATTACAAATATGTACAGAAGTGCTGTGGGGCTGGGAGGGGAGATGAATGAAGGGAGTGAGTCAGGGCAACACAGAAGGGAGAGGGAGAAGAGGAAAGGAGGGCTGTCCGCTGGAGAGTTGCACTCTGGTCCTCAATGGGATGTGACTGGTGAGGTAGAGAGAGTGTGGATCGTGCTACAAGAATCCTGAGCATTACAGTCAATTCTGCTCTGCAGGTTCTCAGTCCTTACTCCTGATTCCTTATTCCTGTCATCATTCCTGAAAGGAGGGACCTAAATTGTCATTGCCATCATCATCACCTTCTCTACACTTACTGGTATGTTCAATTATTCAATGCTTTCCTCCTGATATGTTTGTACTACTCTCTGCTATACTGTTCCTCCTGCTCCAGCGCATAAAACAGTGCTTTGCACATAGTAAGTGCTTAACAAATGCCATCATTAGTATTATTTGTAAATAGTTTGTCTTCCCCATTAAAGCGTTAGCACTGTCAATACGTACCTTGCTTCTGCTTTACCTTCCTGAGTGCTTAGTAAAATCCCTGTTCTCCCTCTGCCTTAGACCATGAGCCCATGAGAGACAGGGACTGGGTCCAATGTGATCAACTTGAACCTACCTTGCCCTTAGTACAATGCTTGGCATAGGATAAGTGCTTCACAAAAAACAAAAGTATTATTACTATAATTTATTTAAAATCAGTAGAGTGTGTGTGAGTGTGTGTGTGCGTATGTGTGTGTGGTGGTAGGGGGCGGGGAAAGGAATAAAAAGAAGGACAGGAGGATGGTCTAGATGAACTTCTTGAGCTCCAGCCCACCCTGATCTCCCCCTTCCCATCCCCCCACCTTACCTCCTTCCCTTCCCCACAGCACCTGTATATACGTTTGAACATATTTATTACTCTATTTATTTTATTTGTACATATTTATTCTATTTTGTTACTATGTTTTGTTTTGTTGTCTGTCTCCCCCTTCTAGACTGTGAGCCTGCTGTTGGGTAGGGACCATCTCTATATGTTGCCAACTTGTACTGCCCAAGCGCTTAGTACAGTGCTCTGCACATAGTAAGCGCTCAATAAATACGATTGAATGAATGAAAGAATGAATAATGACGGGATTTGTTAAGGACTTACAAGGTGCCAAGCACTGTTTTAAGTGCTGTGGTAGGTATAAGCTAATCAGGTTGGACACAATCCCTGTCCCACACGGGGCTCACAGTCTTAATCCCCATTTTACAGATGAGGGAACTTGAGACTCAAAGAAGTGAAGTGTCTTGCCCGAGGTCACACAACGGACAAGTGGTGGAGTCTGGATTAGAACCCGGGTCCTTTTGACTCCCAAGCCACGCTGCTCCAAAGAGCCTTCCCAGACGCCGTCCCATCTAGGTTGGGGAGCCCAAGCCAAGCAGCCAGTTAGAAAGGATGGAAGGGCACGGAACGGGGGGGACAGGTATCCTGGTCCAGGAAACACCTGCCTGCCAGAAAGAGCGGCAGGAGCTGGAGATGCGAATGGATGATGAGGCACATTTTTGTTTTAAGCCAGGGCAGCCTGCTCCTAAGAAAGAGAATAAGGGGACACTGAAATAAAATTTCAATGATGGATTTTTTTCTAATTGCTCTGGGTCAGAGGAAGGTGAGCTTCCCATCTGACCCCTCTATACTTTAGGACTCTTGCCCTTCCCAGGACCCCGGATTGGTGGGCGTGGGTTTCCTCCAGCACAGCTCTTAATGGGCTCGGAGAGCCTGAGATAAAAGCACTTCTGTAACACACAGCAATGGCAAAGAAATAAAAATGATGGGAAGGGGCATTACATTATAGAAAAACCTATTCCAGCTCATTAAAGTGGACTGGCATCACTCTCAAAACTACAAGCTTTTCCCAAGTAACCGGAGTGATAAAGGCTGGATCGTTCAGGGTTTCTCTTGGCTTTCAAGATGAGAACCCTTCAAACTGGGGATGTCAAGAGTCTGCTACCTTGGAAACCCCGCATGCTTTGACAAATGCACTTTCCGGAAGAATGTTACTTTGTAAAAGTCACAGGGATCGATAAATCCAAATGTTTACTTTCATTCATTCAATCGTATTTATTGAGTGCTTACTGTGTGCAGAGCACTGTACTAAGCGCTTGGGAAGTACAAGTTGGCAACATATAGAGACAGTCCCTACCCAACAGTGGGCTCACAGTCTAGAAGGGGGAGACAGAGAACAAAATCAAACATACTAACAAAATAAAATAAATAGAATAGACAGGTACAAGTAAAATAAATAGAGTAATAAATATGTACAAACATATATACATATATACAGGTATATATACACCACTGACTGAGTGACTGCCTCCTTTCATGCTGATATAAACAAGCCTGAGGAACTTAGGGCATCAAGCTGAATTAATCAATTAATGGTATTTATTGAGTGCTTGCTGTGTGTAGAGCACCATACTAAGTGCTTGGAAGGGTACAATACAATTGAGCTGGTAGACACAATCCTCGCCCACAAGGAGTTTACAGTCTAGAAGTGTAAATTCTTTGTTTAGCACTTACTATGTGCCAGGCACTATTCTAAGCGCCGGGGTAGATACAAGCTAATCAGGTTGGACACAGTCCATGTCCCACATGGGGTTCACGGTCTTAATCCTCGTTTTACAGATGAGGGAACTGAGGCCCAGTGAAGTGACTTGACCAAGGTCACCCAGCAGTTTCATGGTGGGGGCTGGATTAGAACTCAGGTCCTTCTGATTCCCAGGCCCATGCTCTATCTGCTAGGACACACTTCTTCTCTTGCTGGCTTGACTGACATTCTGGATAGGAGATCTCCCGGCCTGCACAGCAACTCCCTCGCCCACAAAGGGCGGCTCTATCTGGCTACTGCTCAGCAGCGGACCGAGCTGTTTACACGTATTCCCCTGGCAGGTACGTGCCTTATGACAGAAGCACTCTGTGACAGTTCACCATCACATTTGCTGGCATTTTCTGTGTTTACCATGCTGCATTAGGACAGCTTTATATAATCCATCTGGAAACTAATAATATCTACCTAATGCCTTGTTCTGGGAAAAATAAAACTTAGCAGAATTGGAACTGGAAGGAGACATAACATTTAGCCAGCTGTCTCCCGATTTTTCCACAACGCTGAACATTTTATGCAATCCTTACTCTTCTGCCTTCTTTTTATTGAAATGAAAACACTCTTGAATTTCTATGTCCTCACGTGGTGTTCCAAATATGCTCCTGGAAAACCAATTTTGCATACTGCCCCTTGTCCACATTTCAAGTTATCCCTCTACTTTGTGCAAACCACTGATTTCAATTATTTCCTAAGCTATTCTATTTCCTGAAAAAGATGTCCTCTACAGCTTGCTCCTCTAATGCCAACCTACTCACTCATCTATATCGCTGCTGAACTCTCGCCCATGTCCTGCCTCTGGCCTGGAAAGCCCTCCCTCTTTATATCTGACAGACAATTATCCTATTTATTAAGTGCTTACTGTGCAGCAGAGCACTGTACTGAGCGCTTGGGAAAGTACAATACAACAAACCTTCATTTCCTTTTCTCTCACTCCCTTCTTTGTCACCCAGATTTGTTCCCTATATTCACCACCCCCAACCCCCAAAGCACTCATGCATATCCATAATTTATTTATTTATATTAATGTCGTTCTCCCCTCTAGACTGTAAGCTCATTGTGGGCAGGGAAGTGACTATCAGCAGCTCTGTTATATTACACTCCCCAAAGTGCTTAGTACAGTGCTCTGCCCACAGTCAGCACTCAATAAATTTGGTTGATTGCTTGACTGATGTCTGGGGAGGCAATTTTATGATTTGCTAGTCAGTCGGCAATTCTATTACTCGGCAGTTCACAGTCTCCTTCACTTCTGTCTCCCTGGGTCTTGGTGTGGCAGGGAGGGATGGGGGAGTGCAGGGGCTGTACCTTTTTTATGGGACTTATTAAGCACTTACTATGTGCCAGGCACTGCACTAAGCGTTGGGGTAGATACAAGGTTGGACACAGTGGGGCTTTCAGTCTTAATTCCCAATTTACAGATGAGGTACCTGAGGCACAGAGAAGTTAAGTAACTGGCCTAAGATCACACAACACACAAGAGGCAGAGTCGGGATTAGAACCCAGGTCCTTCTAACTCCCAGGCCGGTGCTCTATCCACTAGGCCACACTAGTTCTCTAACTTCCTGTAAACAGGAGACCACTTGCCCAAAGAGAGGATCTGAGCTCTCCTTAGGAGGGATTTCTATCGTTATTCCTTGATTGGACTTCCCTGGAAGCTGAACTGGAATGGAGTTCAGTGTTAGTCCAATATCACATAAACTGAACCCGAACTGCATTTATGGCTGACTACAGACCACAGCGTACCACTCAGACATCTCGAGTGGAAGTTTCGGAGGATGAATCCGGTACCAAAGAAACTTTTTGCTTATTCATTCATTCAATCATATTTATTGAGCGCTTACTGTGTGCAGAGCACTGTACTAAGCACTTCGGAAGTCCAAGTTGGCAACATATAGAGACAGTCCCTACCCAACAGCGGGAAATGGATGCACATATAATGACAATAATTATGGTCTGTGTTAACCACTTACTATATGCCAAGCACTGTTCTAAGCACTGGGTGGATGCAAGCAAATCAAGTTGGACGCAGTCCCTGTCCCACATGGGGCTCACAGTCTCAATCCCCATTTTACAGATGAGGTAAATGAGGCACAGAGAAGTGAAGTGACTTGCCCAGTGTCACACAGCAGACAAGTGGCGGAGCCGGTATTAGTACTCATGACCTTCTGACTCACAGGCCTGTGCTCTGTCTACTATGCATAGCTGCTTCTCAGCTTGGACATAGAGACAATGAGAGTTTAAAGAGCGGATAGGATGGGAACATAAATGCCCATTTCTTCAGGCAGGACCACAACTTAATCAATGCAGAACGAGAAACTCCACCAACAACAGCATCTATGGAGTCCCTTATGGAGCACTGGAGTAATAGATGCATAGCTGATATCTAGAAGGAGGAAAAAACATGGCTGCTGCACTCACAGAGATTTCACTCTAATGGGAAAAAGTCTAGCATACTTTCAAAGGCCTCTAGAGAAGCAAATAACCTAACTTCACCTTAACCCAGCCTTAAACCATGCTTATTCCAGGTACAACTGAAGATCTCAAAGTGTCCGAGAATAACTGCTATAAAGGAAGGGATCCCAGAGTAAACCATTTTGAGTATTTCTGTACTCCTAAAATTCTGCAATTCTACATTCCTATGAAAATTTAATCTTACACTGTGGAGATGTTTCAGGATTTCAGTGCCTTCCCAACATCCTCTTGTTTGATTGAGCCAAAGTAGAAATGATTTCATTTCCAGAAAACCCCAAGAACTCTTTGGAAGGTTCAGACCCTCCCTGTTTCGGTCATCGGGGTCCAGGGGAACGTGAATGGGACGAACAGGACATTCCCCACCTGTTTTGCTATCACTTACCAATCACAGCATGAGAAGCAATTTTCTCACACGGGTTCTCGGTCCCAAAGCCTCAGGGATTCACCGACACCTCAGAGAACTTCGTTATGCCCAAAAACATACCTTCGCATTTCAACAGGAAGAAGTCTAGGTTGTGGCTGAAGGAAGCACTGAAATAAGTGCAGTTCTCAATCAAATCGCAGGAGAGGCATTGCCGGTTGAAGTTGCCGAATGTGTTGGCACTGAAAGAGTCATCACACAACTCAGAATTAATAACATGCCTGGGGCTAAAGGATCATGTCTATGTACTCTATTGTACTCTCCTGGGTGTTTAGTAAAGTGCTCTGCACAGAGCAAGCGCTCAATAAATATCTTTGATTAATTGATCCTGGCAGAAAAGAAGGAGCAGAATGTAACTTAGGGCCCAACAGCCTTGATGATCCATCATTTCCCCTCCCTCTGCGAGAGTGGCCTCTGGAAAGCTAAGAGCTCTCCCTTGTCCCTGATAAACGGGAACCACAGGGGACACAGGACCCCCCTCATGCTGGGGTGAGCAGACACCAGGGGTGTAGTCGGGGGTCCCAGGAGTTCTAGAGCCACATGAGGGGAATCAGTAGGGAGTAGGATTTAGAGAAGCAGCGTGGCAAGAGCCCGGGCGTCAGAAGACCCCTCTAGCCTGTAAGCCTGTTGTGGACAGGGAATGTGTCTGTCATATTGTTACGCTATATTCCCTCAAGTGCTTAGTGCACTGCATGCAGTAAACACTCAATAAATATAACTGACTGATTGGGTTCTACTCTCAGCTCTGCCACCTTCCTGCTTTGTGACCCTGGGCAAATCACTTCACTTCTCTGGTCCTTAGTTTCCTCAACTGCAAAATGGGGATTCACTCCTGCTCTCCCTCCAACTTAGACTGTGAGCCCCATGAGGGACAGGGACATGAGGGTAGTCCAAACTCACCTGTATATATGTATATATGTTTGTATGTATTTATTACTCTATTTATTTAGTTTATTTGTACATATTTATTCGATTTATTTTATTTTGTTAATATGTTGAGTTTTGTTGTCTGTCTCCCCCTTCTAGATTGTGAGCCTGCTGTTGGGTAGGAACTGTCTCTATATGTTGCCAACTTGTACTTCCCAAGTGCTTAGTACAGTGCTCTGCACACAGTAAGTGCTCAATAAATACGATTGCATGAATGAATGAATGATCTTGTATTTACCTCAGTGCTTAGCATATAGCAAGCATTTAACAAATACCACAGTTATTATTGCCAAAAAAGTACCTGTACAACTGCCGCCTTCTTGGTAAATCTTCGGTGCTGAGGAAGTAACTGTGAAGATAAAACATGGATAATCCAATTATGTTTCAGAGTATTTTAAAGTCTTTTATAAGACCGAATCCTTCCTTGCCAAACAAAATCACCCATCTGCACACACTCCTACCATCCACCAAATTTTTACAGGAGCAACACTGGTTGGAATCAAGATCAGTGGCTTAAGCCTGGGTTTTGCAATAGGCCCGGATAACACTGCCTGTGGTGATGTGGAGCACAGAGAGAATAGATCGTGGAAATTTAGACAGCACGACAGTCCTAAGATCTCTTCCCCACACCAAACCCTTGCCCTGAGTTGAGCCCTAGGAGCGGCGTGGACCAGTGTGTGGCCAGGAAGTTCCCAGTGTCTCTGCTTGTGGGCCAGTGGAGGGATGACAAGCACCTAAATGCCAAATGGCAGGAAGCCTGACGAGAAGCGCAAGGACCAGATAATTCGCAACCAGGACCGCCAGAACCGAGTAAGAGAGACTTGATGGACCCTGAAGAACCGAGCCTTCATTCTCAACCTCTTCCATGAGTTTCTGGTGCGGGGGGGGCCTTCTGAACCACTGGGCCGTAAATGCTTTCCCCGACCCCAGCCAAGCCAGGAGAAGACAGGAAGCACATCCAGTCATAAAGGAAGATTCAGGTGGAAAAGCAGTGGCTTCCATAATCGTAGCACGTTCATTGTGGATGGCTTGGGAAAGAGATAAAAGGATGGGGCTTTGGCAGCAGGCTCTCCCAAGAGCGCTGAACCCAAGGGAAGGCATGAACTGGGGAGATGAAAGGAGAGCCAGAGGGATGAGTAAACACCAGTCCCCTGAGGCTTTCTCTGAGGGTTCCATAATAAATTAAAAGATACACATAAGCGCTTAGTACAGTGCTCTGCACACAGTAAATATTCAATAAACAACAGTGCTGGATTGATTGATTGACTGAAGTGCTCTGGGGCTGGGGTGGGGAGAGGTATCAAAACACTTTCAAGGTTTTCTTCAAAGGGGCCCTGCTCAAACCCTGGGCAGTTCACACAGTCAGGTTTGCCTCCCGGGGTCTGCCTCCGCTCGGGCTGGAGTTGGAGGCGGGGGGAGGTTGGGGAGAGGAAATCATCCTCCAAAGGGCTGAGGTCTGGTCCACCCCATAGCCACAGGCAGGGGAGATGATTAGGCACGATGCACTTCAGGGCCGACCGAAGGATCCTGCTGAAGCCTGAAGGCCCTAACCAGAGCGCTGGCTGGTGTTTGGGTTCACCCCCCAGACCTGCCCCCAACTTACATTTTATGCCTCTTTTCATCATAGGCTACAATCTTGGTCACGTCCCAATCGCCAGACGTGATGGTCTGAAGGTTGTCATTGCTGCTGTTGGGCTGCAGAGAACCACATAAACCAGGGATGCTGTCAGTTTTCTTGCCATTGGACTGCAGGACATACTGCTCTGCCAAACTGGTTTACCCACACACCATATTGTACACTGATAAGGAGGAGGAAGAAGAGGAGGAGGAGGAGGAGGAGACAAAAAAGAGACAAAAGGAGAAGAGGAGGAAAGAGGAGGGGAAGAGGCGGACACACATGGAAGGAGAAGGGGAGAAGGTGGAGAAAGGAAGTTAAGTGGAGAAAGAAGAGGAGGGGAAAGGGCAGAAGAGAACATGAGAAGGATGATAAGGGGAGGGTAAGAAGGAGGACAAAGCAGATAGCAGGAGGAGAAGGGGAGGAAGAGAAAGGTGGAGGAGAAGGAGGAGGAATAGGGGAAGAGAGCAAAGGGTGTAGAAGGAAGAGAAGGATGGGAGGAGGAGAAGCCGGGGAGGGAGGGGGTGAATAAAAGGAGAATGGGAAGGGGAGGAGGAGGAAACGAGAGGGTAGGGAAGGGAAGGAGGACACTAGGAGAAGGAAAAAGGAAAAAGGAAAAGGAAGAAGAGGAGAAGATGGAGGAAGAATAACAAGAGGAGAATGAAGAGGAAGAAAGGCAAGAAGAGCAGGGTAAAGGGACAGCAGAAGGCAGGGAGGAGAGAGAAGGTGGAAAGAGAATACAGGATACTGATTGATGCTCTTTTTGCCATCCGCAACTATTGTGTACTGGGTAGTTCGGTACAGAATTATTTAGTGCAAAATCTCTCATACCCACCATCTCCTCCTAACACCTTACAGAGTTAAATAATGTAATTACAACCATAAATCTTCAATGAAGGAGAGAGAAAAGACAAGCTTGACAGGAAGTGCCTTTCCCGGCATGATTTGAAATGTGGTATTGAGACAATGAAGTGCAGGAGGTAGGTGCCCAGGAGAAAAAGCTCAGCAATGGCTGGAATGAAAGCCATTGGAGGGGCCAGGGATGGGGGTGGGGGAGAAATAAAGGGTCTAGAATAAAAATGAGAAGGTAAGTTAGAATTAATATCCAAAGTGTGGACCAGGCGGGGCAAGGCCATGTAGATGTGATTCTTGGAGCTCAGTTTAGTGTGATTTTAAGTGCTCAGTACAGTGTTCTGCACACAGTAAATGCTCCACAAATGCCACTGATTGATCAATTGGAGCTGAGAGGCAGGCAGAACACTGTTCAGTCCTGAGATCTGGGATCTCTAGGGGGGTTTTCACGAGTGAGATGAAAAGAGATGAGTCCACTGGAACTCAGGACTGAAGCCCCAGTAGGGGAGAAAAGGCTGCTGATCTATTGACTTGTAAGGGAGCCCTCTCCTCACCAGCAGCCTATTTGGTTTCCCGAATCCTTTGTCCCTCCGCCCAGTCAGGCTTAAAGGTACAGCACATGGACAGCAAGATAGATGCGAGGGATCTGCTCCCGGCTTCGTGTGCGCTTGGCCAACCACATAAAACCAAAGTGATGGAAAAAGAGTCTGGCTAGGAGAGGGGAGCAGATCCCCAGTGGATATATACAAGGAGACAATTCCAGAAAGGGAGCAAGGAAGGAACCACAAGCTCTTCTTCAAGAGCTCACCCACTACCAACATAAACAAAAAAGATATGGCTTGCTGTTCAACTTTGACATCTGAATCATAACTCACCAAAGCTCACCTTCCAGAACCACTGGGTGCTCCCATGACTGTTCCCATGCATCCCAATTTCTGGAGGCCCCCCACCCCAAGATTTCCTTCACCCACTTCTGGGACAGGGGCCCATGTGATTCATGGTGACAGGGTCGGCCCACTCCTCCACTCACCTGGGATGTGGCCATGGCGATGTGGTAGAACTTCCCCCGCCCACCCTGGGGAATGGCTCTGACGAAGAACAGCTTCCGGCCGTCCCTGGAGAAAACCGGCTCTTCATTCTGCGGACACCAGGAGGCTGGGTGAGCGGGGAGGTGATTGGGGTTTTAAATGGTCTTTCCCAACTACCACTGGGAAAAACCCATCCTTGTGATAGAGAGGGAAGTGTGCTAGTGAACACTGCACCCACTGGGAAACATCTCCTCCGGTTTGGAAAATGGGCACTAGGATGTGACTAGTTTGTGTTTTGGGTTTTTATTAACTGAATAATTCATAAGCACTAATGTGTCAAAGTACTGTGCTAATCTTTGTCCTAAGCAGTGGGCTACATACAAGACAATCAGATCAGACCCAGCCCCTGTCCTACATGGGGCTCCCAGTCTAAGAGAGGATAAGATATATCTTATTCCCATTTTACAGATTTGGAAATTGAGGCCCAGAGGTTAAATGACTTGCAAAAAGTCATTCAGCAGCCCAGAGGAAGAGCTGGGGCTGGAACCCTGGTCTCCTGACTCTCAGTCCTGAGGTCTTTTTACTCTGCCCTGCTGCCTCTAGACTTGTTTTTGAATTTATGATTATTCATGATAAACTGCAGTTTATCTGGGGATTGGTGGGAGTGCTGAAAGTCAAAGCAGGGGCAGAAAATATTAAACACATTTCTAACTTCAAAAGCAAAAGGAAAAAGAAACAGTATATTGGCAGGGAGGCTACTGAGTTTCCTGGGACAGGATCAGCTCATGTCCTTTCCGAGATCATTGCAAATGGCTCATTGTTGCTTGCCCAGTAGAAACCAAGGCTGCTCAAACAGAAACTCCATCCTCTCTCAATGACAGGGATTGGGTCTTGGCCGCAAGGCCCAACTGATCCTGCTACATCTAAAACCAGCTCTTTCTTTCAGTTCGACAACCCTATTTCCACCCTGAAGATATTTAGAGAATGAGAATATGTAGGTTTCTGCAGCAGAGAAGGGACTAGGTATTACTGTTAAAAGGTGTCTTGCATTCTTCATGCCCGAAACATCCTGAGCTTTTGAATCCTCAGCCCTCAGCCAGCTCTGCTGAGACTGAAACTTTTTTTTCTTAATGGCTTTTGTTTAGGGCCTATATGCCAGGCACTGTATGAGGCACTGGGATGGATACAAGCTAATCAGGTTGGGGCTCACATTCTTAATCCCCATTTTGCAGATGAGGTAACTGAGGCACAGAGAGGTGAAGTGACTTGCTTAAAGTCGCATAGCAGACAGATGAATTTATCATTGCCATATCTTCCAATTTTCCTAAGCTTCTGTTTTAGGTTTATTGTTGTAGCTTATCTTAAGACTGCTTTCAACCCTCTCCTTCTCCAATTTGTTATTAGATTGTAAGTGCCTTGGAGGTCAGGGACTGGATCTAATTCTCACCTGTGTATTGTTTTCCTAGTGCTAAGTACGGTGCTTTGCACACAGTACATGCTCAAACCACTCAATTACTACTACTATTCTTTAGCAGATGCTTTGATTGGTGTAAAGGGAATTTACTCCTACAAAAACGTGACCTTCCTTAAAGCTTATGTTTCTTAAGTTCCAGTCGGTGAGCATCAATTAGTTGATAAGATAGAAGCTTTCGGTTCCATAAAGTTACAGACGATTATGAAGAGGAAAACTTAGTAAATTATCCTTCAGATTTACTAGGGGGAGATTCAGTTCCCCTTAATGAGATCCCTCCTTCTCAAAAACACACAGAACGATTCAAGAAAACTGACCACATTTAAATCCTCACTCATGTCTGCAGTGTAGCACGACCTTTAATCTTCCAATACTTATTTATATATTTACTTTTCTGCTTTCAGTTTGAAACACGATTTGAAAGCTGGAAGACTGCAAAAATGGAGTTAATTGGGAATTTCAAATAGATTTATCTTTGCCCTGTGAGTGTTAGGAATGCACACTGTGGAGTGACCTCTGTGAGGCAGGAACATCAGATCCGGGAGGGAAGAGGCGATTTTATTACCGAGCACTCTTTCTGCCTTGAAGCTGAATAACTAGCTCAGGAGTGACATTCCTCAAATGAATGTTCATGAGAGGCAGGAGAAGTGAATTGGAAAAAACCCACACAAAATTGGCTATCCTGTGCCCTTGATCCCTTATGAGACGTAGTTTCCCAGAATTTGGAACAGGGACCGCATTTCGGTAATAAGAATGACCTGCTATACTGTATGCTCCCCATTCAATTGTGGGCAGGGACCGTGCCAATCAACTCCTATATTCTCCAAATTTTTTGTATGGTGCTCTGCACATGGTAAAGAGCTTAAAAAATACCATTCATTGACTGATTGAGAACTCAGCTCCTCTCTGGCCTAAACAGCGACTCAAGGCAGGCAGGGTGCCTGCCCAGTAACTCAGGGAATACCAACCAGGGTGCCGTGCCCATGTCACCAACACATCTCTGCCTGGGTGTTCGGTAAGTGTTCGGCAGGTGCTCGGTAAGTACTACTGTTTGAATGATAAAGAGGAGGCTGGGTGACGGAGGGAGGAAGATGCACCTCCTGTGAAATGCCACCCGCTGCCTCCCTGCCTCTGCCAATATCTGGCTGGGCACATCACCATTCCAGACACCTCAGGCCTCAGGACCCAACTGGTTGGCGGATATCTCCAAGGTGGAGTCGTCCCTGAAGTTAATCTCTGCAGCAAACTTGGGCCCTCCGGCCCAAGACTGTTTTATACCCTGGGTTACGCCAAGGCTCATGCTTTTGCTGTGATATCAGAGGCGGGGTTCATGTCTCAAAGTGCTCTGCAGAGACCTGGGCTGGTCAGTGGGGTCTAGCTGTGACACAGTTACACCCCTCACCCCACCTCATGACATTCTGCCCAAGTCCTAGGCTGGTCCATGGGAGCCTTAGCATAGCCCCATTGGCCCTGGACCCCACCTGGCTGGGTCTGGGGTAAGAAGACCAGGACGTACTCTGTGGGAGGGCTGCGTCTGATCTGATTACCTTGACTCACCTCAGCCTTAACACAGTGATGGCCATATAGTAGATACTTGATGAAATCCCATTAAAAAGCCTAAAGCAGGTTTGCTCAGGAAAACCATGCTCTTTGCTTAAACTGCCTGTGTTACATCTTCAGAACCCAGTTGGAACTCATTTGCTACAACATGTCAGAAGCTTTCAAACCAAACAGTGATTAATCCCTTCTCTTGCTCATAGAATGCCTTACTCTCCGGACTGTGACCAACAAGTCACTTTTTGCTAAACCCTACTACAGAGGTCTCTGTCATTCTGTGAAGCAGCCAAGCAAAAAGGAACTCATTTTTCTTTTTTTCCCCCAGCATCTCCTTCAGCTCTTTTGGGTCCTTGGCAGATGCTTGGAAACTGACAGATGACCTCGAAAGATCATTTAGTCCAACCCCCAGCATGGGCTCTTTAACTTCTCTGTACCTATGTTTCCTTATCCTAAGGTGGGCAGAACAGTTCCTCTCAGGATAGTGGTAAGGAATAAGAAAAAAAAATACCCATATTCCTTATTGGCAAGGAATGTGACTACCAGTTCTACAGTGCTCCTCAAATAGAAAGTGCTCAATAAGTACCATTTACTGATTGATAGATCCATGGAGCCCTCTGAGACTAAACAGAAGACATGCTCCCATGGTTGTGGATACTGGAATTGCCACTTCCAAAGAAATGCTGCTGCCTGATTCTGGATTCTAGAACCAGAACAGGCAAACTCTGGCTGGCAGCACAGAAAAACACGGGTGTCTGACTCTCAAACCTTCAGGGATTTCTACATTCAAATCAACTCTTCCAGCCGAACTTCATTCTGCAGTAGTCCCGGCAACCACCTGTGATCTATTTCAATTTATATTTAGGGGGTGGGGAGGGCTTGAGCTTTTTATCTTACTAGGCTGTCTCCAGCCGGCACCCGCATGAAAAATGTGTCTGGTTGCTGGCTGAAATGGTACAGACAACACACTGAGTCTTAAATCAGTTCCCCAGGTCCCCCCAGGACCTTCTGGGGTCTGGTAAGCTGCAGTATGCCACGGTTTCTTTTGAAGAATGGGGCCCAAAAGAACCATTACAAAAATCCTCTCCAGGTGTGACTCAATAGAGAAACCTAATGATTTCCCCACCAAAAATTGAGCTGACACTAAATGATGGTGAAGGAGAGCAACATGGGCCTGGAGAGGTCACCTTGTCCATCTCTCAGTTTCTGGGCAGGACCAAATAATAATAATGATAATAATAATAAAATAATAATGACATTAACAATATTATAGTATTTGTTAAGCTCTTCCTATGTGCCAGGAACTGTACTAAGCACTGGGGTGGCTACAAGCAAATCACGTTGGACACTGTCCCTGTCCCAAGTGGGGCTCACAGTCTCAATCCCCATTTTAAAGATGAGGTAACTGAGGCCCTGAGAAGTGAAGTGACTTGCCCAAGGTCACACACCAGACAAGTGGTGAAGCCAGGCTTAGAACCCATAACCTTCTGACTCCTAGGACTTTGGTCTCTCCACTATGCCATGCTGCTTCTCACCCACCCCCTCCAGAGAAGTCATCTTAAATTTTGAAGGACTCAGCAGGAACATTTCACCACCGCCCTGGTTCACCCATTTCAGTTTTGCCACCGTGTAGGGATAACCAGGTAATAGGTTTTTCAGATTCTCCTGCTACAAATCTGGTTGGGCCTCAAATCCACCATCAGAGCAACCAATTGGTTTCTGTCACTTGTAATTTCACAAGGTGTTTTGATATGGAGCGAAATGTGAGGAGGCATCAAGTTAACCTTGTCTATCGACTGAAACCTTCCATTAGTCTGCAAACTATTTCTCATCCTGTCCAGCTTTTACAGGTGTCTAATTCCCACCTGGGTATTCTTTTTTAGTGTTTAATACAGAGCTCTGCACACAGTAAATGCTGAATAAATATTACTACTACCTTTACAACCACAGGATTTTTCCCAGCTTAACAATGATGGAAGCAGTGGATGTCTGTACCATGGCTGAAAGGCTACATTTGCCAATTTGGTTAAAATCCTTCAGGGCTCACACACAGCTTGAGTTCTTGGGTCTAATCTTGGAAGGAGGAACTGGAACAGATTTTGTGGCTCCAGCTTAAGGTGCTTCGTGGAAAGAGAAAGCAGACCTGAATTCTAGTTCCAGCTCAACCACTGGACTGCTGGGTGATCTTGGGCAAGTCAGTAGCCCCTCTGTAGGCTTCATGTCCCTCATCTTTAAAATGGGGATAAGACGCCTCTCCCTATTTCTTAGATAATGAATCTCATGTGGAACAAGGACCGGCTTTGGTCTGATGACACTGTACCTATCCCTAGGCAGGGCACCAAGCGAAGTGACCATGAAGATGATTTTTCTTGGTACTTGTGGCTTTATCAGCCATCTCCTGACTTCCAGAGGATTGGAGTCAAGGCTGCTGAGGGCTTAGTTTGCCTGAGAAAGGGGCAGGGACATCGACGACATAAAGTCCAGAAAAGAGGACTTTCGGCAGAGAATATCAGTCCCTTCAAAAGGAGGGCTCACTCTCATTTTAGATAATGGCCTCAGTTTGCTGGAATGGGCAATTTTCTCTCCACTCAAAATCTCCGCTTTGCTCTACAATCAGAATCAGGCATTTTCTAAGCTGCCACCGCAGGCCCTCCCACCCTCCCTCCCGGCCCTCAGGCCCCAAGCGGCTGACCTCTCACGCAGCCCCCGCGACCAGAGAGCCGCCTGTTACCTGTCTGTGCAGCCACGCTTCACTCTCGTCCTCGTGTTTCTAAAATGAAATGAGAGACACAATTGTATCGTGGGTGAGGCGTGCCGTGTGCCCGAGGCAGAGCACCGGCTGAGCCTGCCCAAACCCAGCCACTCGGGCCCCTGCTGTCCAGGCTTCCGCTTCCTCTCCACCGAGGGCCTGGGATTAACCCGCGACTCCCACAGGGAGGGCCACCCGCCTCCCACACTGGCATGGAAAACTCGCCCGTGCATCACAGTCCCATCGACAGCCGGGACTGGGGGACGAGGCTACGGGCAGAGGAATGCAGGAGTTTTCAGAAATCACACCATTTTTGTTGAAGGCGAGATTGCTCTGGAAAACCCCCCAGAGATCCACGTCATACTATCCACTCCACCTGACATCCAGTGCCTGGTTTTCTCTGCTGACTTCCGTTTGGCTCTCATGTTGGGCACGGGCCATGAAGTAACACCTTCAAGGCCCAGCTCCACTGCCTATCTGATCGGCTGCCCGCTACGTGTTAGGATTTCCAGGGAGCTCCTTGAGGTCAGCATTCCATCTTGGTAGCTCCCAAGCCGGTGATCCAGTGCTCCACGTTCAGTCCCATACTATATCTCAATGGGACTCAGAGGTCTCCCACTCAGCCTTGTTCCTGGGTTGCCGCTGTCAGTACTTGCAGGCCACAGAAATTGCTCAGCCACATGCCACCCATCAGTCACCTGATTTCCGCCCCCTTTCCGGCAACTAGAAATGCAGATTCCAGAGTCAAAGTGGGGCCCCAAGGCCCTGAGGCTTGCCTGCCACTCAAGGTGTTGATGGAAACAGAAAAGATTTGTGTGTTGGCAAAGCTCAGGTGAGGGCCCACCTGACAGAGCTTAAGGCACAGTCCTTTCGGTGGTAGGCAGATGGGCTACTGGTTGCCAGGCTAACCATTGCCCCCACCCCCCAGTGCTCACACTGGTCCAGTCATTTGGGGTTTCTGTCTTGCCACAAGTATTCCCTAACCTGGCCCTACCTCCCTCCTATTTGTTGGTAAGCTCCTTGAGGGCAGGGACTGGATTTTTATAACTTCTGTTGTTTGTGCAGTGTCGCACACCCAGTCAGCGTTCAATAAATATCGTGCAACACAGAAAAATCTGGTACCTTGGTGCAGACTCCAGTGGTGGCATCGCAGAGGGTCAGGATGGAGACGTTCTGGGCCCGGTTCAACCAGTTCACTGCCACCTTGGTGCTAGTGGCCCATTTCACCATCGTGATGTAGTACTCCCTAAAAACAGGCATATGGATAGAATTAACTCAACCTAACACAAATGCATGCTACTGCTCAGGGACCCGACGGAGGTGAATTATAGCACAGGTGCCATCCTTAGTTGGGAAATGGAGGTTTCTCAAGTGGGCATTTGGGTCGTGCTCCTGAAAAGAAGCTGACCCTTGCCACTTCCTCTAAGCTATTCTCTAGACTTGTAAGCTCACTGTGGGCAGGAGATATGACTCTTTATTATTATACTGTACTCTCCCAAGTGCTTAGTACAGTGCTTTGCACACAGTAAATGCTCAATACATACATGTTTTGTTTTGTTGTCTGTCTCCCCCTTCTAGACTATGAGCCCGTTGTTGGGTAGGGGCCGTCTCTATATGTTGCTGACTTGTACTTCCCAAGAACTTAGTACAGTGCTCTGCACACAGTAAGAATGAATGAATAAACATCGCTCAGTAGCCTCCTAGAACTGAGAGGCTGGCTGGGCTGCTCTGCAAGGAGTTGTGTGTGCATACACTCATACACACACACACACTCTCTCTCTTTCTCTTTCTCTCCGTGGTTTTGCAATGGGAGCAAATCCACTTTGTTCAAAAAGCAACTGCACTGGGTAATCAATCAATCGATTTATTAAGCTTTCATTGTGTACAAAGGACTGTGTTAAGCCTTTGGGAGAGTACAATGTAAGAATCGATAGACATGTTCCATGCCCATAAGGAGGGGTAATGGTAGTAATATTTTAATCAATTTATTGTTTACTTGAATTGATTTCAGGACATGAAAATCGATTCCCTGGGGGTGCTAATAAGAGTCAGATAGGCATCGGGGAATAAGTGAAGAACAACTGTTCACTTCAAGCTTTGTCATCTTCCCCCTCCTTCTAGAATTTCACCAGGTGTGATAGAAGCCAAGTGTACTCTTGTAATTATTTGGGGAGTTCTCTTCCCCCAATCCTTTATTTCCTACTGAAACAATGGTTGACTCCAGGGTTTGCAGTTCTCTATTTTAGGGGATGAACCAGGATCTGCCAATCTTGGAAGCCATAATTCTGTTAATAGAACCCAGTACGATGGTAACAAAAGCCAATCAATTCTCATATGATTTGGGGTGGGGGGCAAAAATCCTGCATGAAGATCACTTGCCATAGAATTGTGTTCTTGGTGAAGCTCTAGCTTTAAATGCTAAATTCATTCATTCATTCAATCGTATTTACTGAGCGTTTACTATGTGCAGAGCACTGTACTAAGCACTTGGAAGGTACAATTCAGCAACAAAAAGTCTGCGCTTACTGGCTGTGATGTCAATTTCTCCTAAGTTAAGCTCTTTCCTTTTATTCTGGAATCTTTTACAAAGAACACCACACACACTCTCTCTCTCCCCCGTTCATGCAGCCTTGCATATTCAATGGGAATTCCAGTTTGCTGTACATTTGACCACCTGAATGCTGGTGTCACATCTAAGTTAAGAAAAATATTGATACCAGTGAAAATCATCTTGTAAGGCCTTAGGTTTGATCATTCCATCAATATTATTATTATTATTCCTCAAACTTTTACTTTTTTTGGTTTATATATTTGCATCTTATTCCAATAAAGACCCAGGACTCCTCTAGACTGTAAGCTCATTGTGAGCAGGGAATATGTCTGTTTATTGTTACATTGCACTCTCCTGGGCACTTAGTAATAATAATAAAAATGATTGCATTTGTTAAGTGCTTACTATGTGTCAAGCACTGTTCTAAGCCCTGGGGTAATCAGGTTGTCCCATGTGGGGCTCACAGTCAATTCTCATTTTACAGATGAGGTAACTGAGGAACACAGAAGTTAAGTGACTTGCCCAAAGTCATATAGCTGATAAGTGGCAGGTCCAGGATTAGAACCCATGACCTCTGACTCCCAAGCCCGGGCTCTTGCCACTAGGCCATGCTGATTGGTAGTCGTGTTCTGCACACTGTAAGCTGAAATGGCATGAAGATAGGCTGATGCCTGATAAAGAAGTAGACCCAGATTTGTATAGGAATTGAGTACAAAATGAAAAAAAAAACAGTGGATGTATTTTTAACAACTTGCTTGTCCTCTCCGATCTTTCCTAATTAAGAGCTCACATTTGTCTAAAAAATTCCAGTTAAAAAGGTCTCTTTTACGCTTTATTCTTCCTCCTTGCATGAATAGCATGGACTGCGGCGTAATCTAAACAATATCACAGATAAATATGCCGGGCTTCTCCTGGTTCTAACAACATGCTTTGGAGAAAAGAAGCAACCAATGGAAATCAATGCACTGATATATCATTCTCTTGCAATAAACTTCCTGGTGATACTTTCTGAACCAACCTTGAAATGAGAGATTATCCCATCATTTACATTTTACTGCATGGTATGTTAATAGAAGGAGAAGTTGTGCCATATTAACAGCATTTTTACTGCCAGCATAACAGTTTTATTGTCTAAGACCGCAAGTCCCTGAATGCCAGAGATAAAAATGGCAATACCAAATATTTTAATCACATCAGTCAAGGGCATCCATCAGGGTAGGCATGCTTTTTAAGCATTATCGATAACTCAGGCACACTGGGGGAGTTCATTATTCTTAGCATCACTCACAGAGCAGAGGTCCACCTAATGTTTACAACCATGACTTAAAACCTCCCTATGACTAAAATCCCAGGTTCTCTGCATCACTGTCTTTTTTTTTAATGGCATTTGTTAAACGCTTACTATGTGCCAGTCACTGTTCCAACCACTAAGGTTGGACACAAACTGTGTCCCATGGGGGGCTCACAGTCTTAATCCCCATTTTACTGGTGAGGGAACTGAGGCACAGAGAAGTTTAGAGAAGCAGCGTGGCTCAGTGGAAAGAGCACAGGCTTTGGAGTCAGAGGTCGTGAGTTCGAATCCCAGCTCCGCCACATGCCTGCTGTGTGACCTTGGGCAAGTCACTTCACTTCTCTGAGCCTCAGTTACCTCATCTGTAAAATGGGGATTAAGACTGTGAGCCCCGCATGGGACAACCTGATCACCTTGTATCCCCCCAGCGCTTAGAACAGTGCTTTGCACATAGTAAGCGCTTAATAAATGCCATAATTATTATTATTATTATTATTATCACATGCCCAAGGTCACATAGCAGATGTATGGTAGTGTCAGGATTAGAACCCAGGGGCTTTCACTCCCAGACCCGTGCTCTTTCCATTAGGCCACCCTTCATCTTTAAGTAGAACTGGTATTTATGTCTCTGTTTCCTATACCCCATCCCCTCTCCTTAACTCTAACATCTCTCATGCTCCAAAATATGACTCCACGAGTCAGTAGCATTTGTTCAGCACCTGAATGTTTTCTGAGTGAAGGAGAGAGAGATCAGTTGCCCAAGGCTTTCGATTCCACAGGGCTTTCCTCCTGGACTTGGAGAACTTCTGGTGAATCGTTAAGTTGCTGGTACTCACTGGGCACCTGCTTGAATACCAGGTACTGTACTAAGCGCTTGGGAGCATAGAATTTGGAAAGCAGCATGGCCTAGTGGAAAGAGCATAAGCATGTGAGTCAGAGGACCTGGGTTCTGATCCCACATCTGCCACTTGCCTGCTGTGTGACCTTGGGAAAGTCACGTCACTTCTCTGTGCCTCAATCTCCTCATCTGTAAAATGGGGATTCAATCCCTATTCTCCCTTATTACTTAGACCGCAAGCCCCAGGTGGACTGTGTCCAACATGATGACCTTGTATTTACTCCAGAGTTTAGAACAGGCACATGGTAAGCAACTCACAAATACCCCAATCATCATTCTTGTCATGTAAGGAACACTTTTAACGTTGAAAATGCTAGAATGAAAATCATTCATTCAATCGTATTTATTGAGCACTTACTGTGGGCAGGGCACTGTACTAAGCACTTGGAAAGCACAATACAGCAATAAAGAGAGACAATCCCTACCCACAAGTTTATCCTAAGGAGTGACAATAAACAGTGCTCCCATGTGGCAAAATGCAAAATCTGCCCCTGGTCGGAGTAGAAACGGAGGGATGTGGTGATGACGATGATGGCATTTGTTAAGTGCTTAACTATGTGCAAGGCACTGTTCTAAGCGCTGGGGGGTGTTATAAGGTGATCAGGTTGTCCCTCTTGGGGCTCACAGTCTTAATCCCCATTTTACAGATGAGATAACTGAGGCCCAGAGAAGTTAAGTGACTTGCCCAAAGTCACACAGCCGACAAGTGGCGGAGCCAGGATTAGAACCCACGACCTCTGGCTCCCAAGCCCGGGTTCTTTCCACTGAGCCATGCTGCTTCCATGTGGTGGGGTAGAGGGGGAGGAGGGGAAGGATTTTCCTCCCAGGTCTCGGGGTGTGAGGTTCCTGAGACAATCCCGGAATGAGTCATTCTCATCCCAACCCTCACTTTCGACCCAGGGTCCCTCCTGCCACCACCGCTGCCACGGTCCAAGGCAGAGTAAGCCTGCTCTTTTCCAGAGTGGAATGGATGAAAATATACTGCAGAGTAACATTTTGCCCTGAATTCACATTGCCTTTGCAGCCGGGGGGGTGGGGGAGAGGACTAAACTGCCACTGACATTTCTTTACAATGAAATGTCTTTGCTCCTGGGACACAGAGCCCAGCCACACAGCAACCGTGGAAATGGATTTCCAGGACAACATTTGTTTCCCCGGCAGCATCCTGTCTTCCAGCACATGGATTTTCTCAACTCATGATTCTTCCCCTACACACACACACACACACACACACACACACACACACACGCACGCCAATACGATCAGTGGAAAAAATATTGCTAGACAAGCCAAAGCTGATTTCAAACTGTTCCTTTTACCAGATGAGCAGATTTCTTCTTTTGTTTCCTCTGCTCTTGGTTTCCAGCACAATTTACAGAATCTTTGCCAGGACTCTGAGTTCCAAGAAGTGACAAGGCCCATTAATCCCAACATGGAGGAACAATGCTGCTTTCTACATATTTCAGAGCAAACAAAGGAATGGGTAAAAATGCTGTGGATGAGCCCCAGCAGAAGCCACTGTATTCAAATTTAAGGGCACTGTTTGGCGAAGGAATGAAAGCATTTGGTTTGTGATCCCAGGGGGCATCTCGCAAAAGCCCCAGAGAATTGGGAGAGCTGACTGTCACCACCTCCGCTAATCCTCAGGATGACAAGGCCCAGCTGTTTGCCACTACCTCCTCCCCTTGAATGCTGCAACAGCGGGACTCCTGTTTGGCTTGGTGTCACCGTGGGTATCTAAGTAGTCCCTTCTGAGCCTTGGCCGCTCAACCCTTGCTTTTGCCCGCGACCTGCCTTAGTAAATGCTCCACTGGGCCCAGCGACAGGGGCTATAGCCGGGCAGCCTGGGAAGATCAGTGAAAAAGGAGGAAAGAAGAAGTAGCCATCCGCCCCTTCTCCAACCTGCCAGCTGAGAACATATCCCACAGTCCTCTCCCGTTGCCTCCACAACATCAAAGGTACACCAGATTCCAGAGCCCAGGTCCCAGCACGCTCCATGTCTAGGCAAGACTTGTTTGGCCCTTGGTTGTCCTTAGTCGAAGGGTCCCTAGGACCCAGGTAGGTTCCTGGGGTAGTCCGGACCAGGGTCTGAACCAGCCCCAGGGAGGGATCAGATGTGTAGGTGGGGATTAAATCCTACTCCCTCCTCCTTAGACAGTGCACCCCGTATGGGATGGGCCTGATTGTCTTGAACCTACCCCAGTGCTTAGTACCATGCTTGGCTCTTGGATCTGTGATCTTTAGGCATTTGATAGTCACCCCATCCCCATTTTCATTTATCTATGTGAAATAATTTATTTATATCAATATATGATTCCCCCTTTCAATTATAAACTCACTGTGGGCAGGCATCAACTCTGTTGTACTCTCCCAAACAATTAGTACAGTGCCCTGCACAGAGCAAGCACTCAAATATATTGACGATGATGATGGCATACAGTAAACACTTAACTAATACCACAATTATTATTATTATTCAACATTGCCCTTGCCCATTCTGGCATGGATCTGACCAACTCCCCTCCCCTAATCTAGACTGTAAACCCGGTGTGGGCAGGGATTTTCTCTCTTTGTTGTTGAATTGTACCTTCCGAGCACTGAGTACGGTGTTCTGCACACAGTAAGTGCTCAATAAATACGATAGAATGAATAATCTGATCCCCATATTGGGGGCCACGGTTCCTGGGGCCAGGCCAGCCCAGGGTCGTATTTGCTCTGAAAACTCGGCCCAGGTTTCCTCTCCCGGGGCTGAGCCAGGGCGAAGCCAGAAGCCAGAGTTGCTGAAGGGCCACTGTCTTTTGGGACGAGAGTCAGTTCCCACTTGGCTGGAACATGAGCAAGAAACAGAGGCCATCAGAGAGCTAGCTCTCTGGCGGGCTGCTAGCACCTCCACCCTTTAACAACAATTATAATAATAATAATAATAATTGTTAAGTACTGTGCTAAGCACTGGGGAGATTAAAATACAAACCGATCAGACACTGTTCCTCTCCAGACCAATGGGGGTCTGGGACTAATGGGAAGGAAGAATGGACAATTACCCCCATTTTACAGATGAGGAAACTGAGACACACAGACATTACATGACTGGGCCAAGGTCATACAGCAGACAAGAGGCCGAGCTGGATCTAGAACCCAGGTCCACTCTGACTTCTAGGTTTATTTCTCTTTTCTCTATTTCCTCTGCCCTTCATCCCCAAGTGAGGAACACGTTAACTTTCCCAGGCCTAAGCCTGGAGCTTCTCTAGGTCCCTCGCTGTCGGGAGGTAACTTTGCTCACATCAATATTAGGGAGGAAACAGTCCCCAGGGTAGAGGAGCAAGAGGGAGACGCCTTAATCTTTTGGAAATTTGCCAGGGTTCCCAAAGCCCTCCAGGAGCCTCTCCTGGAGAACCACTTTTAATCGATCGATTGTAGCTCTGAGCTATGTAAAACCACATTTCTTCTGTGAGAGCAGCCCCCGAGGGACTCTCACGATGGGACCCCGAAAGCCCCTGGGAGAGCGTCCTGGGAACGGAAACCGTTTCTGGGATCGTTAAGGCCACCCTGCTCTGCCTTGTTGGCCCTCTCCTGCGGACTGTGTGACAGCTGAGGGGCAGTGTGCTTCAATGCCCAGGGAAACCCAAATGCCCAGGAAGACCCTCTCAAGGGAGGAGCAACTGTTTGAGCATTTCTGGGCCCACCCAGCCCATGGCTCCAGCCACCTCCGACTCTGGCAGCTCCTGACTGCATCCCAAAGGCCCTTGTGCTCCTGACTCCCGGCCTTCTCAGCGCGGTTCTCCACAGAGAGATGCTGGGGACCTCACCAGCCACAGGGCTGTCCCAACACGCCCTGCTGCTGAGTTCCAGCACCAATTAAACTCCGCTCTTTTCCCAACAGGACAAGAAAAATGGATTTTTTCCCACCTTTTCCCTGGCATGAGATAGCTCTCCTTGCAGCTGAATGCCACTCACCTGTCACGCTCAGCAAAAAGCCACCTTTTGTTCCTGTCATCATCAGAGTTTACTGCGTGCTAAGATGTTGGCTGGGGCCTGGCCTTTCAGAGAAGGAATGGAGCCCTAATCCTGCTCCTTGCCCCTACTAGCAACTCAAAAGGAAAAGAAGCCAGAAAGGACCAATTTTCATAGCCAAAACCCCCAAATGTGACTCAAAGGCACTTTATTCAAAACTCACCCAGGAACTGGGAAGGCAACATAGCACGGCTCTGACCCTACCTTGAGTCGCTCCTTATAATTACCATTATGGTGTGATAAGGAGCTGCTCTTTATAATTAACATTATGGTGTCATAAACCCTGGTAAGGCACCTGATGAGCAGATCAGACACAGCCCCTGCTCCCCACTGGGCTATTTTTTATAGATAAAACCAGAGGCAGACCTCATTCGAGGGTCATCTGGGGGTGTCATCTCCAGATCGTGGGTGGGTCCATTCAAACCAATGACATGCAAGGAGATGCTTGGGTTTTCACATCCAGCCTGGAAAGAGAGAGAAACAGAGGAAGCAAGTGAGCCACAGAAACGACTCCAGAAGTTACAGGAGCTGGTGGCTGCATGTCTAACAGTCTCCCAGTGCCCTGGAAAGACCAACAGAGAAACCGTAAGTTGGGATGACTTTTCTTGCCCCTAGGTGATACCTTGCCTGCGGAAAAACTAATTCCTGGACTGGCTAAGTAGTCACCATTGGTCCAAGGGGTAACACACACTGCACTTTGTTTGTCTGGGATCTCTATTCCCCACCAGATAAGAGACACTCTAAGCTACTTGACCAAAAAAAAAAATATATATTTTCTGGTTCTCTTTTCCTTCTCTGACAGACCTTCCTCACTGGGGAATGGAGAGATAATAATAATAATGATAATAATAATAATAATAATAATGATGGCATTTATTAAGCACTTACTATGTGCAAAGCACTGTTCTAAGCGCTGGGGAGGTTACAAGGTGATCAAGTTGTCCCACAGGGGGCTCACAGTCTTAACCCTCATTTTACAGATGAGGTAACTGAGGCACAGAGAAGTTAAGTGACTTGTCCAAAGTCACACAGCTGACAGTTGGAGAAGCCAGGATTTGAACCCATGACCTCTGACTCCTGTGCTCTTGCACAGCCTGTGCTCTTTCCACTGAGCCATACTGCTTGTGTGTCTTCTCTCTTAGGAGAGCAGTGGAGACACACTGACCCCTCCCTTCCACTGTCCCCACTCCACCCTCTGGGACAGGGCCTTCTAGTAGGCAGCCCAAAGGAATTGGGGGTAAGGGAAGGGAGACTAGCCTATCACCCCAAGCGCTGGGAGGGATTCTCCCCTTAATACCAAGCCACAGACATAATCCCACAGATGGTCGAAGCCAGATGGGAAGAACTAGACTGTCTCCCCACACGAGCAGGCCTTTATTCTGTGAACCTTCATCCGGGCCAGTAGGTCTCCTTCAGTCTCCTGGGCCTCGGAGCAAACATCAGTGCCCTGGATTTTCCTCTCAACCACCGCTTCTTGCTTTGTAGGAATGCGAGAATATTTCCTCTGGCTCATCAGTGCCAGCAAACAATAGGAGAAGCTGAAGAAAGAACTGGGGGCGGGGGCGGGAGGGAGACCTCCATTTCTGCTGAAAGCATGATGTTTGCTTTGTTTCTGATCAAGTTTAATTAAATGACAAACTCCAGTTGAAGAAAAGAAAAGGCACATGTGTGAACACATCCAAAATAACAAAAGAAGCAATTTGCCACAATTTAATGAGAAATAATTGACCCTCTTCTGTTTATTATATCGCTCGTAAACGTGCCCGATTATCCTGCTGTCATATCTGCGTCGACCGAGGGGAGAAAGAAGAGGCCTGAGTTCCACTATAAATAGTCCCTCCTGTCAGATGAAGGGAAACTCACTGACTCTTACCTTGGGGTAGTGGTACGGCTTGACTGTGGGGTAGAGCGAGCCGGTGTATGTTGGAAGCTCCATCGTCGGGACCCTGGAATCATTGATTGTGGCGTAGGCTAGCCTGGTGCCATCTGGAGACCACCAGTGGGCAATGTGAGTCTTCAGAATCTCCTCTGGAAGAAAGCAGAGGGAGGGAAACTGGTGACTTACGTCCAACAGACCTCCCACAGGTCGAAGCTCTGTCCAGCCACCCGCCTCAATTATGGTGTCAGGAAAGGGATGTATTGAGCGCCCATCGAGTACAAGGCATGGTATAGGTGCTTGGGAGTGTGTGACAGAAGGTGTGAACTCGTTGTGGGCAGGGAAAATGTCTACCAACTCTGTTGTGTCGTACTCTCCCAAGAGCCTACTACTGTGCTGGGTACACAGTGAGCGTTCAATAAATACCATTGATTGACTGATGTTTCCTTGCCCACCGGGACCTTACCCTCCAATGGGATCAAAGCTCCTCTACAACAGGATCTGCCCTGATTTGCACTGAGGGAGAAGCAGTGCAAGATCCCAGACCAAAATGTTAAAAGGGAAGACCAGAGGGGCCCCAAAAGCCACTCCCAAAGTTTGAACCCAAGGACTGGGCTTTCCCCTTGTCTCCCATTATAGCCGCTGCCACCCACTCTAGGGGGTCTTAATTATAGTCTGGCGGGAATGGGGAGAGAGCAAACACAACTTTGGGAAGACAAACACCACTGAAAGCAGCAACATAATTGCTTCTGTTTGCCTGAAATGTACTTTAATGTCTGTCTCCCTGGCCAGATTGCAAGCTCCTTGAGGGCAGGGATCATGACTGTTTAGTCTATTTTACCTTCCCAGGTGCCTAATACAGTGCTCAGCACACAGCCGACACCCACTGGATACTGCTGATGGATTGATTGACTACCACCTGCCTGAGCAGCTATACTCCAGCAAGACGGGGGAATTACAGACTTTCAAGGGGACCCCCAGAGCCAGGGGAGACTTTGAAAGGCCAGGTTTTGAGGTTTTCCGCTCTGAGCTAAGGTTGCTAAGCCCAGGGCCCGAGTGCTCCCAAGCCCAAGGGAAATGAGGATGGAGTAAACTTTCCACAGCTTCCTGAAGGATCCTTCGCTGTTTCTTTTTACATTAGCTGCTTGTTAAAAAGATAATTAAGTGTAAGCAGCAAACAGGAAATATAAAGACCAGACAGATTAATTTTTCACATTTTAACATTAATTAATTATAAATATCTTTATTTTGCAAACATTTTCGGTGGGATCTCAGCTTAATGCTGCCTGCCACACAAGTCTTTGGAGGAGAGCTTTGAGGAGGGAAAATCTATTTCTCTGGATCAAGCAAATTGTCTAAGCCCATTGCCTTTTTTTAAAAAAATGGTATTTGTTAAGGGCTTACTGTGTGTCAAACACAGCTCTAAGCATTGGGGTAGATACAAGTTCATTACATTGGACACAGTCCCTGTCCCATATGGGGCTCAAAGCCTAAATAGGAAGGAGAACTGAGGCACTGAGAAGTGAAGTGACTTGCCTAAGGTAACACAGCAAGCAATTGGCAGAGACGAGATTAGAACCCAGGTCCCCCAACTCCCAGGCTCACGCTCTCCAAGTCATCACTAAGTAATAGTCATTAACACTGGGATACCACAACCCATGTCTCCTCCCCCCATCCCCACCTTCCTCCACCTTACACCAGTGTAAGAAGGACAGACCCATTAAGGCTGTGCAGAGCATTCATTCATTCATTCATTTAATCGTATTTATTGAGCGCATACTGTGTGCAGCACACTGTACTAAGCATAGTTAGGAAGTACAAGTTGGCAACATATAGAGACGGTCCCTACCCAACAATGGGCTCACAGCACTGTCCTAAGCGCTGGGAAAGTACAATACAAAAGTACTTAAGGAGCTTACAGTAGACGGGGGAGACTGACATTAAAATAAATTACAGATCGGGGAGATAGCAGAGTATAAGGATGCATAAGTAAGTGCTGCAGGGCTAGGGTGAGGATCAAAGCATTAAAAGGGGTACACAACCAAGGGCTAGTAGAAGCAGAAGTGAGAGCAGAGGGGGCTTACCACCCAGAAAGCCCTCAAAAAACACCATTGATTGATGGACATCAGGGCCTTTCACTCAGTCAATTGTATTTATTGAGCACTTACTTTGCGCAGAACACTGTACTAAGTGCTTAGGAGAGTATAATATAACAACAGACACGTTACCTGCCCACAACAAGCTTGCAGTCTAGAGGGGGAGAATGAATGACACCTGGGTCATTAGAGGAGAAGTCTTGGGTTCTTAAAGGTTGTTCTTTACAGCCACTGCTGGCGTCATTCTTTCTGAACCTCCTCCAACTTGGCCTTGCCACTGGCCTCCCTGCTAGCTCGCAGCTCTGAGGGAAACTGGAGTTACCTCAGGCTGGTTCCCCACACCATTGGCCTTGGCCACTCCTGCCTCCCATCACACCCAAGGGGATCCAGAAAAGTCCAATTTCTCCCTCAGCGTTCAGACTTGCTTGGAGACGGGTTCTTGGAAAGCACATTAGCCCAGAGGAAAAGAAAGTTAAAAGCATTAAATTGGGGTGCATTAGAGAGAGGCAGATGGAGAGAGAATGGCAATAAAGGGCACTGAGTACTTCTGGAAATATCATTCATTTCTGCACTTGATGGTTTGTCCTGCTCCTTGACTGAATGGCTATTACTCACTGTTCCAGAACCAAGGGGCATTAAGGTTTTCCTGGCTTTAATTTCTGTGGCTTTCAGATTTTGAAAGCAAAGTTGCCAGAAAGATGTGTCTGGGTGAAAAGCCAACTTTCTTCCTATCAGGACTCTGCAGAGATGCATTTGTCAAGGCCAAAAACCAACAACCAAAGGCCTGATTACCAAGGAAGACTGAGTCCAATAACTTTCACACCATGGTCTGCTCAAAAGCCGACTGTGCCTAAGAAACACTCTACGGTTCTAATGTGTGGTCAGGCCCTCCTCAAATTCCAAACAAGGACGGTCTGCCCTCAGGACATTTTTACTGAGTGCCGATTCCCCTTGGTGCAGAGGGGTTGGGGAGCAGATGGCACCGTGGTCCGAAGACCTGACAACCACTCAAAATCTATTGCTGGGTCGGGTAAGTGCCATGTGAGGATGCGTCGTCTCCACAGTCACAAGTTACAACCACGTGGCCAAAGGCTGAGGACAGCTTGTGCCATCTCCTCTTCCCACCCTGATCTCTGCTCCCTCAGTTTTGGCCATTCCTTGCATTTCAGTCCCCACCTGTCTCCACCCTAGATTTGGGAGCCTGGTTTGGGCCAATTTCTGAATCTCTACCACATACCTGCATTTCTTTCCTAGTGCTCAGACCAGTGCTTTGCACATAAAAATCTCTTAATACACACTATGGCTACTCCCTGCTTTTCTCTTACCACCTGCCTCTCCCCTGCCCAGACAGGGGAGGGTACTTCAGAGACTGGTGGCCCAGACAGCTCAGTCAGCAGATTTACAGGACTTGTCCTGATAACTCACCCCAGAGTCAGGTTGGTATGTGGGAATCCACCTTTCTTGGTCACCATGCTGGCATTTCAGTGGAAAACTGGAGAGCCAGAAGGTGGTGCTGGCAACCAGGTCTCCCCTGTCAATGCCCCCCCAGCCACCCCCCTTCTTGAGTGGCATCTTGCCCATGGGCCCCCTCTCCCTTCAGAGGGAGTTGCTCCTTCTCCTGGCCCTGGCACAGGCCTGCCAATCATCTCCCTCCTTCCCCCTACTCTAAATTGCCAGGCTGATATGCGGAAGGCACTTAAGGAGCAAGCCATCTTCATCTGCTAAGATAATCAAATGATAATCAAAACTGTTCCAAAATTATGTAAGCAATGAGCACAAGTGCCCGCGGCTTTCGGTGGAGACGTGCTCAAGTGCGCCAGGGAGAAGGATCCATCTGAAAAGAGTGCGCTTAACTGGGAAATTCACCAGGGACCAGTGATTTCTTTGTTTTGGGCAGGAAGGCCAAGGTGGTTCTTAACAAATAGGCACTTAACCTCCTGCCAATTCCCCAGGGCACCAGACGCATGAGTCCCCGGGGCCTACAGAATGGTAATAATAATAATGGTATTTGTTAAGTATGTCTTACGGGTCACACACTGCCCTACGTCCTGGGATGGGTCCAAGGTAATCAGGTTGGACACAGTCCCAGTCCCACAAGGGGTTCACAGTTTAAGTTGGAGGGAGAACAGGTATTTAATCCCCATTTTACATATGACATACCTGAGGCACAGGGAAGTGAAGTGCCTTGCCCAAGGTCACACTGCAGACAAGTGGCAGAGCTGGGATTAGAACTGAGGTCTTTGATCCCAGGCCTTGCTCTTTCCACTAAGCCACATTGCTTCTCTAACCCTGTTGTGATTTGTGATCACTTGCCCAGTGGCCAGGTGTGACTGTGGTAATGAAAGGCGGTGACAAGAGGCCTTGGGACCAGCTTTGAGGAATCCACCCAGATGGCGCACAATCTCGTGGGAGCTTCTATTCCACTCCCACCTTCCTGCTCCGAACCATTTCTCTTAGAGGAGAAACTGCCTTTGAATAATACTAATAACAATTGTGGTAGTTCTTAAGCTGCTCTCCTGCTCTCCATCAATCAATCAATCATATTTATTGCATGCTTACTATAAACAGAGCACTGTACTAAATGCTTGGGAAAATACAACAGAATTAGCAGACACAGTCCCTGTCCATAACAGGCTTATGGTACTGTTACAACCTGCTCTCCTATTACAACCCAGCCTACGCACTTCACTCCTCTAATGCCAACTTACTCACTGGACCTCCATCGCATCCATCTTACTGCTGACCTCTCACCTGCTTCCTGCCTCTGGCCTGGATCATCCTCCCTCTTCATATCCGAGAGATGATCATTCTCCCCACCTTCAAAGTCTTACTGAAGGCTCATCTTCCCCAAGAGACCTTCCCCAACTAAGCCCTCATTTCCTCTTCTCCCACTCCCTTCTGTGTTGCCTATACACTTGGATTTGCACCCTTTTTTTTTACCTCTCCCTCAGTCCCACAGAACTTATGTACATAACCACACTTTATTTATATTAATGTCTGTCTCCCACTCTCCACTGTGAGCTCACTGTGGGCAGGTAATGTGTTCACCAACTCTCCTGTAATGTACTACCCCAAGCACTTAGTACAGTGCTCTGCACACACTAAGCGTTCAATAAGTACAGTTGATTCCTTAAGCATTTGCTATTTGCCAAGCACTGTGCTAAGCTCTGGGGTACATACGGGAAGATGAGATTGGATACGATCCTGGTCAGTCAATCAATCGGTGGTATTTATTGAGCTGAGCACTGTACTAAGCGCTTGGGAGAGCACCATACAGCTTTTGCAGTCCAGTGGGGGGAACAGATACTAAAGTAAGTTACAGAAGGGGTAGCAACAAATATAAGAATATGTACATAAGTGCTGTAGGAGAATGTACAAAAACTACGTGCTTGGGATGGGACTAAGTACATAGGTGAAGCAAAATAGGGGGAATGGAGGAGAACTTAGTCAGGGAGGGTTTCCTGGAGGAGATGGGGGCTCATTCCAGGGTGAACCAGACCACGGCTTAGTCCTGTCAATCCTACATCACCTCCCCCAGCATCAATCAAGTAATTCTAGAAGATCTCCCTGGGCTGAGCTCAGTCTGTCTCTGATAACCAAGAAAGGATGGGCAATATTGACCTGCTTGATTGGCCCAGATGTGGTGAGAAAAGAAAAGTGATGAAAAGCTAAGATTCCCACTGGGAATCAATGCTAGTCATCATGCTAACAGCAGCGACAGATCCAGAAAAATGAATGCTTTGATCGCCATGCCATGAGAGATAAAATACCAGGGTCAAACAATTCCAGAAAAAATGAGTGCCCCCACCCCCACCCCGAGCCTCTAATCAATCTCCATTGCCACCTCAGCCAGTGGTTTCCGTTCTGCCTTGAGGGTGGGCCTTTGCCAATTAGCAACTCCAGTGAGACAGTAGGGTGGGTGAGTGGGAGCCCTATGGTGCAAGAATTGCTTGCTGCTCTGGCCTGGCCTTTTAGGGTCACCGATGGAGAACCTGGGAAAGGAGCCTGCCCTTCTCCACCCTCTCATGCCTCGGCTGACACTGACCGCACAGGGAAGAAGGCTGGGGCAAGGGTGCTCCCCGGATCCAGGCTCCATTCCTGCTATCATCATCAATCGTATTTATTGAGCGCTTACTATGTGCAGAGCACTGTACTAAGCGCTTGGGAAGTACAAATTGGCAACATATAGAGACAGTCCCTACCCAACAGTGGGCTCACAGTCTAAAAAGTGGGCTCACAGTCTAAAAAACAGTCCATTCTCCCTATTTTGCTTCAACTATGTACTTAGTCCCATCCCAAGCACTTATTTTTTGTACATTCCCCTACAGCACTTATGTACATATTCTTATATTTGTTGCTACTCCTTCCGTAAGTTACTTTAGTATCTGTTCCCCCCACTGGACTGCAAGCTGTATGGTGCTCTCCCAAGCGCTTAGTACAGTGCTCAGCTCAATAAATGATAACTGTTTTGATAACAGCTATGATAACTGTTTATCATGTCAGACCGCAGTTCGGGATGCTCTATGGCTAAGAAAGGCAACTGAATTCTGGGTAACATGTAAACATTAAACCAATAAACAACCAAGCCGTCTTTGTTCCATTTGGACATTTCCCTTTTTGTTTACCAGGGGTCTTTGGCCAGGAAGATTTCTACGGCATAACTGAAAATACAGCACAACTGTGAGTCTCATTTATGGGATAGTTAATTGGAGGGCCTCTTCCCCATTTCTTTGCCTTCTGGGTCCTGGGGAAATGGAACAGGAACTTCTGGGAAACATGGCTCAACACATGGTTTTGGCTTTCTCAGTTAAACCCAACAACATCTTCTTCACTGACAATCTTTTAAAAAGATATCCACAGTTTTACACCCCATTGGGACACCTTGTCCACCAAAAACTGCCAGTTCACTCTTTGTTCATAAGTAGTTTTTCAAAAAGCCCCATTCTGAACCCCTGAACTTAGTTATGAATTGACTTTATACTCAACATGATGATTGGTGAGAATTCTTTTGCAGGATTCATTGCCTGTCCTGTGACCATTTTTAATTTCCTTAGAGAGTGAAAAAATTTACCCTCTGTAGAATCGTAATGATAAAAATGCTGAAATTAGTTTTAATTGGATGGTGAAGTAACCGAATAAGATTCATATTTACTAATAAGCCCTTACAAGCATTGTCCAATGGTGGCAAACTTCTATCTTCCTAAATTACAGATTTAAGATATTACATCGTCTAGATGATAATGAGGCTCTTGTTTTGAAGTTACAACTCAGTAATAAATTTTCCCCCATAAAATCCTAATAAAGCCTCTTTTCCCAAAGAAAGTAGTCATAACGGAGCAACAGAAGCCTGAATCAGACGGAGAAACTCAACATAATTATTTTGTAATATTTGTGAAAAAAATACAGTTTTTAAAAAAGGAAAATGGGAATCTAGTAAAAAAAAAAAAGGAGGCTAATGAGCTATAAATGAAAACATGATTTTGAACTGTTCTATTCACAGTAGCAACAAATTACTAATTATTTTTGATGGGATTGTTCGAAGAGCAAGAATCTGCACTGTAATTCCACCTAAAACCTGAAAGGGGCCTTTTGCCTATATCAGAAGGGATGGAGGAAGCCCTATTGTAATTTCAAGTTTTGTTTTTTTTTTTGGTATTTGTTAAGTGCTTACTATATGCCAGGCACTGTTCTAAGCACGGGTAGATACAAGATAATCAGATTGTCCCTCTTCCAAATGGGGCTCACGGTCTTAATCTCCATTTTACAGATGAGGGAATTGAGGCACAGTGAAGTTAAGTAACTTTGCCAAGGTCACGAAGCAGATAAGTGGTGGGGCCGGGATTAGAACCCAGATTCTTTTGACTCCCGGACCTGTGATCTCTCCACTATGCCACGCTGCTTCTAATAACGAACTTCTACAAGAATTATTATGATGGCATTTGTTAAGTGCTTACTATATGGCAAGCATTGTTCTAAATGCTGAAGCACTGTTCTGAGCACTGGACTGTACAGTGCTTAGAACAGACTGTAGCCTTTCTTCTCTCGAATTTAAACGGGGAGTCACAGAGACTGGTTGTCACAACCATGGATGGATGGATCAAGGGTTATGATGGCATTTATTAGGCACCTACTAAGAGCTGGGCAAGTTGCTCAGTCCTGGAATAGATTCAAGATAACCAGATCCACATGGTGCTCACAATCTAAGTCATCATATTAGTGGTATTTACTGAGCACCTACTGAGTGCAATGCACTGTTCTAAGACCTTGGGGAGGTGAAACCGAAGCACAAGACACTTCCCCTGCCCACCAGAGGCTCCTATTCCAACGGGTATTCTAACAGGCAAAGTAATGATCTCATCCCCATCAGACTGAAGAAACTGAGGTTCAGAGAGGTTAATGACTTGCCCAAGGTCACACATTGGCAGGCCAGTGATAGAACTGGAACAAGAACCCAGCTCTCCTACCTCCCTGCTCTTTCCACTTGGCCATGCTGCGTCCATCCCTGCAATAACAATAATAGAATTGTGTGACCTTGGGCAAGCCACTTCACTTCTCTGTGCCTCAGTCACCTCATCTGTAAAATGGGGATTAAGACTGAGAGCCCCATGGGGGACAACCTGATTACCTTGTAAGTATCCCAGCGTTTAGAAGAGTGCTTGGCACATAGTAAGCCATAATAGTTAATGATAATAATATTAATAATAATAATAATAGTATGGCCTAGTGAGGAGAACACGGGCCTGGGAGTCTGAAGGACCCGAGTTCTAATCCTGACTCTGCCACTTGTCTGCTGGGTGATCTTGGGCAAGTCACTTAACTTCTCTGTGCCTCGTTTAACTCATCCATAAAATGGGGATTAAAATTGTGAGTGAGCCCCATGTGGGACATGGACTGTGTCCAATCTGAGTAGATGGTATCAACTCCTGTGCTTCGTACAATGGCTGGCACATAGTAAGCGCTTAACAAATACCATAAAAAAATACAGCAACAATGTCTTTGCTAACTGCTTACTCTGTTCCAAGCACTGTGCTTAATGCTAGGGGAGATACCATGAAATCAGACCTGACCCACTCTTCAGAGTGCTCTAGTTTCTGTTAAAGGCAGCAAGAGCACAAGTACATTTCTTTGATTAAACTCTGAACCCAAATCCCTTAGGCTGGCTGGACCAATGTGGAATAAATCTCGACATGCCAGTGGATCAGAGGGATGATGAAGATGAGGTAGTGGATAACAATCCATCCCCCAGTCAACCTGTCTGGCTTTGGAGAGGGACGCATCTGTGGTCAGCTGCAACCGGCCAGGCTGCAGGCAGGGATCGGAGATCAGGGAAGTGGCTCAGACTGCCTGGCTATTTTGGAGGAAGGATTATTTATTGCACTCCCTCCCCCAGAGGCTCTCTGCTCACCCGTCTTATTTCCCAGCTTGCCTCCCCACCTCACTCTGGGCGGTTGCTGTGATTATGCCCCCAACTTAGGCTCTGCCATGGGAACAAACTAGACGTGCAGCTTTGCCTGACCCAAAAGAAAGCTTTTCATTTTCCTCTTCCTGATCTGGCCATTTTCTCCACTGAAGCAACCAGATGAGCACAGAGTCCATTAATATATATTTTTTAAAGGCCAAACATTAACCACTACATTGCAGAAAGATGAATGAGGCTGTACCCGTGGGATGAACACTGCCAGCTGGCTGGCAGGCAAACTGCGGGGCAAGTTCACTAATCGGCTTGAAGGCTGCTCGGTGCCCATCTATCCCACCTACTTTCTGCTGTGCCATGGTGCCCGGCGGGGAGGGGAGAGGAATGCCAAGCTCTCGGGGTCCAGACTTCTCCATGAGTGCCTGTTCAATAACCAGCTCATTCCTCTGGTCTCTTGCCTGCTGCCCCTCACCCACCAGGTAACCCAATGAGACATCCTCTGGGAAATGTTCCTCTTTCTTCTTTTCTATTTTTTTTTTACATGGCATTTATTAAGCACTTACTATGTGCCAGAAACCGGGCTAAGCACTGGGGTAGGTAATAATAATCATAGTGGTATTTGTTAAGTGTTTCCTATGTGCAGGCACTGTTCTAAGCTCTGAGGTTGATACAAAACTAATCATGTTGGACACAGTCATTGTCCCAGATGGGGCTCAAAATCTTAATCCCCATTTTACAGATGAGGGAACTGAAGGACAGAGAAGTGAAGTGACTTGCCCTAGGTCACACAGCAGACAAGTGGTAGAGTCTGCATTAGAACCCAGATCCTCTGACTCCCAGACTTGGGCTTGGTCTAAAAAAAAAATTAGGTTCAGTAACAAGCAGCCCTCACAAGGAGCAATAAAGCTGCAGTGTCAAGATGGGGCGGGGGTCAATCTCGCGTGGGCTGGAAAGCAGGTAGCGACAGCGGTCCCCTGGATGGACCTCTGGGGTACTTGGGGGAGTTCTGCAGCTAAGCTGGGCAGTATCACCACCACCAATCACTTGCCCGGATGATCAATCGGTTGGATTTACCAAGCTCCCACTACTACGCGTTTGGGAGAGTATGGCAGAATCAAGACACGTTACCTGTCCTCAACAAGCTCTGCATCAAATGAGAGAGACAGCTCTCTAAGCTAATTACATACGCACAGTGTGAGCAGGAAAATGAACAAGCATATAACAGAATGTGCTTTGATCTCTAAGGATGAAACAGCAGAACAGGTATTTGATTACACATATGGCAACTCTAAATCCACCAATAAAATCTTCTTCAAATCCAAAAGGAAATGGATTTCAGTCTAGCAAACAGAAATGCATCTGACTTTCTCCAGAGGCCCAAGTGATCCAGTATGGTATTAGCACTGTCTCTGCAAACCGCACATATTTGTTTCTCCTCTGCCCTTTTGTCCTTCAAGAAGATGAAGCTTCCCAGAGGATGTGCAGATGCGCAAGCCTGAACTAGCCTAAAACATGTCCAAATCTGGGTGTTTAATATGGGAGCCCAAAGCTTTCAGTGATAAAGCCAGATTGCTCAGTGTATCAGATAAGTGGCAGACAGATTCGCTCAGCACAGGGTAAGTCCCTCACCACCGGGCCCACACTATGGCCTTCGCCACCTCACAAGAGGTTTTCACAGAACACTGGTCTTGTCTCTGCCACAACCTGATGGGGCATAGGTTGCAAAGATGCCAATCTGTCTCCCCATGGACACAGAGCCTCCATTTCCTCCCATCTCCACAACGTCTGTGAACAGTTGTCTTCCTGGCACCTCAAACTCATTGTGCTTAAAACTCAACTCCTCATCTTCCATCCTAAACCCTTTCCTCCATTTCAAGGCATCAGAAACAGTGTAGCCTAGTGGAAAGAGCGTGGGCCTGTGAGTCAGAGGACTTGGGGTCTGACCCCACCTCTTCCTCTTGTCTGCCGTCTGACCTTGGACAAGTCACAACTTCTCTGGGCTTTTGTTTCCTCATCTGTAAAATGGGGATTCAATTTCTGTTCTCTCTTCCTGCTTAGACTGTGAGCTCTATATGAGATAGGGATTATCTATACGAAATAGGGATCTCATCTCTAGGATAGGGATCTGTCTGGATCTGATTATCTTGTACGTAACCCATCATCATCATCATCATCAGTATTATTATTAATTTTCCCAAGGCAGTTAACATTGCCACCATCCTCCTCACCTTTCAAGCCCATAACCTGGCATTTTCCTTGATTCCTCCCTCTCTTTCAACCTCCATGTTCAGCCTGCTGCTAAACCCTGTGGGTTTTTCCATTTCCCTCATCATGCAGGCACGCATGCATACACGGAGATTCAGCATGGCTCAGTGGAAAGAGCATGGGCTTTGGAGTCAGAGGTCATGGGTTCAAATCCCAGCTCCGCCAATTGTCAGCTGTGTGACTTTGGGCAAGTCACTTAACTTCTCTGGGCCTCAGTTACCTCATATGTAAAATGGGGATTAAGACTGTGAGCACCCCGTGGGACAACCTGATCACCTTGTAACCTCCCCAGCGCTTAGAACAGTGCTTTGCACATAATAAGTGCTTAATAAATGCCATCATTATTATACACCGACCCCCATCCACACAAACCCACACACCACCCCGCCTTCCCCCTCAACCCAGGAGCCAGAAATCAATGTCCTCCCTAAATGAGGGTCATCAGTGCTATATTCCCCTACTACTGTTCAGCTATCCAGTAACATTCCTAAGTTAAATACTGAGATATATATTTCTCCTCTATTTCAATATTACCCTGGATCATTGATTCCTCAAATTTTTAAGTGCATCTGTTCGCTGTAATTTATGTTTCTAATAGGTTTCTCCTTCCCCAGCTGGACTGTGGGCCCCATCTGGCCTGGACTGTGTCTGAACCCACGACCTTCTGACTCAGGAGAAGCAGTGTGGCTTAGAGGAAAGAACACAGGCTTGGGAGTCAGAGGACCTGGGTTCTAATCCCAGTCACACCTGCCTGCTGTGTGACCTTGGGCAAATCACAACTTCTGTGTCTCAATTACCTCATCTGTAAAATGGGGATTAAATTATTATCTCACCGACTAAGGCTGGGAGACCCATGTGGAACAGGGACTGTGTCCAACCTGATTAGCTTGCATCGATCCAGGGCTTAGAACAGTGCTTGACATATAAAAATAACAATAATAATGATAGCATTTATTAAGCGCTTACTATGTGCAAAGCACTGTTCTAAGCACTAGGGAGGTTACAAGGTGATCAGGCTGTCCCATGTGTGGCTCACAGTCTTCATCCCCATTTTACAGATGAGGTAACTGAGGCATAGAGAAGTGAAGTGACTTGCCCAAAGTCACACAGCTGACAATTGGCAGAGCCAGGATTTGAACTCATGACCTCTGACTCCAAAGCCCGTGCTCTTTCCACTGAGCCACGCTGCTTCTCTAATATAGTATAGTAATATAGTATGCACTTAACACCTACCTTTAAAAAAAAAAGCATTGCTGGGGTTGGCTGCTGTTGCCATGGCAGCCCTGGGCTTGCTCAGCTCCCAAGAGGATCCGACCAAGTTCCTGAAGAGCCAATGCCCAAGTGATGGAAAGGCCAAAGACATGAGCAATCGATCCTAGGAGGGACTTCTTCAGGAAAGGTTCCAGCAGGTGCCTTGCCTTAGAGCACATCCCTCTCCTCCACCCACTGGCTGTCACATCGGAACTAGCATCTCCTTGGGTAAAAAGCAAGCCCGGCTTGATCTCCCACACAGCGAGCACCCTTTTCTTAACCACGACTTTGTTTGCGTTGGGGCCTGTCATTCGGAATGACTGTATTCTCGGATCTACTCATTACCCAAAATGGGAGTCCTCTACAATGAAATGAAATGTAGACTTCTCTCTACCCTAGTACTTAGAACAGTGCCTGGCATATAATAAGGAATATCATATCATAAATATCATAAATAAATAAAGCCCAGATTTCCTGAAAAAAATGAGGCTTTTATTCCGATCTAGCCTCCCTTGAGTCTTGTGATCCAGACAGACAGTCGGGGCTGAGTTTGGCATGGATACTAGATTATAAGCTACTTGAGGGCAGGCTTGTATCTACTTACTCTACTGTACTCTCCCAGGTGCTTAGTACAGTGCTTTGCACACAGAAAGTGCTCAAAAAAGTCCATTGATTTGGTGGGGCTGAACTAAGCCCTCACCTTGGCCAGTGAGGCAGTGTGGTCTACAGGAAACAGCAAGGGACTGGGAATGAGAAAGCCTGAATTCTTATCTCAGTTCTGCTGCTGTTTGGCTGGGTGACATTGAGAAAGTCACTTCACCTCTCTGGGTCTCAGTTTCCTAATTCTCAGTGGGGATAGGATACCCACTGTCCCCCACCTCTTAGACTGTGAGAACCGTGTGAGACAGGGGACTGTGTCTGTTGTAACTCAAATCTAGCTTAGTGTTTGTCAGATAGAAAGGGCTTAATGAATAACACAGCTAATAGTATGTTGGACTCAGAATCTGTGGTGCCACTGGCCCTCTAGTTTGTCTGTGACAAACGTCCCCCAGACAACCAACCCACCCCCACCCCCCGGACCAGTGTCCCTCAGAAGTCAAACTGCATCAGGAGGAATTCTGCCTGCAGGTGGAAATGTGGTCTAATCTAAATAGCATCCTAGTGCTAATTCTTTAAAAAACGGAATCCTTGGGTTTGTAAAAAGGGATGCCTTTACAAACAATTGAATATGCCTATTCCAATCACTGCTATTACTATTAATCCTTCAAGGTGTTTTATTATTAAGAGCTCGTAGGAGAAGGCTGGCAGAGTCAGACATGCCACCGATGGTAATACACTGCCACGTGAGAGATACAAAGCCTATAATTACTGATAAGATCAATGATGCCAGAGGGATCAACTACATTTCTGAAGCTTCGGAACACTGCAGGCCCAATGAAACTGTGGTAAAGGTCACCGAAAGTGGTAGGAAGCAGAAATCAGTGTTAATTAGCCATCTTGGCCACCCTCCCTGGTGGAGAGTAAATTCCTGAGGGCTTTGCCTCCTCGGGTAGTGCCAGGAAGGCTCAGCTATATTCAGCAGTTCAGCCCACAGCCCACACATGAAAGCCTGGTCTATGCCATCCCAGGCAACAGAAAGCTGAGATTGAATCCTAGGTTTTTAGAACTGGAAGGGACCTGAAGGGCCCACCTGGTCCAGCCCCCAGTGACCACCCTGGTGGCCGGAGAGCTGGTGTCCCTTCTTTCTACAAGACCTTTTACAGGAGAAGCCGTGTGGCCTAGTGGATACAGCATGGGCTTGGGAATCAGAGGACTTGGGTTCTGATCCCAGCTCCGCCATGTTTCTGCTGTGTGACCTCGGGTAAGTCACTTCACTTCTCTGGGCCTCAGTTCCCTCTTCTGTAAAATGAGGATTAAGATGTGAGCCTCATGAGGGACATGGGCTGTGTCCAACCCTGATTACCTTGTATCTATCCCAGCGCTTAGTACAGTGTCTGGCACATAGTAAGTGCTTAACAAATGCCATAAAAAAGCCAAAACAAAAAACTCCCAGGGCTGAGGTCTTGGGTGTCATGAACCAGAAGATGGGTAGGAAGGAACTCTAGCAAAGTTCTGGCCAGTATAGCATATAGCAATCAATCAAAGGTAGGAACTGACTGCATACTGTGTGCAGAGAGTTTGGGAGAAGGAGCATGACCTAGTGGATAGAGCACAGGCCTGAGAATCGGAAAGACCTGGGTTCTAATCCCAGCTCTGCCACTTTGTCTGCTGTGTGACCTTGGGCAAGTCAATTCACTGTGCCTCAGTTACCTCATCTGTAAAATGGGGATTAAGTCTATGAGCCCCATGCAGAACATGGATTTTGTCCAACCTGATTAGCTTGTATCTACCCCAGAGCTTAGAACAGGGCTTGATATATAGTAAGCATTTAACAAATACTATTATTATTATTATTTTTAAAATTATTATTATTATTCATAAATGACACAGTTGGTAAATGTGAACCCTGCCCATGAGGAGCTAACAGCTAATGTTCAATTTGGGTGACCTATTCTTGTACTATTACACCCTACTATCAAGCTGGCATTTTTAATATCAGCTCCACGCCATTACCTCACAGTTAGTTCTGGGTCTACCATCTTCTTTTTGTAGAAATGACATTGATACTATAGATTTAAACGAAAGACCCACGTCTTCTGTAAACTGACCTTGAGCTGCTAATCTTAGGCCTAGACTATTCAGGATACAATTTTAATTGCTAAGACAGCAGTATGAGCATTTCTAGAATGAAACCTGATGGCCCCTGGTTCCAAAGGAGGTACGTTGGAATGGGGTCCATGAAAGATTTGGTCCTTAACAATGAGAGTTGCCACTAGTCCTTCTCAGAGCAAAATAGATGGCAGAGGACGCTCATCAAGGATTTCGGGGAGAGCTAATTAATTTTTGTGTACTTCCTCATTTACTGAGAAAACCTAGAGTGACCCCATGTGATTTCCCTACGTTCCGCAAATCGAAGGTTTTACTTTCATCCTCCTCTATCATCATCCCAATTTTCTCATTCTAAAATAACCCAAGCAGTGAAGACTATTTACAGTTCATCACCCTTAGGGCGCTCATTTCTAAGTTCTCTCATTATCCTCTAACTGTGCTTCTGAAATAGGCTGCTTTTTTTTTTCCAAGGAGTCGGTTGGATTACTCCCATTCTGCCTGTTTTGGTGCATCGGGAAGCTAGATAATTCTTGTTCTTTCTTTAGAGCCACAACAGTTTCTCTTTCTGACAAAGTAAAGGTGCACTTACAACGTTTATAGCTGGGCTGGGGGGAGAAATGGTAATTAAAATCAATTTGAAGATTATTCCCTAGGGAGAATATGGACAGGTTGTCTAAGAAAGCCAACTAGTGTAACTTCAGAGAAGCAGTATGGTCCAGTGGAAAGAGTATGGGCCTGGGTCAGAGGACCTGGTTTCTAATCTTGGCTCCACCACTTGTCTGCTGTGTGACCTGGGCAAGTCACTGTCACTTAATTTCTCTCTGCCTCAGTTACCTCATCTGTAAAATGGGGATTAAGACTGTGAGCCTCACGTGGGACATGGGCTGTGTCCAACCTGTGTAGCTTGTATCTACCCCAGAACTTAGTACAGTGACTGGCACATAGTCACTGGTACAGTGACATAGCATCTGATTTTTTTTCCAAATCAGATTAAAACAATGCTTTGCACTCAGTAGGTGCTCAACAAAACCAATGATGATGACAAAAGTTAGAGATCTAGATGGAAAAGTTAGAGATGTTAGATGGTGAGGTCTATAACCATCATAATGGAAGAAAAGGAAATCAACCATCACATATTTCCTCAAATAATTCTTGGAATATTGGGCTATATAGACAATAATTATGGAATTTCTCAAGTTATTAGGGCACATAGTGTTGGAAGTAAGTCAGAACGGGCCTCTTCTACCCTCCTCTCCTGACCCCCAAGGAAGGCAGCTCACTGCTGCGGCCGTGATCCGAGCTCAAGTTAGAATTTCACTTTGTTTTCTGCCCTTTCATCAGGATTCCTGAGTTGTGCACCCAATATTACTACGAGCTTTTTGTGTGACAAATTTTGTGTGAGCTTTTTAGATGTGACAAATGGTACTCTCCAAACAAGTTCCATGAATCACCTTTCTCCCTCCCTCAAAGGCTAGTTACTTGCCCTCTATAACCCAAGAACATATGTTATTTGCATAAATGAATGTGAGCTAAGGCTCCTAAACAATCAGTCAATCCATGATATCTATTGAGGACTTACTGTATGCAGAGCACTCTACTAAGCCCTTGGGAGAGTACAATTACAGCAGATTTAGCAGACAAGTTTCCTGCCTACAATGAGCTTACAGTCTAGTAGGGATAGCAGACATTAAAATAATTTATGACTATGTGCATAAGTGTTGGGGGTGGGGAGGGCTGATAATGGTAAGGATCCAAGTGCATAGGTGACACAGAAGGGAGAGGGAGTAGGGGGTATGTTGCCAATTTGTACTTCCCAAGCGCTTAGTACAGTGCTCTGCACATAGTAAATGCTCAATAAATACGATTGATGATGATGAGGGCTTTAGTTAGGGAAGGCCTCTTGGAGGTGATGTGAGTTTAGGAGGGGTTTGAAGGTGGGGAGAGTGATAGTCTGTCACATATGAAGAACAGGAAGGTGAGTATGAGTATACATGATCATTTTTTGGGGGGGGGATAGGGGTGTGACTAAATAAAATGGCTTGATGATAATCAGCTGCTATCAATTCCTAAATGGGATGTAATACCACTACTGAAAAATCCCTCAAAATGCTGCATCTATTTGAGGAAGTCAAGCCTCATGGAGAATGCCAGGAGACCTGCAAAATAGCAAGACACAAATAACGTGCGTAATAGACCTGCATTTTGAAATAAATGGCCCCATTCTAAAAACAGAAAATCTTCTTTATTCCAATCTGCATCTGGTTCTCTTTTCCCTTCCACTAAATATTTTATCCGAGGCGTCGAAAGCTGAATTAAAGGGGGGCGGGGGGGGGGGGGGAGGCTAAAAGGAAATCAGTGCACACTCAACCAGAAGGAAAATGGTGCTTTCCCCTTGCAATGCTCCCAGTTTTGCGCTCTAATCAGTGCCATGTCATTTGCATATTACACAGTTCTAGCGGGATCATTATCATCAGAGGGATCTTCAAATTCAATCATTGCGGCATAAGAACCATGGAAACAAAGCACTGTTCTCACCAATGAAATCATTTTGCCACAAGGTGGCAATCTCCCTTTCATCTTCCCCTTGGCACAAAAGAGGCAAAGTTCACGCTTTGATTTCCTGTCTCCTAACTTCACCCTATTCATGGCCATGATACGCCTTTCGGGTTTTTTATTCACCTCTCTCTGTTCCAAGGGGAATTTGCAAGTCCTCTGTTAACTCCTACGGACTGAGAAACCACCAAGTTAGAATATAAGGAAGAAGAATTTCTTCTCCTTCTGGGAGCCAGACAGCATAGGGAAGCATATTTGCCTCCAAATGGTACCTTTCAAACAGTTTGGACGCTATAGGTTCCATGAGTTTGGGAATCAACTAGCCCAATTTCCCCACCCGATTCCCAAAGATCAGGGGAGGGAAAGTGAGCCAGTTTTCTCTATTCACTCTGAATCCCTCCCCTATTTTCTGCCCCCTAATTCCTCAGCTATAGCTTCTTTTCTGGTAGGATAAGCCTTCCCAGCTCTGGTGCTTCACAAAAAGAGAGGAATTTTGTGAGAAAACTAATCCACTGACACCCAGAACCCTCAGAGACAGATACATGGAAAGAAGATGCTCAATACTGACATCGGAAAGGAATTAGACTAATTGGGAATTTTCCAGAGGGGACTCTGGCTCATTGCTTTTGGGCTCTTCTCTGGGCTGAACCAAGAATATTTCCATTTATTTAGCGAAATATGTGAAATCCAAATTAGCATTTCCTCCTGCTCACTCCACCCAAAATAAAGGCTACAGCCAGTTGGGTGCTTTGTCCCCTAGTCTGTAAACTACTTGTGGGCAGGGATCGTGTCTACCAACTCTACTGTAATGGTACTCTCTCAAACGCTTAGTACAGTGCTCTGCCCACAATAAGCCCTCAATTAATACTATTTGATTAACTGCTTGGATGATTCTGACCCACCAGACTTCTTGCGTGGGGGAATGGTGATGGTGATCTTTTCTTCCCACATCTCCTAGGATCCCTGCACTTAGGGGCAGCCAATTGCCAAGAAAACCTTCATTCAGAAAAGAAAAAGAAAAAGGGGAAGAAGGATGGAGGAAAAAAGAATCCCATAGTGTGTGTGTTACTTGAACTGACAGAAATTCAAGAATGCATCAACAGGGTTTGAAACAAAAATTATGATGTAGTGCTGTTTTACTATTGCATGCAATTCTGGGAAGCCAAATAACATGACACTGAGAATGAATTATGTTCTAAAACGGGGTCTTGGCTGAAATCCAAGCAAGAGGGAGATGCATTAACCCTGGGTTTATACGTTTTCTCCAGAATAACTGCATCCCCCATGCATCTCATGGGGAAGAGATGATGTTATTTTGTGACTCGCAGCATGGAATCATAACATTACATGTGATATTACTTTAAATACTCATAAGCTTGCTAGCTAACTCTTCCTGGTTTGTATGGTTTTGCAATTAACATTTTAATAGGGGAGTAACAGAGAAGCTATCAAGGACAATCTAATAACCTTAAACATATGCTCTCAAATAATGGCTCTCATAATGGAATGCAGTTTGCAAGTGTATTAGCACAGGATACTTAACATTTAAAAGAAGTAACAAAAACATGTTAGAGTAGATGATTCTCTACCTAGCCACCAATACCCAAAGGCAGTGTGGCCTAATGGAAAGAGCACAGTAAAGGGAGCCAACTAGGGTTCTAAACCCCACTTCAACACTTGCTTGTTCTGTAATTCTGGGCAAGTCACTTAACCTCACTGAAACTGTTTTCTCATCTTTAAGATGGGGATTAAAAGCCTGTTCACAGAAGCTTAGTCTGATCTGACTGCATTGTATCTACCCCAGTGCTTAGCACAGTGCTTGGCTTATAGCCACACTTAAATCCCACGGTTATTATTATTACAAATGCGGATAAACCCACAAATGCTAGAGATATTCCCCAATACCGTATTTTTATTTCACAATCAATCTCTTGCCTCAGTGATATCTAACTCAAGGTTCTGGAATTTCCTCTTAGAAGGTGTCTCTTTGAATTTTAACGAAACAAATGACAATTCAATCAGATTGCAAAATCCTCTGGGAGGCAATGACAAGTTCCTCGATGAGCTCTGTCCAGCTCTGAGTCATGTCGGGAAAAATGTTAAAAAGCAATCATCACTAGAAAACTGACAAAAATTAGATTGGATTTTCAAAATTACAGCTGGCTTTTTGCCCAAGACTCAAAGGGAAAATTCAGCATGAATCTGGCACTTAAATCTCATCCGCTTTAGTGCATAACTCAAGACAGGATTTCGGGGTCTCCGCCGCTATAATTAGTTCTGCTTGGAGTGATTAGAAGTATGCTCGGATCAACCCGCTGCCAATTCGAAATAGAAAACTCTCCAAGAATTAAGTAAACTCACCACAAGGTGGCATGGAACACTCATAAATCTCTCCCACTGAGGGACTAATTTCCAGACGCCGCCAGAAACCTAAAGGGAAACATCACCCTTCTTCATCCTCAGGTGTGGAAGGCATTTTAGGAAGCACCTACTATGTGCTAAGAATTGTGGCAGCTGCCAGCTAATCAGATCGGACCCACTTCCTGTTCTACACGGGCTTACAGTATAAGGGGAAAGGAGAACAGGTATTGAATCCCCATTTTACAGATGGGAAAACTGAGGCAAAGAGCAGTTTAGAGACCTGCCCAAGGTCACACTGCAGGCAAGCACTGGAGCTAGCACTAAAACCCGGGTCTCTTGAATCCTTCCACTCTCTTGACACTGAGCCCCACTGCCTTCCTAATTTGAAACTTGGAGTTTATTACAGTCAGCAATCTCCTGCTCAGTCTCCTTCTGATGAGCCCCACATCCTTTGGTATCTTTTCCAAGCTCTCTCTTGTCTAATTTTCTCTAGCTTCTGTTACTTGATATTTCATTTAATGCTGAAGTGCTGAAGCCCATGCAGATTATTGGGTAGGTCTAGTTCGATGTAAATGACATGGCCCCCTACTAAAGTGAATTAACATAATGAAGCTGCAGGAACCCAGAGGGATTCCTCTCTGTCCAATTAATCAACAGTATTTACTGAGTGCCTACTACATGCATATCAAAGGTATTTATTGAGTGCTTACTGTGTGTTGAGCACTGTACTAAGCACTTGGGAAAATTCAGTACATATGCATATTTCTGTACTAACGCTTGGAAGAGTACTCTCAATCAGAGCCCCTGGACAGCCTTGCAGATATGTCAACAGCTGACACGATGGTATTCGAAAGAGTCAACTTTCAACATTGGATTCTGAGCCAAGGATAACTGGCAGACATTTGTTAGTATGTTTGGTTTTGTTCTCTGTCTCCCCCTTTTAGACTGTGAGCCCACTGTTGGGTAGGGACTGTCTCTATGTGTTGCCAACTTGTACTTCCCAAGCACTTGGTACAGTGCTCTGCACACAGTAAGCGCTCAATAAATACGATTGATGATGATGATGATGAGACAGTGTTTCTTCACTGGGCAGAAATTACGCCAAAGGATTTTTCATCGTGACCCTTACCTAAGCAACCCCAGGGGGCCAATAGAGTGAAATACAACATCAATTAAGAACCTCAATGACCAGTAGCTGCAATTAATAATTGGGAAGGAAAATATAGAGTTGAAGGGAATTTGAGGAAAGAGTCAAGCCAAATGGCTTTCCTCAGTCACTGTCAGGGAAGGCAAACATCTCTCAGTTTCTTGGAATTTCAATACTTATTACTACCCATTAGACTGCAGTCTCCTTGAGGGCCAGACAGGTTTGCTGCTGTTGCATTTTCCCAATCATTAGTATATACAATACACTTGGGAGGTACTCAGGAATTAACATTGACAATGACAACATTTACGTGAATGGTACATTTCCTGATTTTATCTCCCCTCTTAGGTTGAAAGTTACTGGGGCTTTACCAGACTATCGCAGTTATGCTTGTAATAACATGGGCCTGGTAGTCAGAAGACTTGGGTTCTAATCCCTGCTCTGCTGCTTGCCTGCTGTGTGACCTTGGACAAGTCACTTGCCTTCTCTGTGCCGCAGTTCCCTCTTTTTATGGTATTTATTCTAAACTCAACACTGTAAATTCGTTATGGGCAGGGGATGTGTCTGCTAATTCTGTTGTAGTCTACTCTCCCAAGAGCTTAGAACAGTGCTGTGCCCACAGTAAGTACTCAATAGACACCACTGATTGATTAAGCGCTTACTATATTCCAGGCACTGTACTAAGCACTGAGCTGCAACTGCAAAATGAGGATACACAGTAATCAGGTCAGATATAGTCCCTGTTCCACATAGGGCTCACAGTTAAAGCATGAGAAAGAGCAGGTTTTTAATGTCCATTTCACAGATGAGGAAACTGAGGCACAGAGAAGTGAAGCGACTTGGCCCGGGTCACACAGGGGGCGGGAGGGGTAAATGGTAGAGCTGGGTATTACCTGTTCTCCCTCATACTTAGACTGTGATTCCTATGTGGGACTTATGATCTTGAATCTACCTCAGCGCTTCGTACAATACTTGGCACATAGTAAACACTAAAAAAACTCACCTAATCATTATTATTAAAAGCAAAGTTATTATTATTATTATTATTATTACTATCATGAGTAGTAGTATTACTAGGATGGTAAGCTCCTAAGTCTTTTAAAGCCATTCCAACTTGGACCTACTCAGGTTGTGTCCTTGGGGGACCTCACTGGATGTATTTCTGTACCCCAGCACCCCAAAAGTCTCTGGCTTCTGGCGGGGGAGGAGGGGAGGGTCTCGTCTGCTCCTTCCAATCCCACAGTGGGAGAGGCAGTTTGGAGGAGGAATGTCCTCTCCTACCATCAGAGCAGTCGCTCAGTACCATGGTTACTGCTGCTGCTGCGGCTGCTGTGCTCAGGAGGGTCAGAGTCCCCCAGCAGGACTCAGCCTGGTCAGGTAGACGCAGGAACTGATTATAGAGCTAGTGGCCCCTCCTAATAATAATAATAATAATAATAATGGCATTTATTAAGCGCTTACTATGTGCAAAGCACTGTTCTAAGCGCTGTTCTAAGCTCCTACTCTCTTGGCCCTGCCAGTCATGGTCTGGCTGGGGCAGTGGGGTGCAGCCACCTAGTGGAAAGCACCCCAGGCCTGGGAGTGCTAATCCCAGCTCTATCATTTACTCCTCCCGCCCCCTGTGTGACCCGGGCCAAGTCGCTTCACTTCTCTGTGCCTCAGTTTCCTCATCTGTGAAATGGACATTAAAAACCTGCTCATTCTCATGCTTTACCTGTGAGCCCTATGTAGAACAGGGACTGTATCTGAACTGATTACTATGTATCTACCCCAGCACTTAGCATAGTGCTTGGCACATAGTAAACACTTCACAAATATAAAAACAGCAAAATTAGCAGGTGGGCAGAGGTACAGTCTACCACGAAGGGCATTCCATTTGATACACCCAAGCCACCGCGGCTCTCCCAGTGCCTCCACAGCAGTTGTGTAAGGGCAATGGTCTGGGTGCCACTCTCGGTTATGCCAGGGGTGGAGAGCTGCCAACCTTGGCTGTAGACTGTCTTTTCTGTCAGGCTGCCAAGCAGCACAGAGCCTCCCGTAGTGCCCTTCCCTGAATCAGAGAGCTGACAGATGGAATGAGTTTTGGAAGTTCGTTTGAACTTTCTCTGAGTCCTTGGAGAATTGCTCCTTCAGAGCCCACACAACCTCTTGATCCGAGTCCATCCACAAGGCAAAATTTACATATTATCAAGGCAAGGTCATTAATATGTGATGTGACAGGAGCCTACATGGGGATGATGCCCATTTCAGATTCATTAAATATGGAGACCATTAGCCTCCCACTCCAAATAATTGCTATTTCATTTACCAGATCCCCACAGGGCCAGCACAGAAAAGACACACCCCAAAATACCTCATAACACCTGCAAGAACTTGAATAAATCATGGATAAACTGCTTTCATCATGACCATTACTTTCACGCTAGCTTTCTGCAACCAGAGATGGGGATGGGAAGCAATTTTAAAATTTTTACAATAGTTCTCAGGGTTCTGGTTTGGACACAATGTGATGCTTGGTCTCAAAAAGAAAGCCCCCTTATTCTCCCACGAGGTGTCACTGTAAAGTAAGCGTCTACTTTCCCACACCTGCTCAGCTAATTCAGTCAGAAGGGAGGCTGAATGGCTGAATCAAGGTGATTTCAAGGCAAACGTAATACTGCAGATTATCTGGACTACTGTCCAGATAACTACACCAGGCCCCATTGAGAGGCCCCTTGGAATCCTTGCACACTGAAATTTAGTTTTTGTGTTAACAGTGAGTCCCATCTTGGACAGGGGCTAAGTCAGACCTGATAATCTTGTATCTACCACAGTGCTCAGTACACTGCCAGGCACATAGAAAGCACTGAACAAATACCACATTGAGAGCACTGTTTCCATTCTGATTCCTGCTGAGGGCACAGAGAACTGCTGCCTTTGCCACAGATAGGGAAGGTGTTTTGTTACTGGTCTAGATTTCACAAGACCATTTCCATCCTCAAAAAAACAGCACCGTAACCCTAACTACTTAGGGTTAATTAGTTCTCCACCTTCAAGATCTACTTTCGTGAATGTCAAGCCTCCTATGTGGACAGAACCCCCGGCATGGTTTGAAAAGGCCAAGGGGCCAGTAGGCAGGGTGTTGGAGTTGGTCTTTTCGACCACCCACACCGGCCTGGGAGAATTCGGGGGCAGATGGGCAGAAGACATGCATAGGGAAGATTCTGTGAGCCTTATGGATACTAATCCAGAGGCGATAACTCACCCACCAGCCCCTCCCCGTGCATCTTACCTTCATAGAGCCAGTCGCTGAGGCCATTGAAAATCACACCTTCCTTCCCGGTGGAGACCACCCGGATAGCTTGCTTCCCCACGTGGGCGCAGTAATAGATGTTATTCTCAAAGATGAAGATCTAATTTGAAAAGAGAGACAAAACAACAATCAGTGAAGCAGTCATCAAACAGTGCCTGACTTTTTACAGCAATCTACCATGCCGACATCCAGTCTCCATGTGGGCAACCAATTTAATTTTCACACAGTCCTTCGCCTCAGTTATTTCTCTGGCACCACTGCTTTAGAAAGACCCGATGTGAAGCTTGTTCCAGGTGCCTATTTATGGGGACAGAGAGCTGAAGGCACAGGTGAGGTCACTCTGTTTCCTAGGCCAGTGTCTGTCAATAGATCAGCCAGTCATATTTACTGAGTGCTTACTGTGTGCAGAGCACTGTACTAAGCACTTGGAAGAATACAAGGAAACAGACATATTCCTTGCCTCAAAGAGCTTATAGTGACTTCCCTCCCCCCTTTCCTCCTTTCTTCCCTCTCTTCCTTCCTTCCTCCCTCCCTCCCTCCCTTCCTTCCTATTTATTGAGTGTCTACTGAGTGCAAGGAACTGTACAAAGTGCTAGGGAAGAATGTAATAGTAAGAATGACAATAATAACAATGATGATGATAAAAAGGGCATTTGTTAAGTGCTTACAATGTGAAAAGCATTGTGCTAAGTGCCGGGATAGATACAAGATAATCTGGTAAGACACAGTCCCTGTCTCGCATGGGGCTGACAGTCTAAGAATGGGGGACAGCATGCATTCAATGTCCATTTTACAGATGAGCAAACTGAGGCACAGAGAAGTGAAGGGAAGTGGCAAAGCCGGAATTAGAAGCCAGATCTCCTGACTTCCAGTCTGGTGTGCTTTCCACTAAGCCACTTTGCTTCTCAAAGAAGACATGGTCCCCTGATCCTCAGGAGGCTCCTGATCTAGAAGGGGGCCTGGGAGATGGGCAATACGCACATTGGGATAAACTGAATTTAAAAAGATCAAACAATCAAGGGCGAACACTTCACCCCAAAACACCCACAGGCAAAGACTCTAACTCCATTCTGGAAGATGGAATTGTAATTTCACAGAGCACAGCCAGGAGAGGGTGGTTTGGGGGAAAAGAAAAAAAAGCTACAACAACAGCATTTGCTGTCTGCTCAGGCTCTGTGAGCAGGCTTTTCCAACAGAAATGAGCTGGAACATTTCCAGCAACTGGGAGAGAGGCTGATTTAATTTCAGCCACCATATCCTCGTGAGTTTGCCTTGAGGCCCAAGCTTTACATTGTCTTTTGAGTCAAACAGGGCTGTGGCCAATTAATACTTTCTCCAAGTGAAAATATGCTGTGACAGTTATCACATCAAACTCTTCTCTCCTGGATTGAGTTTTCAGTCGGTGGAGAAAACAAATGGGGATAATGAAAGAGAGCCACTTGGTTCAAAGGTGTTTTCTGTTTTCTTTCTGGAAGTTCCACCTACTCTGTTGAGCAGATAAGTCTCAGACAATGACACTCTGCACAGAACAGGATTATTTTCAAGTGTTGGATATGGTGGCTTCTGTCAGATAAGAGATCAGCATTTACAGAGAAGAGAAGAAACAAGAATGACTTTAAAGTGAGGATCTAGAGCTGGGTGTCAATGAGATGCTAAGTGTCCCCAAATCAACTAACTCTCCTCTGGACTGGGGAGTATCCTGGGTTCCAGATTGAGGACACCCGATACAGTAACATGACGGTGTTTACTAACCACTTATTTTGTATCAAGCATTGCATCATTATAGATATTTGATCATCAAATTGACAGTCTATCCTGCAGTGATTGGCAGGGGCATGGTCTGGAATCCAAACCAATCCGTAAATATCTTTACTTTTGCCTCCCCCGGTTAAAGTGTATGCTTCTTATGGGAAAGGAACATGCCTTGGGCTTCTCAGTACAGTGCAATGCACTCAATAAACACTGAGTTTATTGAGTGGTCAATAAACACTGAGTTTATTGAGTGGTCAATAAACACTGTTGTTACTACTACTACTACTACAGTTACAACTACTATTACTCTATAGGCCCTGGCTTAGTGTGTGATTGAGGTTGCTGCCTGGGGCTGCTGATATTTTTCCTTGTCTGATTCATGACAAATTCCCAAGGGGCAGAACTGTGTCGTGCTAGGGCCCAGTGTGATGATTTCCACCCTGTGGGTGGCTCAACAAATACTTGCTGCTGCTGATGATACGGTCAGCATACTTAAGGTAATAATGTTAATAAAACCATAGGAAATAGACCCTAATTCAGCCAAAAGCACATTGTCTGCCAGAAAAATCTGTCATTCATTCATTCATTCAATTGTACTTATTTAGTGCTTACTGTGTGCTGGGTGAAGCACTGTACTAAGCGCCTGGGAGAGTACTAAATGTTTTGGATAGAATACTGTTAGTGAATTGGGAAATGTGCATCTCACTGTAAGTTCTCTAGACTGGTTAGCTTCTTGTGGGCAGGGAACATATCTACCAACTCTGTTACATTGTACTTGCCCAAGTGCTTAGTATCATGCTCTGCACAAACTATGTGTTCAATAAAAACAATTGACTGATTGATCTGACAAATTTTGGATCCCAGCTCTGCCACATGTCTGCAGTGTGACCTTGGCAAGTCACTTCACCTCTCTGTGCCTGTTACCTCATCTCTAAAATGGGGATTGAGAAAGTGAGCCCCACGTGAGACAGAGACTGTGTCCAACCTGATTTGCTTGTATTCACCCCAGTGCATAGTAAAGTATTTGGCATATAGTAAGAGCTTAACAAATACTATTATTCCTCCTCTAGACTGTAAGCTCTTTGTGGGCAGGGAATGTCACTGTTTATTGTTGCATTGTACTTTTCCAAGTGCATAGTACAGTGCTCTGCACAGTAAGTGCTCAATAAATACAAATGAATGAATGAATGAATCAATCAATCATATTTATTGAGTGCTTACTGTGTGCAGAGCACTGTACTAAGCGCTTGGGAAGTACAAGCTGACAACATATAGAGACAGTCCCTACCCAACAGTGGTCTCACAGTCTAGAAGAATCAGTTTGTGAGCATGCGAGCGTTGCATGATGCTGGAGTTTTCCTTAAATTGCGGTTTTGCAGGAAGGCAGCTGCTATTTCTGGGAGAGCTGGGTGTACAGGACACTTCTGGGTTTGCTTTTTGAGCCAGCCTGGATACAGCCTCCAGCCACTAAATTCCCCCAATATGCTGACGTGAAGTGTCATTATCCCACTGAATTCAGCCCAGGGCCCAATACAAGGAGCATCAAACTTTGGTAATGAGAATGTAGTAATCATTAGGTCTTTCGGATAATGGACCTCTACAAAGGCCCAGAAATCATAAGCAATAACACCACAAGAACCATCTAAAAGCACGTGCAATTTGATCAATTATCTAACGCTGCTCAACAGAAAATGGCACTCTGCAAACTCTTTCACACACTGGTTAACCTCATTTCTCGGCTCTGGCCCAGAGAAGCCCTCCGCCCGCCAAACAAGCTGGTGAATTTTATAAGATGACAGAAAAATCGATTCTTTGCTTTGTGTGCTGACTGCATTTTTATTCATTTTCCAATTATGGATGGTCTTGCATTTCCAGCATACACACAGCACCAGGAAAATGTGACACCGTCAGAGATCCCAAAATCTACCTAGACATTCTGATTGTCTCTAGGGGCTCTCTGAGGAGCCTTTTAAACACTGTCACCCTTTAAAGATAAATTTAACCCTTCAACAAGATGCAGTTCTCTGCACCTAGTAGGGCTTTGCTAATTCCTGCTGCTGCTGCTGGTTATCAAGGTAGGTTTATTTCCCTATATCATACAATTATAATAATAATAATTTTAAGTGTCTACTATGTGCCAAGTACTACGCAAACCCTGAGGTAAATGCAAAATAATCAGTTCGGACACAGTCCCTGACCCATGCAGGGTTCCCAGTTGATGAGAGAGGGAAAAAAGGGATTTAATCCTGCATCGTGCAGATGAAGAAACTGACACACTGAGACGTGAAGTGACTTGCCTAAGGTCATACAGCAGGCCAGTGGCAGAGCTGGGATTAGAACCCAGTCCTCTGAATCGCTGGCCCATGTTCTTTCCATTACACCATGCTGCTTCTTTGAGCAATCCTTTTCTTCCTCTTGCCCAAAGAATTCTACCACTCCATCTAGTTTAGAATATGTCACCCACATCTACAGATGACTTGGATAACTGAGTCCTGAAAGTCTATTACGACTTCAGTTTTCTACTTATTTCAGTGTCAAAAAGAATAAACCAAGTTATTCTCCTAAAGCACCCATACGACTGACTCCTAAAGCATCCATACGATTGAGAAGGTAGACCCAATCCCTACCTGCGGATCATCCAAGACCTCTCCCTTTCTGCCTCTTCACCATACCATTCTTCACTGGCACTTCCCTTTTGGATTCCTCCAGAAGGTGGTAGAGGAACTGATGAAAACTAAAGTCAGGCCCTTTTGCTGCTTGCTTATTGCTTAGGGAAAAGATTCGCTGAGAAAAGGGGTTGAAACTATGACCCAAAATGAGGCTTGAGGATTACTTGTAGGTTGCAATAATCCGGGTGATCTCTGATTGTAATTACTATCGGAAGAAAAAGCTGGCTGAAGTTAACCACAGAGGTTTTCACAAACTGCAATAATCGTCTCCCAAGCCTTTAAACCTAAAGACTAAAAAACTCTTCTAGAACACTGGCAGACCCCAACAGACCCCAGCACTAGGTAACCTTTGACTTCACATCCCGTCTCAATGACTGCTTGCTTGCTTGCTAAAGGGACAGTCTGTTTTTCCCTCACTGGGTTGGATTTCCAAGCCCATTCAAAAGCTGCATTCCTTTTTTTATTAATCTGGCTCACCGACCTGTTGGCCTGGGAGTAAGATGATCATGGGTTCTAATCCCAGCTCTGTCACTTGTCTGCTGTGTGACCTTGGGCAAGTTACTTCACATCTCAATGCCTCCGTTACCTCATTTAGAAAATGGGGATTGAGACTGTGAGCCCCAAGTGGGACAGGGGACTGTGTCCAATCCGATTTGCTTGTATCCACCCCAGCGCTTAGAACAGTGCTTGGCACATAGTGAGCACTTAACACATACTACAAATATCATTATTATTATTGGTGCATTTTGTGCTTCAAGACGTTAATCAAGCAAAATCTTTCAGGATAACATGATAAAACTAGTGTTATATACTGGCTACTGATTGGTCATCTTCATAGCTTGATTAGTCCCCCCAATCTTCTGACCGGGGGTGGCCTTGGGGAAGAGGGAGGTGGGACTTTCCTTGTAGTTCACGAGAAAGGAATCCGGCTGTTCTGGCTCATCAGCCCTGGCTCCAGAGTGGCGGCCGGACTGGGGTAAGCAGGAAGGCAATTGTGCCAGACCTTGGGGGTTCATGCCGTCCGAGGTCCATCTCCACGCTTGTTGTGCCGAGCTCCAGAGTGGCATCCACTCTGGAGAGAAGCAGTGTGGCCTTAACTAAATGTTAGTCACTTAATACAATGTCTGGCACATAGCACTTACCAAATACTCCAGTTATTATTGTGGAAAAAGCATGGGCCTGAGAGTCAGAAGGACCTGGGTTCTAATCCCAGCTCTGCCACTTCTCTCCTGGGTGACCCTGGGTAAGACACTTCAATTCCCCATTCCTCAGTTCTCCTGTTCTCTCTTCTACTTAGGCTGTGAATGCCACAAGGAACAGGGACTGCATCCAACTTAATTCACTTGGATCTACCCCAGCACTTGGAACAGTGTTTGACACATATTAAGTGCTTTGCATACACCATTAAAACTATTTCTAACATACTAAGGAAGCCATGAATATTTCAAAGTGCATTGCCACCATTATTTAAAACCATCCCTGGTTTTAAAGGATACCCCGTCTCCTGCGCAAAACAGATGGCATGCTGGCACCTTTCAATATGCATCCTGCGTTCTGAAGAAAAAATACAATTTATTGAGTACCAGAGTGCTTGGGAGAAGGCAATAGAATTAGAAGATAAGATCCCAGCCCTCAAGGAGCTCAATATCTAGTAGGAGAGGCAACATGAAAATTTACAGATAGGCCGCAGAAGGAGAAGTGGAGTCATATCTTTATATGACACGAATGTATCTACCGTCAGCGGGGAGCTCAGTAATTTCCACTTCTGGAAAAACCCTGCACTCCAAAATTACAGCAAAATGAAAGTGTTCATTAATAAACTTGTACTTCAAATTCTTCAGAGTGTCAGGAGAAATCCAAGAGGCAAGCTATCCCTACGGTGATGAAACTGTTACCTCTTGGAAGTTAAATGCTAATGAGGAGCAATAGCACTTTAAGTAAGATTTCCCTATCCACCGCCAATTCACTGTCTGGCTCTTCACGTATTCTAGCTGACCAAAAAGAATAGTTAAAATACAACCATTATGGTGAATCATACCATTCAAGAGCCTTATCGAACTTCCATTATTAAGGGAACAAAATTACCAGTTTCTAATTTATAATCGCCTTCCTGAAAATGCAGTTGGGCTCTGCGGGTAGAAAGAAAGAGAAGCAAGATAACACTTGCCTAGTATCAATTGAAAAATTGTAAAGATCATAATGTGCAACAACACATTTGAAAGTTGAAGGTCTGGAAGTTTCATAATTAATCTAATTAGCCCTGGCCTTCAAACTGCCACCCTAGAAAGCCATGTGATCCTATAGAATTTTTAAAGTACATTTTGGATTAACACTGCCCAGCAAAAAGATTTGAAAACCCTGAAGGAGAAACCTCCAAAGGCTTTTTCCATCTCTCAATCACCATCATTTCTTTTCTTTGGGTTGCAGAGGAATCCAGGTTTTACACGTGGCAAGTGAAAATCGGGGCGCTGATTTTAAAAGTGAGGAGGCCCTTAAATAAACAAATATATTGGTCTACACAGGCAATCACACAATAAGGAAAATTCTAATTCTCTCTAAATGTACCAGATGAGACACATCCCTTGCACTAGAGAAGCAGTGTGACAGTGAATAGAGCATGGGCCTGGGGGTCAGAAGGACCTGGGTTCTAATCTCGGCTCCGCCACATGTCTGCTGTGTGAGCTTGGGCAAATCACTTCACTTCTCTGGACCTCAGTTACCTCATCTGTAAAATGGGGATTAAGAGTGTGAGCCCCAAGTGCGACAGGGACTATATCCAACCTGATTATCTTGTATCTACTCCAGTGCTTAGAACTGGGCACATAGTAAACGCTTAACAAGCACCATAATAGTAATAATTACCATTATTAGGGGCCAGAAGTTGACTTAATCTCCCATCCCTGGCCAAGGGTGACCAGGTCTCCAGTTTTATACAAGTCAGTATGGTGTTAAGCTATTTTTTCCCCTGTCCCTCCAAGTACTTACCACCACTCAGAGTACTTATGTACTATGTAGTTAGTACTTAATTACTTCCTCCTATATTTGGTCTCTGTCTCCATATTGGACAATCAGTAGTAGTCACTGAATGCCTACCATATGCAAAATCCTGTGCTTAGCACTGGGAGAATATACTAGCTCACCGGCAGCAATCTGATCTATTAATTATGTCTCTCAGAACAATCTTTTATTCAGAGAGTACCAAGAAACATGGTGTAACATTTAGTAAAAGATGAATTAACAGCTTTAGGTATTAGGCCTGTACCTTTCAGCTTTTTCAGCCACCTATGACTTTTTAACACTGCAAGGAAATTAACCTGGGTTCTCCTTATCCAAAATCTGAAAGAAATCATACTGTGTCTAAAAGAAACTGGGCTACAGAAATGAAAAAAAGTTACAAATCTCCAAAAGACTACCCACAGCCTCCTCAGTTGCCACAACACTGTTAAAGAAGGAGTGTTGGGTGAAAATCTTCAGGGATAAAATGAGAAGGCTGTGGGCTGAGGAGATACTTCAGCCTGTTTGCACAGCATTTTAATCAAAAACATACCCCGTCTGCCTAACGAATAATTTCCATTTTTTTTTCCCCTAGTGATTATCTGCTAACCAATTCACTAATTTCTTGATGACGCACCATGTAAAGAAACAGACACAGGAAATTTGAAAGACAGTACTCACTAACTACATTCCCAATGGGGTGGGGGGGGGAGGGGAGGGAGAGAGGGAGAGAGAGAGAGGGAGAGGGGGAGAGAGAGAGAGAGAGAGAGAGAGAGAGAGAGAGGGAGGGAGAGAGAGAGAGAGAGAGAGGGAGGGAGAGAGAGGGAGAGAGAGAGAGGAAGAGAGAGGAAAAAAACACGAAAAGATCCAGGAATCCCAAGCCTTCAGCACAATCCAGATTATGGGGGTGGAGGAGGCCCTGAGTAGATCATTTTGGGGAGCCTGGGAGAAGTGGGGCTACTTGAGGAGAAGCTCCTTCACAGAAGCTCCTATCCTCTCCCCGACTTTCCTGTCCCTGTTGACAGCACCACCAACCACCCTGTATCACACGCCCGTAACCATAACCAACTAGGCCTTCAATTTCCTCTTGTCCCATTCCCTTCTACAGCTCCCTTGTTCTTGAATTTACACCCTTTACTCATCCATCTCATCTCCACTGGTTCCTTCCCCTCTGCCTTCAAACATGCCCATGTCTCTCCCATCCTAAAAAAACCCTCTCTTGACCCCACCTCACCTTCTAGTTATCGTCCCATATCCCTCCTACCATTCCTTTCCAAACTCCTTGAACGAGTTGTCTACACGCGCTGCCTAGAATTCCTCAACAACAACTCTCTCCTCGACCCCCTCCAGTCTGGCTTCCGTCCCCTTCATTCCACGGAAACTGCGCTCTCAAAGGTCACCAATGACCTCCTGCTTGCCAAATCCAACGGCTCATACTCTGTCCTAATCCTCCTCGACCTCTCAGCTGCCTTTGACACTGTGGACCACCCCCTTCTCCTCCACACGTTATCTGACCTTGGCTTCACAGACTCCGTCCTCTCCTGGTTCTCCTCTTATCTCTCCGGTCGTTCTTTCTCAGTCTCTTTTGCAGGCTCCTCCTCCCCCTCCCATCCTCTTACGGTGGGGGTTCCCCAAGGTTCAGTACTTGGTCCCCTTCTGTTCTCAATATACACTCACTCCCTTGGTGACCTCATTCGCTCCCACGGCTTCAACTATCATCTCTACGCTGATGACACCCAGATCTACATCTCTGCCCCTGCTCTCTCCCCCTCCCTCCAGGCTCGCATCTCCTCCTGCCTTCAGGACATCTCCATCTGGATGTCCGCCCGCCACCTAAAGCTCAACATGTCGAAGACTGAGCTCCTTGTCTTCCCTCCCAAACCTTGTCCTCTCCCTGACTTTCCCATCTCTGTTGACGGCACTACCATCCTTCCCGTCTCACAAGCCCGCAACCTTGGTGTCATCCTCGACTCTGCTCTCTCATTCACCCCTCACATCCAAGCCGTCACCAAAACCTGCCGGTCTCAGCTCCGCAACATTGCCAAGATCCGCCCTTTCCTCTCCATCCAAACTGCTACCCTGCTCATTCAAGCTCTCATCCTATCCCGTCTGGACTACTGCACTAGCCTTCTCTCTGATCTCCCATCCTCGTGTCTCTCTCCACTTCAATCCATACTTCATGCTGCTGCCCGGATTATCTTTGTCCAGAAACGCTCTGGACATATTACTCCCCTCCTCAAAAACCTCCAATGGCTACCGATCAATCTGCGCATCAGGCAGAAACTCCTCACCCTGGGCTTCAAGGCTCTCCATCACCTCGCCCCCTCCTACCTCACCTCCCTTCTCTCCTTCTACTGCCCAGCCCGCACCCTCCGCTCCTCCTCCGCTAATCTCCTCACTGTACCTCCCTCTCGCCTGTCCCGCCATCGACCCCCGGCCCACGTCATCCCCCGGGCCTGGAATGCCCTCCCTCTGCCCATCCGCCAAGCTAGCTCTCTTCCTCCCTTCAAGGCCCTGCTGAGAGCTCACCTCCTCCAGGAGGCCTTCCCAGACTGAGCCCCTTCTTTCCTCTCCCCCTCGTCCCCCTCTCCATCCCCCCGTCTTACCTCCTTCCCTTCCCCACGGCACCTGTATATATGTATATATGGTTGTACATATTTATTACTCTATTTATTTATTTATTTATTTATTTATTTTACTTGTACATTTCTATCCTACTTATTTTATTTTGTTGGTATGTTTGGTTCTGTTCTCTGTCTCCCCCTTTTAGACTGTGAGCCCACTGTTGGGTAGGGACTGTCTCTATGTGATGCCAATTTGTACTTCCCAAGCGCTTAGTACAGTGCTCTGCACATAGTAAGCGCTCAATAAATACGATTGATTGATTGATTGATCCATCTCTCAACCCCCCAGCCCTTATGTACATATCCATAATTTATGTATATTAATGTCTGTTTCCCCCTCTAGACTGTAAGCTTATTGTGGGCAGGGAACGTGTCTACCAACTCTGTTATACTATACTCTCCTAAGTGCTTTCTGCAGTATTACATACACAGTAAGCACTTCATAAATATGATTGATGGATTGATTGGTTCTTTACACGTGATTTAGTTACTAACACTGCTAATCCCTATTAATCCCTATTTTACAGATGAGGAGGCTGAGACACAGAGAAGTTAGGTGATTTGCCCAAGGTCACAGTGCAGACAAGTGGTGGAACTAGGATTAGAATCTAGGTCCTCTGACTTCCACTAGGCCACGCTGCTTCTCAACAGAACTCAAAATGGAGGGAGGAGGCAGTATACTAAAGGGTCTCCCTCCCCCTACTTCTATTCTAGAATCCCAGGCCAGAACTTTTCAAATAACAACATTGATAATAATAATTGCGGTATTTGTTAAGTGTTAACTTTGTGTCAAGCATTGTACTAAGTGCTGGGGGCTCAAAGTCTAAGAGGGAGAAAAGGTATTGAATTCCCACTTTGCAGATGAGGGAACTAAGGCACAGAGAAGTGAAGTGACTTGCCCAAAGTTACACAGCTAGTTAGTGGCACAGCCGGAATTAGAACCCAGGTCCTCTGACTCCCGAGCCAGTACTCCTTCCGCTAGGCCACACTGCTTCTAATCTCTGTAAAGCTCAGTGGAAGTTTTTCAACATTCTCTCTGGAGCAGAGCAGAGCAGTGCAGGCACGGATTTGTACCTGTGGCCCAGCCACCCCTAGCCCTTTTGTACATATCAATTTACATACCCTTCTATTTAAGCCCTAACTCCTATATTTCTGATCACTTCTCCGTCTTCCTCGTATCTGGAAATTACTTGACTGCCTTCCTTTCCTGCTAGGAGATAAGCTCTTTGAGGGCAAATATCCAGTCTGCTAATTGTATTGTACTCTTAGAGTTCAGTACAGAGCTCTGAAGACAGTAAGTACTCAATAAATCCTACCGATTGACTGATTGATAATGAAGGGTCACAGACCCGTCATTTTTAATTCTCAGTCTTGGAGCCACGAAGTCTGATGGTTGCTTTCTCCTAAAGAGTTCCCAACCTAACCTTCTGCTGGTTTCTTTGAATGCCTAACGGTGCAGTTCATGGTTTCAAACTCTTTCAAGCGAACTGAGGTGACACCATGTATTTCTGATTCTGGAAAACGTAGGAACAGTTGCTAATGGGGCTCCTTCTTCTCCCTGTCTTAATGGGAGAGTGCTTTTGCCTGTAGCAGCACATAGAATTGTGGCCAGTTCTACCATACTTCTCTGCCCTACTGTTTGATGTGTTTATTTTAATTTATGGCTGCCTTGTTACATTACCTAAGGAATATATCAGTAAATGGACTCTTACTGTAGAACTCTGGTTGGGCTTTGAAATTCTACATGATGGATTATCTTGAAATTCTCTAACCTAATAGTGCTGATGCTTATGTAGGGCACCCTTATAAATTCAATTTTTCACAGAGAAGGCAGTAAAACCCTCTTTGGTCACAACTGCATTAAGGAACCCTATGAGCAGAGAAAAGCATTATCTGGGGGCTCATACAAATATTTAGATTTGGGACACCTGTACTCTATTTTCAACTCTATTTTCAAGCAGCATGGTCTAGAAGAAAGAGCCCAGGCCTGAGAGTCATAAGGACCTGGGTTGTAATCCCGATACTACCACCTGTCTGCTGTGTGATATCGGGCATGTCACTTCACTTCTCTGTGCCTCAGTTACCTCATCTGTAAAATGGGGATCAAGGCTGGGAGCTCCATGTAGAACATGCACTGCGTCCAATCTGATCAGCTTGTATCTACCCCAGTGCTTAATTCAGTGCCTGGCACACAGTAACACTTAAAAAATACCAGAAAAAAAACAAACAAAACAATAACAAAAACTCTTTTTCGGATTTACTCTTCATTTCTCCCCTCTTCTGAAAAGTGACTCTCAGAAAACATATTTATTGAGTTCTTACTGTGAGCAGAGTACTGTACTAGGAGATTTGGATCTGGAAAAGAGTTTAGAGTGGTAGTGAAGAAAGGCAAAGTACCCCAAAGAACTCCCAAAGACTGTTGCTCCCAATGCTTCTCCTTCAATCTCCTTAGAGTGTCTCATGGCTGGTAAGAGGTGCAAACAGTTCAATAGAGGAGTTGATTTTCTACAACCTTCATCATATTTTGGGGTCGCCTCCTCATTCCTGGCTTGCTCCTCCCCTCTGAAATCTGGTGTCTGAAAGGGCCAGCTTTTTTTCAGTTCTCCCAGGTCCTTCCTTGCACAAGTCCTGCTCTCCTAGAATATCCACATGTGTTTACTGCCAACCCTTGTATATTTCCTTGGGTCAGAGAGAATAGCGAAGGGATGTAGACATATAAATCTGTGATGTGTGAACATATTCCATTAAATGTCTCTTGTGCATTTTGTAATTTAAAGGCTACCCTTGGTAGAGCTGTTAAATCACTCATTAATAGAGTTCAAGCTATTATTTGGGGAATATAAGGAGATTTCCTCCTCTGTAATATTAATTCATTGGCTACCTCAGTGCCCACAATGAATGATTTTACATCGAATACCTGATTAGATGCTTTTATAAATTATTAACGTAGTATCGTTCTCATCCACTCCTCTCCCTGAATAGTGTGGCCCAAGAAATGACCTCCTTTTGCTAAAAAGATGATGCAGTTGACACTCACTGGATTTGTTGAAGTACTCCCTCTGCCTGGGATCCAATCAGATGGATTAAACCTTTAGGAGCTAGTGCCCCACAGAAAGAGGGGATCTTCCTTATCCCTCCTTGCTGCAATATCTCCCTGGATGGAGGGGAGAATTGCTGACGGTCAGGTGGTAGGTTCTCCAATGGCTGCTTCCTGACTGGAGGGGAGAACTGCTGACAGACAGGACAGAATGGCGGCTTTATCTGAACTCTTAGGCTTCCCTGGGCCTTCGCATCAAGAACCGCAGCCCTGTGACATGCAGTCTGTACACTTGGGTGACTTGCAACCTGAGAGCTGGCACCACTGTAAGACAAGAGGGTCAATGAGGTTGTCTTATTCCTCCCCGTTTAGGTGAAACAGGATCAACTGGGCCATGGGGGCTGCTTCTCCACTGTTTCACCTGAGCATTAAACCGAGCTAGATTAACTGCCTGCAGCCAACAGAAGTCTATGATTGATTCATCTGCTCCTGCCATAGATGATGGTGGTGGAGGACGAGAGCGTGAGAAGTTCCCAGAGTGGGGCTTTTGTGCAGGAAACACCCCGCTTCCCAGGCTCTTCCTCCCCAGTTGTACAGCGAGAGAGGTTTGATCACCTCCTGATCCCATTGGCCCCGTCAAAGAGGTGCCGGTTTGAGGGGGTCGTCTCAGCCCTCCTGCCTAGAACAAAATTACCCTGACAGCCTTGGCTGGTGATCGAGTTAGAGGAGTTGTGCCTGTTGGGCTGGGTTAGTTCCAGAAGGCATCAAACCGTTGGGATGTGAAAACTGAAAAACAACTCGGCAGGAAGCCCTGAGGAACCCCATCCATTTCATCTGGGACTGTGCTGAGCATGGGGAAATGAAACCTGCATACTGTGGGGCTCCCCATCTGACCCTAATCTGACTTAAGTGCCCCCCCCCCACCCAGACTGTAAACTCACTGTGAGCAGGGAACGTGTCTACTAACTCTGTTATATTGTACTCTCCCAAGTGCTTAGTATAGTGCTCTGCACAGAGTAAGTGCTCAATAAATACGATTGGTTTACTGATCTGACTACTTAATTGCTACTTAACACATGGGCTGTGTCGAAGTGTCAATAGCTCTAGTGGTTGTGGGCTGGCAGGATAAGCAGGACACTCAAGAGACACCTAGTTTATTCCCCTGCTTCTGCCAGGACTCTAATGGACAGAAACTGCCCAAATGTGAAATTCCAAGAAGCAACTATAGGAATGATTAACATCTCATGGATTCACTCATAATTAGCTGGGAAATACATCCAGTTGACTGACACTTACTTACAAGATTATAAGGTCCTTTTGGGCAGGGATTGTATCCTCTTGCACTTTCCAGAATATAGAGAAGCAGTGTGGCCTAGTGGAAAGAGCATGGGTCTGGGATCATAGGATGTGGGTTCTAATCCCAGCGCTGCCCTTTGCCTGCTGTGTGACCCTGGGAAAGTCACTTCACTTCACTATGCCTCAAGTGGTCAATCAATTAATGGTATGTTTGAGTGCTTACTGTATGCAATGATAATAGCGATAATTGTGGTATTTGTTAATAATAATAATAATAATTGCATTTGTTAAGCGCTTACTATGTGCAAAGCACTGTTCTAAGCGCTGGGGGGATACAATGGGATCAAGTTGTCCCACGTGGGGCTCACAGTCTTAATCCTCATTTTACAGATGAGGTAACTGAGGCTCAGAGAAGTTAAGCGACTTGCCCAAGGTCACACAGCAGGCATGTGGTGGAGCCAGAATTCCAACCCATGAGCCAGAATTCCAACCCATGACCTCTGACTCCAAAGCCCGGGCTCTTTCCACTGAGCCACAATGCTTTAAGTGCTTACTATGTGCTCAGGCAATGTACTAAGCACTGGGGCAGATACAAGATAATCAGGTCCCAAAATGGGGCTCAGAGAGGAAGTAGGAGGGAGAACAAGTACTGAATCCCCATTTTGGAGATGAGAGAACTGAGGCACAGAGAAGCTAAGAGGCTTGTCCAAGGACACACAGCAGGTAAGTGGCTTAGCTGGGATTAGGACCCAGGTCCTTTGTCTTCCAGGCCCATGCTCTTTCCACTATGCCAAGTTGCTCCCTGATCTTTAAAATGGGGGCTCAATACCTATTCTCCATTCTATTTAGACTGCGAGCCCCACCTAATACAGGTATTGTGTCTGACCTAACGATCTTGGATTACTCCAGTGCTTAGTACAGTGCTTGGCACATGGTAAACATGTAACAAATACCACAATTGTTATTGTATTTAATCAACTGATCAATCATATCTACTCAATGCTTACTGTGTGCAGAGCACTGTACTAAGTGCTTGGGAGAATACAATTTAGCAGAATTGGTGGACACATTCTCTGCCCACAAGTTTACAGTCTAGAAATTGAGTATCTGTATTCCTTCCTGATACACTCTTGCTCTCCTTCCTGCTGCCAATCTTTTGGATTCTTGTCTGCCTTCCCCATGCAAGCTGTGAGTTCCTTGAGGTCAGGGAACTAGGTTCCCTTTTACAGTGATTTAACGTTCTTTCAGAAACCCTTCCCAGGGTACAGTGGGGGCCTTCCTTGAGCACCTCAGTGCTTTTCAATCATTGCCCTGTCCATGGGGACTAACTTTTCATGTTGAAACCACGGGCAAAGAGGCAGGGATTATCACTAGGGGTTGGTAGGTTGTGGGGGGGGAGGTGTTGAGGACTGGGAGGGGCCAGACTTCAAGAATGAAAAGGTCAGAAAACCACCATTTGGGGTCTTTTCAGCCCCCAGTGAAAACTCTTGAGTTGTTGTCAGAGACCTGGTATGAACAAAGCAGGCTGGGAGTGCAGCTCAGCCAGCTGTGATGGCTACTGCTCCTGTACAGTGGGGCACCTTAATACATCTACTACTACTACTAATAATAATAATGATAATTGTGATATTTGTTAGGTACTTACTATGTGCCAGGCACTGCACTAAGCACTGGGGTTGATAAAAGGTAATTGAGTTGCACACAGTCCCTATCCCACAGAGGCACAGAGAAATGAAGTGACTTGACCAAGGTCGAACAGCAGACCGGTGGCGGAGCTGGGATTAGAAGCCTGGTCCTTCTGATTCCCAGGCCCATGCTCTATCCTCTAGGCCACACTGACTATTTTCCTAGGAGAGAGGGGAGGAGAGAAGCACTGCAGAACCTGAAACTCAGCTTTGGATCCCTGACCTTTTCAAATCTTGCGACCTTTCTTTAACTCAGAGAGCAGAGGGCCCTCCATTCTCTACCACCAACACAAAGGCTAAGCTCAGTCTCAGATAAGGATTTCTCATTTATGAGCACTGAGCTTCCCAAAGCCCCTTGGTTGTTGAAAGTACCTGCCTGGAGCAGAAGATAATCAACACACCATAAACCCCAGAGAAACAGCCTTTGCAGTGTTAAAGCTAATACTACACAGTGCTGCCAATGCCAGATATTGTTCTCAAAAGATCTCACTGGGGGGGAAAATGACTCTGTGTGTGCTAGCTTTTTATAGTACAAGTTCTTTTCACCTTCAGATATTTTTCTGACTCAGTACAAAAGAGATCACAAGACCAACCTAAACTGTTCCTGTTCCAACACTTAGCCAGCTGCAAAATGTTACAGGTTTATTTTTCTTTTTTAAGGTTTAACTTCCTTTTATTGCAACCCAAGATGCCACTTTACATAGGAACACAAACCAAGCCACACTGGGTCGGGCCAAAGGTTCACCCAGCCTGGCTCTCTGTCTCCAACAGAGGAACTAAGGATATCTTGGAGCAACAGGATGATGGAAGAGTCCTTAGCACCCATCTGATGGTAAGCCATGCTTTTCCTCGAAAAATTCATCTTGGATCTGCAAGCCACAGATCTATCCAAACCCTTCTTGCTCTTAAAACATTTAATGCCTCCACAATTTCCAGGGAAATTAATTCCACTTGCTGCCTTCTGGGAGAGGTGATTCTTTGGCTTGTGACCCCTTCACTTTCAATGACTAATGTGCCCCCTTGTCCTGGAGTTTTGAGGTTTGGGAGCACCCCAGCCCGGGTTTACCTGGGCTTACTCTCCATAATTTTGTCCCCACCTGGAAACCTCAGCCAAAGAGCAGCAAAAGCCACAGGTTTAAAGGAAAAAAAAAACCCGAAAACAAAACCCAAAACATTTGAAGAAAAATTATCCAGGGTGGAAAAGCTGTGTTGTGCCTTTCCTTCCCTCCTTCAACTAGACTCTTTTTATGACAATCCGAGTCACTTTGCTTTAGGGTGCATATCACACTGACCTGTCACTCAAGAATATACCCTTGAACTCCAGTGATGTTGTCACTTTTTCTACCCCTCCCCTTACTTCCTAGTTACTATTTATCCAGAAACTCAATGGGCCAAACTACTCTAGGTGCCAACTTTTCTCTGTGAGCACCGGGACGAAAAAGAGGTGGGCTATATAGAGCCAGCAGACCAGAAAACCACCATTTTGGATCTTTTTGCCCCCATAGATAACGCTCAGAGCTTGTCAGATGAGAGAGGCAGCATGGCCCAGTGGAAAGAGCACCGATTAGGGCGTCAGAGAAGCTGGGTTCTAATCTTGCTTCCACCATTTGCCAGTGTGACCTTGGGAAAGTCATTTAGCTTCTCTGGGTCTCGGTTTCCTCATCTGTAAAATAAAGATTAAGTACCTATTCTCCCTCCCACTTAGACTGTGAGCCCCTTGTGGGGCAGGGTATGTGTTTGACCAGATTATTTTATATCTACTCTGGAGCTTAGTATAGTGCTTTGCACATAGAAAGCATTTAACAAGTCAATCAATCAATCAATCGTATTTATTGAGCGCTTACTGTGTGCAGAGCACTGTACTAAGTGATTGGGAAGTACAAGTTGGCAACAAATACTAGTTATTAGTAACTTGTAGTGCTAACTCACTTTAGTAGTGGATAAAATGACTAAATGAATTTGCTCCTATACAGAGCTGATCCAGGGATGTCTGAATTATCCAGTATGATCCTGACAGTAAGGGTGGAAAGGGTAAGCTATAAAATGGAAAAAAAAAAATAAGGCACTTTTATGCCCCAAAGAGACAAGGTATTCATTCTAAAGCATTCCCATTAGTAAGCCTTTCAGGAACTCTCAATTCTTTTGCTATTTTAGGAATGGAGAGCTATCAAAATGCAGTTTTACTCTAGCAGCTTAAAGATGCAGAAGAGTAACGGTGCTTGGATAGAGTGATTGTGCCATCTGCTCTTCAGATTCTCTGGATTTGTTCCCTGGCCTTGCCCCACAGTCTATGCAGTCTCCCTGGCTGAGAATCTTAGAGTAGACCTTGATCAATCATCATCCAATCCATCCTCCTGCTTCCTTTCAGCACCTGTTCCAAGTTATAACCAACACAAATAGACTGAAAGCTCCTTGTGGGCAGGGAACATGTCTACCAACATTTTGGAATTTTACTCTCCCAAGGGCTTAGTACAGTGCTCTCAGTAAGCACTCAGTAAATCAATAAATGGGAAGCAGCAAGGTCTACTGGAAAAAGCATGGGCCTGAGAGCCAGAGGACCTAGGTTCTAATCCTGGCTCTGCCAAAATGCTTGCTGTGGGACAAGTTGCTTAACTTCTCTGTTAGACTTCTCTTTTAGACTGGGAGCCCACTGTTGGGTAGGGACTGTCTCTATATGTTGCCAACTTGTACTTCCCAAGTGCTTAGTACAGTGCTCTGCACACAGAAAGTGCTCAATAAATATGATTGATTGATCGATTGATTCTCTGTGCCTCAGGTCTCCTGTTCTCCCTTCTACTAAGACTGTAAGCTCCACGCAGAACAAGGTCCGTGTCCAACCTAATTCATTTGTATCTACCCCAGTGCTTAGAACAGTGTTTGACACAGCGTAACAAATACCCAAGTGCTTAAAATAGTGCTCTGCACACAGTAAGTGCTCAATAAATACGACTGAATGAATGAAATACCATAAATAAATACATAAATAAATAAGATTGACTGATTGAATAACACCCCCAGAGGAGGGTCTGAAGGCAGGAACACTCATCTGCCATTGCCCCTTCTCTTTGGAGTGTAAGCTCCCTGAGGGTAGAGAGTAGGCCTATTATTTACTATGTGCCCCAAGCACTATCCAATCCCTGAGTGACCAATTAATATCTGGTGACTGCGTGCCTTTATTCAGGCTTTCCCCTAAGGGTCCAGAATGAATGCTTCTTTCTTCTCTTCTGGCAGCTCAGGATCCCACCCATTTCAATCCCATACTTAAGGAGAATGTAGAAACATGGTCTGGTGGGTCAGGGGGAATGTCTCTGGACAAAGGAGGGGAGTCTCTATCTGTACTCAGGTACCAAGGCCAATGGATGACACCAGAAGATTCTGGCTTCTGAAGAGAGTTGGCCAGTGCCCTGCCTCCTTGCTGACCAATGATGATTTGATGCTGGCTCGAGACAAGGACTTGAGGCATGAGACCACAATGGTTTCTCATATGGAAGCAGCTGGTCCACTACGTCACTGCTTCCGAGGACTTCAAAGGTACCTCACTTCCCTACTTCTACATTACTCTTTCATGAAAGATTCTCTGGAAGACTTAGCTGGTGAGCACCTCTAGGAGAGATGGGCAGTGGAGACAAGGGTATGAGGCAGCCCTGTTAACAGCAGAGGGCTGGGATATCTCAGAATCCCCTTGCACTTCTCCTACAACGCCAGCTGCAGAAACTCCATCCTACACTTTCAGCACCATGGCCACTTTGGACTAGAGCGGTGTCGTTAGTGATAAACCCCACGGCATTGCATGGTTGAGGTCCTCAACACAGCAGCAGGGAGGAGTAGAGGCTTAGAGCTCGTGGTCCCAAACAAATCCACCCAGAATGAGGTGCAGAGAGCTCTTCCCCCAGGTACATCTATGCCTTCTCTCCATTTCCCCGAAAGACTTTTGAGCCTCGGATTTCTCTGAAATTCTGCCTAACTAAAACCCTGCAGGATGGCTCTCCTAGCAGATCCTAGGGGAGATGCAGATAACTGGCCCACAGACACTGCAGCAGCTGCCTAGGGACTGCTTGACAATTTAAAAGTTGCACTCCAGAAAATACAGCTTTATTGCTGAACTCCACTGGCTTACCAGCTGTTGACCTTTGGGGCCCCATCCTGCGTACTGAAGCTTGGCATTGCTGACCTCAGGAGGATACAGATTCTGAGATTCCCTGTGGAAAAAAACCAAAAGAACAAGATATTTCAGTTGCTCTCACTTGGTTCTTTGATTGACACATGCTGGGCTTTGTGCATTCACTGTCTCAGTGTTGGGAGGGGTTGGGGGGTGGGGAGGGTTTTGTGGTTGAGAAACAACTTCGTTCATTCCATCTCTCATGTATCCTTTCAGGGCGGCAAAATTGACATGAGGCCAAAGTAAGCCCCTCACTTTCTAAACTAAAGCAAATATTCACCTTAAAATAAAATGCATCTTCATCTTGTTGCTGAGTTTATTTTAAACCCGAGAACCTTCAGAGTTAACTTGAGAATTGCAGACCAAATCCATGAACCCCTGCTCTGCCATTGTTAATTCCACCACCGGCTTTCTTCCCCACTTATGCCAATTTATATGAACCCCCTCCCTACTTAGGTGATCCCAGACATCCTGGATGTGTGTGGTGAAAGACCCTGACTCTCTCCTAGGTCAAGCTTTAATTCATTACTTCTAACTCCTGTGTTCTGGTGAACATGCGGAACCATAGTAAAACAACCTTTAAAGATCATATTGGCAAAATGTCACCTTGACACTTTCACAGGGCCCAAATGCTTCATTCTGTTTTGCATCTTAAGACATTAGCAGTGTACCCAAGTGATGCACTTTTATACGTTCACATTTTATATTACGATTTGACTCAACAGGCAAGATCCCCTTAGACTGTGAGCCCCCGGGAGACTGGGACTGTGACTAATCTGACTGCACTGTACCTACCTCTTTTTTAAAAATGTTGTTAAGCACTTACTATGTGCCAGGCACTGTACTAAGTGCTAGAGCAGATACAAGTTTATAATAATAATAATAATAATGGCATTCCTTCTACAGCCCAGCCCGCACCCTCTGCTCCTCTGCCGCTAATCTCCTCACCGTGCCTCGTTCTCGCCTGTCCCGCCATCGACCCCCGGCCCACATCCTCCCACGGGCCTGGAATGCCCTCCCTCCCCACATCCGCCAAGCTAGCTCTCTTCCTCCCTTCAAGGCCCTACTGAGAGCTCACCTCCTCCAGGAGGCCTTCCCAGACTGAGCCCCCTCCTTCCTCTCCCCCTCACCCCCCTCTCCATCCCCCCGTCTTACCTCCTTCCCTTCCCCACAGCACCTGTATATATGTATATATGTTTGTACATATTTTTTACTCTATTTTACTTATACATATCTATTCTATTTATTTTATTTTGTTAATATGTTTGGTTTTGTTCTCTGTCTCCCCCTTCTAGACTGTGAGCCCACTGTTGGGTAGGGACTGTCTCTATATGTTGCCAACTTGTACTTCCCAAGCGCTTAGTACAGTGCTCTGCACACAGTAAGCGCTCAATAAATACGATTGATTGATTAAGTGCTTACTATGTTCAAAGCACTGTTCTAAGGGCTGGGGAGGTTACAAGGTGATCAGGATGTCCCACAGGGGGCTCACAGTCAATCCCCATTTTACAGATGAGGTAACTGAGGCACAGAGAAGTTAAACGACTTGCCCAAAGTCACACAGCTGACAATTGGCAGAGCTGGAATTTGAACCCATGACTTCTGACTCCAAAGCCCGGGCTCTTTCAGTTGAGCCACGCTGCTTCTCTGGTTAATCAGGTTGGACACAGTCCATGTCCCACATGGGGCTCACAGTCTTAATCACCATTTTACAGATGAGATAACAGGCACAGAGATGTTAAGGGACTTGCCCAAGGTCACACAGAAGACAAGTGGCAGAACCGGGACTAGAACCCAGGTCCTTCTGACTCCAAGGCCTGAGCTCTATCCACTTACTCTTACTCTTTTATCCCATTAGGAGGCTGGGTTACTTTCTACTGCAATCACTGCAAAGTGGAGCTGGAAAGTCACTAAACCCAAAAGCATGTTGCTACCTGCTTACTCTGTTCCAAGCAGGGTTAAAGGTACAAAACAAGCATATAGGACACAGTCCCTGTTTCATTCCAACTCACAGGCAAAAAGGTTGACAGACCAGGTTCTTGCCCCCCTTTAATAGATGAAGAAACAGAGGTCCAGAGAACTTAAGTGACTTGTCCACACTCTCAAAGGAGGCCAGTGACCAAGCTGGGTCTTGAACCTAGATATCTTGATACCCAGCAGACCACATCGTCTACTTTGGAGAGTGGATGGATCTGACCATGTGAACAACATTGGTGGCCAGGACACAAAAACTTCAAATTTTCTTCTTCAGTCACCTTTGCTACCTGATTCAGTCCATCTTTTGTTTAACCATATTGGTTGGTGCCTCTTCTTTTCGGCTGAAATGCAACTGACGACTGAGACAGACTAATTGGTTTAATTCAGTTGTTAAAGCTTACCATTTCACTTCTGAAAATAGCTACTCATTATCCTATGTTTCTCCTAAATTAAGTTTAAAAATCAGGATCAGTGGTCCTTGAATGAAATACGACCTGTGTATCTCGGGGGCAAAGCCTAAGGAAGACAGGCAGCTCTGAATTTTCCCTGGGAATGAAGGAGCAAAAGTAGATGTGAAAAGGAAAATGACAGGCCATCCAGAAGATTCATTATTATGATTTTCCCAACATCCCCCACTGTGCCCATTCTCACCTTTACCAAGCCCTCCTCCAGAGCTTCTGAGAAGCAGAATGGGTTGGTTTATAAGTATCATCACCTTTTTTTTTCTATGGTATTTGTTAAGCCTTTATTATGTGACAGGCACTGTATTAAATCTGTACTTAACACAGGCTTAGCGTGGAAGGAGAATGGGCAGGCTCCTCCCCAGTCAGTTTCAAATATCTCAACACAATCAGTCAGTCGTATTTATTGAGTGATTACTGTGTGCAGAGCACTGTACTAAGCGCTTGGGAGGGTACAGTATAACAATAAACAAACACATTCACTTTCCACAACCAGCTCACCTTTCTGGGCCCCAGACCTGTTCCCTGTCCCACCCTAGCTGCAAGGCGATACACCCCTCATCCGCTTTTGTAGCCTACCGTCTGTTTTCCGGCTAGTCACTTCCCCATCTGGGATGGATTTAGTACCGCCTGCTTTCCTGCCTGCCATTTTGATTGTCAGCCCTCAGCCTGCCTCGGCCATGGCTCCTGCTGTCGGGCTGCACAGCTCAGTTCCCAGGGTCCAGGGAAGGGAATGGGGTGACTCTCCAGCAAGCAGGGAGCTCGGAATGCTCTGGAAAAACATTCTGGATTAGACCAATTCAGGACCATTTGGGCAGACTTCTGCAAGATGACAGCCAAATGCCATCATGCTGATGTCACACCAGGTGCTGGCACAGCTTGTGTGGTGTCACATGGGTCTCGGGGTCTGGTTTTTTTGGAGTAGTTTCCCCAGCTGCAAGCCTGGTCTGATAATAACTGTGATATTTGTTAAGCACTTACTAGATGCCAAGCACTGTACTAAGCGCTGGGACAGATACAAGACAATCCAGTCCCACAATCAGTTGGATGGATAGAGCACAGATCTGGGAATCAGAAGGTCATGGATTGTAATTCTAGCTCCACCACTTGTTTGCTTTGTGGCCTTGGGAAAGTCACTTCACTTCTCTATGCCTGTTACCTCATCAGCAAAATGGGGATTGAGACCGCGAGTCCCATGTGGGACAGGGACTGTGTCCAAACTGATTTGTTTGTATCCACCCCAGTGCTTAGTACAGTGCTTGGCACATAGTAAGCACTTGACAAATACCACAATTGTTTATTATCATTATGTAGGAGGTTGAACAGGGACTGAATCTCCATTTTGCAAATGATAGTTTATGGCTCACATCTACCGGCAAAAGAAATCCTGAATCAGAGCCCATCAGAGCCCCTCGTGAACAGTTAAAATTCATCTCAGAATTTGTGGGTTTTTCCCACTAATTTGAGCCTGGGATCAGTTTAATAGGTGTTGGTCTGTTTCTTCAGAGAAATGGAAACATGGGGAATTGTGTGATAATTGAACCATTACCAAAGGAAAATACCTCTCACCCCTTATTATTTGAGGTTTTCAGTGATCTTGATGACAAAAAGCTTTTATTTTGCACCCCTATTAATGAGGTTAATTAACTACCACCCAATTGCATACCTTAAATAATGTAGTACTAACACACTATGTAAAGTTCACAGCAAGTCATATCCTGGAGTACGGTCTTGAAAATTACTACTGGTCCATTTTTTGAGGGTTAGGGATTGGAATAGCCTTAATTGTATTGGTGAGGCAGAAATACTACTACTACTAATAGCATCATAACTTCTTCAAAGCATTTCCACGCTCACCATCTCATTTTATCTTCACAGAATTTTTGTGGAACAGGGAGAGGTATCTTTATTCCTATTTTACAGATGAGGAAACTGAGGTACAAAAAGCTTAAGAACCTTGCCCAAGGTTGCGCATTGACATGACCTCCGACTTCAAAACTCTACTTTTTCCACAGAACCACCCTGCTTCCTGACCCGTGCCCCCACAGTGGAGACTGTGAAGGTGGAGAAAATTGGAGAGGAGGGGTTAAGGTCATCCAGGTCCTGAATATGTTGGAACAAAAAATAAGCTTAAATCAGTGGTACTACTGAGCGTTTACTGAGTGCAGATCACTGTACTAAACACTTGCGAGAGTACAATACAACAGAGTTGGCAGACACGTTAGTTCCCTGCCCATCATGAGCTTATAGTCTAACTGTGCATGTTCCAACCTGGACATGGCTATCCAAATGGCAAAGCAAAAGTAAACCCTGGAATATTTTTCACTTCTGATCAAGCATTTTAGAACCTGTTATAATGGTCCATCTACTGTTATCCTGTCACTGGGAGCCCTTCATTAGCACTTGGTTTCAATCAGTGGTATCTACTGACTGTTTACTCTGCCCAGTGGACTGTACTAAGTGCTTGGGAAAGTACAATGCAACAGAATTCATTTAGTAGATACGCTCCCTGCCACCATATGCTCACAGTCTAGAGGGGCTGGACTGTGGTGCCTGGTGGACTAAACAAAAGTCCAGAGGAGGGTCAGAGTTGATTTCCTTGAAATTGAAATAATGCCTTTCCAATCTAATTCAGGCTCTGCTTTCCACCCAACTCATCATTTCCCATCAGGTGCTTCTTGCTTACTCTATCCTGTGCCAAACCCTCTAAGCCACCCAAGAACCTGCAACAGCCCAAGTGATTTATCAGCTCCAAGGTGACAATGGATTGGTGAGAAATGATTCAGGAAGATGATTTGGACTTAGCACACCTCTTGGTGATAATGGAATCTGCTCTGGCACTACCTATTTAAGCAATAAGCATGAATCATGTGTAGTTTGGAGGCGTAAATTAGTACAGCACAATTTCTGCCTTCATCTTAATGAAATCATGTAAAGAAAGAGACACAAAGAGAATCCTTGGAGAGGCAAACCACAGCCTTCTGTTCGCCCCCCAACTGTCCATTCTTCATGAGAGGTGGGCTGTGCAGAAGCAGAGAATATAGCGACAGCTGATTTGAAGGGATGAAACCACGTCACCTAGCTTTGGTCTGCCTCAAATATCATAAAAACAAAACAAAACAGGCTGAGTTGGGTAAAGCCATTAAGAGCCACTGGGTCCACAGGAAAGAGAAGTTCTCAGATACAAACACCAGGGCTGTCCACAGACCAGAAGGGTGGGCAGTCAGATGCCAATATAATTCAAGCCACTTATCCCACTTAGCTGACAGTTTATTTTTAACGTATTTGTTAAGTGCTTAATATGTGTCAGACTCTGTACTAAGCTCTGGGGTAGACAGAAGCTAATCAGGTTGGACCCAGTCCCTGTACCACATGGGGATCACAGTCTTAATCCCCATATTACAGATGAGGAAACTGAGGCCCAGAGAAAAAAAGTGATTTGCCCAAGGTCACACAGCAGACAAGTGGAGGAGCTGGGATTAGAACACATGGCCTCTGACACCCAGGCCCTTGCTCAATGCACTAATTTAAGTCCTTGGGAGAGCATAATACAATAGAATTGGCAGGCATGACCCCTGCCTTCAGGGAGCATACAGGCTAGTGTGGGAGATGGACATTAAAATAAATTACTGACAGGGGAAGCGGTAGTGTTGAAGGATGCATACATAGGTGTATGCATGATGCAGGGCCAATGTTTAGCGTGTTCCAACCAACCACAGTGGGCACGGTGGGGGTCCCGTTGGAGGCTGCCCACAGCATAACCAAAATGCACCTGAGGATCAGCAGCAATCCCCTTCTTGGCAGAATCCTTCAAGCAATCAATCAATGGTACTTAGTGAGCACCATGTGCAGAGCACTGTACTGGGGCAGAAACGATGGTTCTTCCAAAGAAAAGCAAGATAATACCCAGAAGGCCTAAGGGCTCAATAAATACCACTGACTGATTCAGGTCCACATTAGTGATTTAGGCAAGTCACCCTGAGAGGGATAAGCAGATGGAAACAGCATCAAATAGACTCTGAAGAGCGGTGGGAACAGATCGATCGCATTAGGGGAAGATGGGCGGGGCAAAGCCATAATGGAGAGAGAGTAGAGAAATTGAAGGCTCTGCCCTAGAGGACAGAGGAGAAAGTCTCGGGTGATCCATTCCACCTCAGGGTGGAGAAAACTGAGCTAACAAGAGCACAGAATGGAGAGGAGATTCAAAGGAGTTGGCAAAAAAGTAATTAAGAATGAGAAAGAAGAGTAGAAGAGATATACAACACGACAAATGGAGGACTCCCAGAAAGATTACAAAATTAAATTAATACGGCATGTGAAATGTGATACGGAAAGATCAAATGGAGAGGGGAATTAGACAAGGTTGGAAAGTGGAGTTTTGTGACAAAGTGGGTATGAAGAATGAAGCACTGAGCGAGGGAGATCGTTTCAGAGTTTCCGGTGGATGTAACCAACTTTGCAAACTGTCTTTGCAGACTGTCTTACAAACACAGGTTCACAGGTTCCTCTGAGAGATGATAAGGCAATCTACCTTATAAGGAAAACAAATTTATATTACTGAACCTCATGGTGGTGTATGTAAAGACTGAATTTGCCTAAAACTGTTCAGCCACTTCCCTCCATTATAATAACAGGGGTTCAGTTACCAGACCTGGGTTACTAGTCTTTTAGCTCTTCAAGCCTGTCCCATCCAAGTTCTCATTTTCCCAAACTCAAAATAAAAAATTGACAACTCTGCTTATAATGCTCTTTTTTTAGTAGCTTTTCATGACAGTCCTATTGTCTGTGTTCTTATCCAAGCAAGTAACACTGGACAAGAAACAATCTAATTTTTAACAGAAATCCACAAATTACACTATATAACTCATGGACTACTTAATTCCTTTTAACAACAACAACAAAAAAATCAAGTTTTTTTTTTTCTGATAGGAATGATTTGCTCCCCTAATACCAAACTATTCAATGTACCTAGATCTCACTGACCTCATTGCCAAGCTCCTTGCCCATCTCCTCCTTCTGGCCTGGAAGAATCTCTCCCTCATTACACAACAGACCACCACTCTGGCCACCTTCAAAGCCTTACTAATATCACATCCCCTCCAAGAGGCATTCCCCAACTAAGCCCTCATTTCACTTACTCCATCTCCCTTCTGCATCACCCATGCACTTGGATCTGTACCCTACTCAGCCCCATAGCACTCATGTACATATCTATCATTTATTTTAATGACTGTCCCCCCTCTAGAGTGTAAGCTTCCTGTGGGCAGGAAAGTGTTGACCAATTCGGTTGTATTGTACTCTCCCAAGAGCTTAGTACAGTGCTCTGTGCACAGCAGGTGCTCAATAATACCATTGATTGATTGACTGATTGCATTTTAATGCAGATATAACTTTTAGCACACTCACTTCCAGAAAATGCAGTAAAGTTTAATTTCACTTAAATGGCTCCTGTACTCCCATTCCTGACCTATGAAGCATTTTTACTAATTTACTAATTTAATTAGTATTGACTAATACTAGAGGGATTAGAGCCCATTTTAATTTAGCAGTAGATAATGGCAGATCTATTTAGCACAAACCGTGCCTAAAGCATGAGGAGATGCTCACTCCTTCCTCTAAAAAATGTGCCTAGAGGTTTAGTAATTTATTTGTTTTCTATTGCCACTGATCTATCCATCCACTTGTTCCCATTTAAACTCTGAGCCTCATGTGGGACAAGGAAGAGTCTAATCTGTTTGCCTAGTAATTCCTTCAGTGTTTAGCCCAAGCTTCAAAGTAAGCAACAAATACCACATTTACTCACCACAGTCCACCCTCAATTAATCAACCAATGGTATTTACTGTGTGCTATGTGCAGAGCACTGTACTAAGTGCTTGGGAGAGTACAATACAGCAGAATTAGCAGACTCATTCCCTGCCCTTAATGAGCTTAAAGTCTAGGTAGGGAGACGGACATTAATATGAATGAATAAGTAATTTATAATATACAATTTAAAGTTATTTACACAAGTCCTGTGGAGTTGGGGGTGGGGTGAATATCAAATGTCCAAAGGTCACATCCAAGTGCAAAAACAACGCAAAGGGGAGAGACAGCTGGGGAAAAGAGGGCTTAATTGTGGGAAGGCCTCTTGTTGGAGATGTGGCATTAATAGTGGTTGAAGGTAGAGAGAGTGGTGGTCTCGCATATATGGAGAGGAGGTATGCCTGGCAAAACACCAACACAGTTTCTTTCCCACTTCTAACCCTCCTAGAAACTGGATCAAACAAGGCTCAGTGGATCTTTATAACAATTTGTCCATCAAGCCAGCTGCCATTACCCCATTTTATCTTAAAACACTCTCTCTAGGCTGTAAGTTCACTGTAGGCAGGGAACATGTCTACCAACTCTGTTATACTGTACTCTCCCAAGCACTTAGTGCAGAGCTCTGCATATAGTAAGTGCTCAATAAATAGGACTGATTGATTGATTGATTGATTCAATGGGTCAGGCAGGCCAGTGTGGGCAGCAAAATGACGGTGTGAATGCTCAAACTCCCAAGAAATCTGTAAAACCTTTTGCTTCTCTGTATCCACCCCGGCACAGATTCAGGGGAACCATTACTCTCCTTCCTTCTTTATTACAGGTTTCACCTTCCTCCAGGCTTCGTTACAAACACAAACTGGAGCCGTTCCAGGGCCTCTCTGCTTCTGACCTTCAGGAAACCTCTATTACAGAACAAGGCCCGAAGAGACAGACTGGAAGAGCCGGTGAGGAGGAAGTTCCTGCTAGCAATTGACATTACTAGCAGGAGAGTGAAAACTCAAAGCTCTCAGTCAGTGGTTTGAGGGGTGGGGAGGGGAGATAATGTGTCTCTGAAAGGAGAAAGTGGGCCATGGTTTTCCAAAGGGAAGGATGCCGCTGCAATCTGCTCACAAATCTTCCCACTATCCTGATAGCTTCTGCTTCCTTCCCAAGCCCATCCCCTAGCATCCCTTCATCTTCCTAATCAAATTTACTGAGGTGACCCTCATCTTCAGGGAGACACTCACACCTTACCCAGCCTTCTCCTTTCATTCATTCATTCAATCGTATTTATTGAGCGCTTACTGTGTGCAGAGCACTGTACTAAGCACTTGGGAAGTGCAAGTTGGCAACATATAAAGATGGTCCCTACCGAACAACAGCCTCACAGTCTAGAAGGGGGAGATGGACAACAAAACAAAATGTATTAACAAAATAAAATAAATAGAAAAGTAAATATGTACAAGTAAAATACATAGAGTAATAAATCTGTACAAACATATATAGAGGTGCTTTGGGGAGGGGAAGGAGGTAGGGTGGGGGGGATGGGGAAGGGGAGAGGAAGGAGGGGACTCAGTCTGGGAAGGCCTCCTGGAGGAGGTGAGCTCTCAGTAGGGCTTTGAAGGGAGGAAGAGAGCTAGCTTGGCGGATATGCAGAGGGAGGGCATTCCAGGCCAGGGGGGGATGTGGGCCGGGGGTCGACGGCGGGACAGGCGAGAATGAGGCACAGTGAGGAGGTTAGCGGCAGAGGAGTGGAGGGTGCGGGCTGGGCTGCAGAAGGAAAGAAGGTAGGTGAGGTAGGAGGGGGCGAGGTGATGGACAGCCTTGAAGCCGAGGGTCCTGCCCATAAGGTGGTCCAACTCAAGTGAAGCAGCTTTTTGTGGTTTTTCAAGGGGCCAAAGTGATTCCTGATTTGCAGTCAAATGTTTAATGGAGTTTCACTGGGCCCCTCCTCCCCCATTTCCTGGCCTGAGAAAGTCTTCTAAGTGATCTTTAGAGTTAGCTATTTTCCTGCCTTACCACTCAGAGGCCTCTTCTCTAGTTTTTGAATTACACCCGCTCCTCCCTTCTCCCTCCTATTCTCTGCCTTTTGGCCATTTGGGCAAACCATCACCACTGCTCCAAAAACGAGTCTAGTGTGTGTTGTGCTGGTGGTGGGATGTATGCTCCCCTTCTTATCCTCGGTGTCCGAGCGGGGCTCCGCTGACCTACGTGGCAGCGGGAGAGGCAGAGGCGCTGTGACGTCATGGACGAATTCAGCAAGGAGACAGGTGGCCATGGTGGTTAGGGCAAGACTAATACATTCAGGGAGGAAGACTTTCTGTCCAGACGCTGCTTATCCTCAGATGATCAGGGGGGCCCTGGGGTTAGCTAATGGAGATCTTAGAATCAGAGGATGCTATAGGCAGCTCTGTTTGAGGAAGAAAAAAGATGGCAACACAGGAATGAAGAGCCGCAGACACAGTGAGGGATGCTCGAATGAAATCTATCATTGAGGGCAATTCCAGTCAGCTATTAAAGCTAACTGAGAAGCAGCCTAACGGAAAGAGCACAGGCCTGGGAGCCTGACGACCTGGGTTCTGAACCCAGCTAGGTCAACTGCTTGCTATGTGACCTTGGTTAAGTCACTTACCTTCTCTGGGCCTCAGTTTCCTCATGTGTCAAATGGGGACTCAATACCTGTTCTCTCTCCTACTTAGACTGAGAGTCACACATGAGATAGGGACTGTGTTCGACCTGATTAACTTTCTATCTACCCCAGTGCTTAGAACAGTGCTATTTATCGAGGGCTTGGTTATTATTTAATACTGATGTTTAAATTATTCATTTAAAAAGTGGGAATTGATTTCAGCTGTTGAATTTCAGTCATTTACCATCCCCTTTCCAGCACCCCTGCCACTTTCTTTTCTAAAGTATCCCACTGGCTAGAGAACATTAATAATGTAGCAGTTTGGAGCTTGCTGAGAAGATTCACTTAATTGTTGCAAGAACCTTATTCTTGGGGCAGTATTTTGAATTGTTCTAGCAGACTGTTCCACAGGGATCCAGATCAATGAAAGTAACCTGTTCCCCCCCCCCCCCCTCCTTTTCTAAAGAAGCTCCCACTGATCTGCTCTCATTTTCATTTTTCTGAACAGGACCTGAGGCAATTGTGTTGTTATGGCTTTCAGGAGGGTGTGCTGAAATAAACCCAGCTTCCAAAGAGCAGCCCGGCACCACCGTGCCTTTTTTTTATTTTATGGTGTTTGTGAAGTGCCTGCTATATGCCAGGCACTGTACTGAGCACTGAGGTAGATACAAGCTACAAGATACAAGTTGGACACAGTCCCTGCCCCACATGGAACTCACAGTCATATATCAGTCACAGTCATATCCCTATTTTGCAGATGACATAACTGAAGCACAGAGAAGTTGTGACTTGTCCAAGGTCACACAGCAGACAAATGGTCGACAAGATTCACTTCTCAAATGGAGGAAAAGTTCCTCTGTGGGATGTGGGATGGAGTTAGAACATAGAAAAAAAAAAAGGCATGGTGGTGCCGGGCTTCTCTTTGGAAGCTGGGTTTATTTCAGCACACCCTCCCTGAAAACCATAATTTCACCTTGAACTTCCTTGGGGAATTGAATAGTTTGGGAAATGAATTAGTCATTTCCCTTCTCTACCTCAGTTAATCAATCCATCAATGGTACTTACTGAGCACTTACTATATGAAGAACACTTGACTGAACACTTGGGAGAGTACAATTCAACGGAATTGGTAGACACATTCCCTGCCCACAACGAGCTTACAACCTGGGGGTGGGGGGGAGAGACATTAATAAAAATAAATTATATATATATATATATATATATATATATATAAAATTTAAAACAAAATAGAAAAAAACAAATAATCTATCTATATATACATATTTTATTTTTATTAATATCTGTCTATATACTGTAGGGCTGAAGACGGGATGAATACCAAATGCTGAAAGGGCACAGATCCATGTGCATAGATGATGCAGATGGGAGAGGGAACTGGGTAAAAGAAGGCATCATTGGTGAAGGCCTCAGGTCTTCCATCTGAGAAATGGACAATTCCCACATGTTGGTCTGGAAGGTTGATATCTCTGAATCAATCGGTGAGGGGGATTTGTTTTGTCATCTATGAAAAGCACTTTGTTCTACTTCAGAACCGGGCTGTATCAAGGTCCTGTCCACTGGGACAGGATCAGTGAAGCAACTGGGATGTCACAGTCTGAGGACTGATTGACCTTTAAGCTATTCATCACCTAAATACAATCAGTTCTGGGGTGGAACCCAAATGGCTAAATAAAACTGTTTAGGAGCAATGACGGGGATCGAGTGAGAAATGGGCAACCCACTGAAATGAAAGTTTGTTTTTTCATTTGAGGCTGAGGAGGGAGTGCACCAGCTGACAGGTGTTTCTGCATTGAGAGCTTCTGAATGGAAACAAGTCACTTGGCTTGCTGTTTATCTTCTCCAGAGCCTTGCCTCAGGCGAAGCACCTTAGCCAGCAATGATAGGAAAATAAAGCACTTGCAGTGATGCTGAGTTGTAAAAGAATGACAATGCTTTCTGCCACGGGTCATTTCCTAGAATTAATATCCATTTCAGCTTATTGGAATGCCACCAGAGTCGACTAATTCCAACAATCTCATTACCGAACACAGAGGGCCCTGTAAAATCTACCTTACGATGACACTTATGGATTGCATTTAAAATGCTCGCCAATCAGGCTGCTCACAGCTTTCACTTCTAGTTCAAATTCTCAGCTGCCCACCTGTTTTCTTCGGAAACTTCCGGAGTGGACAGGATGGTCTAAGGAAGCTGGGTCGGTCTTCCAACCACTGTATTGGGGTGGTGGGTGAGTGGGCCTGCATTAGCCTCACAACTCCACACAAGGATCGGATGAAGCTTCAAGGACCACTTCAATCACTTCTGGCAGACTGTAAACTCTTTGAGGGCCAAGTGTGACTTTTACCTCTTCTGTTCTCTCCCAAGTGCTTAGTACTGTGCTACACACACAGTAATTCCCAAATCAATACTACTGATTGAGCATGAGATGGAGGGTTTCAGTTTAGTCTAATTATTTCTTCGCAATATACGCAAAATTTCTCTCAATGCATCCTCACTGTAGATTCCCTAGAAAATGACCTGCACTGTTGCTTAGGTGAAATACTGCAAATACCCCTACCACTACTACGAGTGTTTGTTAAGTTTTTACTATGTGCCAAGCACTGTACTAAGCCGAGATATGAATTAAGTCATGGTCATTTTCCTTGTCCCAAATGGAGCTCTCATTCTAAGGGGGAGGGAGAGCAGGTATTTGACTCCCCATTTTACAGATGAGGAAACTGAGGCCCAAGCAAAGAACTGCCACTCTTACCATGTTGCACCACAAGCAGGGCAGGGAACATTTTTTTTTAAATCAATTCTGTAGCACTGTATTCTCCTAAGTGCTTAGTATAGTGCTCTGCACTGCATTAAGCATTTAATAAATACCATTAACTGATGTTTGGAACCAAATTGAGGCTATTTCTGTTCTTCCCAGTAGAGCAATACAACTGCCTCTCAGTGGACACAAAGTAGTTCTGCCCTCCTGGAAATCAACTAGATTCACCCCTTAATTTCCTGGCAAAAACTCTTTCTCAAGAGAAAAGTATTATTCATTGCCAATCCTACGACAGGATTGTGGTTCATTTGGCAAAATGTTAGCAACATAGCAGTGGGTCACTGCCAGGTGATAATGCTTCCCAAAAGAGATCTTGACGAAGTGGCCTGTTAACTCAAGTGGCCATCTTTTCAAGGCCACTGGGAAGATAAGGCGGCCGTCAGGAAGCCAGGACGCAGGTGAAAGGCTTCTCTCATACACCACCTTGCACACTGGATTTGTGCTCTATCCAGCCCTGCACAATAGGGCTGGTAACAAAAGGCCTGACGGCCATCCACTTCATCCATGGGTATTAATCAGCTCTCATATAAAAAGAAGCAGGGAAAGAAGAAGAGCGGCAATAATATTTCCTTCCAGGTGGCTAATGGCCTGGGCAGATTAGGGGGCAAGCCATAGCTCCTCGATTAGCCCAGAGCAAATTTCCTCCTGTAAAATACTCGGGGTTTGTGTTGCGGGGCAGAGTGGGCTTCTGGTTGACATCGCTCAGATGCCACCTTAACTGATCCCCGCCAATGCTGAGCAGTCAGCAACAGTTAAAATGGGCCCGAGCCTGGGTTTGGACATTCCCAAGAAAAGTGATCCATATATCCCAAGTGATTATTCTTAAAGGATTATTTCCCAGGCTCAGGATGTCAGGCTAAATATAGGTGGGGGAAAAGTTCTCGGCGACCTATTTACAAACATACCATGTCACACACCACTGAAATCCACGAGGTGGCACCCACGGGCAGCTTGACTTCGCTTTGACATGAAAATCCAGTAAAGTAACTTTGCAAGGTCAGAGAGCAGCGGGAGGCAACTGAGTCTTGGTGGAAGATGAGGTAAAAAGGGGGAATTAAAAACGACTGCAGACACTGTGGGTAACAGAAGTCAGAGTTTAGCCAAGGGCTATCTCTAGACCTACAGCTGTCCCTCAGTACAATGATTAAAATTCAAAATGTCACCATTGGTACTGTCACCTTCCCACCCAACGGACAGGTAGATACTGGCAGACATATATGTAGATATATATGCACATACATGTAACGGGTATGGGTGTATGAGCATAGGCATGCGTATGTGTGTACCTGAATATGCTCCTGCTGCACTGTACTCTCCAAACTGCTTAGTTACTGGGCTCTGCATGCAGTAAGCGCTCAATAAATATGATGGATCGATTGACTGTGTGTATATTTATCTCTCAGCATAAATGCTTGAAGCATTGTCAGAACCTCACAGTGACCTTTGCTGCCAAAACCGGAACAACGAAGGGGAAGAAACGGGGAGACGGACTAGCAAAATACTGACGGAACTCTAATTCCAGAATTTATAACCATCTGTCTGGATCGGCAGGGATGGGAACACGGCTGTGTGGAGATTCCGCAGGGATTGTCACTTTCTTGTTTACAACCCCTCAGCTGTGAAAGTCACACACACACACACACACACAAGCACACACACACACACCTGTGCAGCTTCTGGATCCTGAGGGAAGAGGCAGCAGCAAGCGCTGTCTCGTTCGGTATTCAGATTGAAGGAGGAATTCTCTAAACACTATCCTGGTGGCATTTAAGTCATCATTTCGAGGGCCGCCTCTCCTACTCCCAGTGGCTGCCACAGGAGGGCTGATTCTAGCCATGGGCTTGGGTGGGGCTGGAAGGACCTTTGCACTTAGCAAAGCACTGTTGGCTAATACGCTTCTTGCTCTCCTGAGGCCGTGGGGCCTCGATCAAAAGAGAGAAATCCCCCTCCTTCCTGGCTGGCCTGCTTCCCACTGCAGCCTCCTGCTACATCGTTGGAGACCGGGCTTCTCTATAATACTGATATTATAGTACTTGTCAAGCGCTCGACTCTGGGGTAGAAATAAGATGATCAGGTTGGACACCGTACCTCTCCCACATGGGGCTCACACTCAAAGTAGGATGGAGAATGGGTACTGAATTCCCCATTTTACCGATGTCAAAACTGAGGCATAAGTTAAGTGACTTGTTCAAGGACTCATAGCTGACAAGTGACTTAGGATCTTCAAGCAGTTGCTTTTCCTTCCCTATTTGCGCAGTCACTGGGAATCCTATTTAAGCTGATTTTTTTTTTAATGGCATTTGTTAAGCACTTACTAGGTGTCACTGTACTAGATGCTGCGGTAGATACAAGCTATTTTGGACACAGTCCATGTCCCACATGGGGCTCCCAGTCTTCATCCCCATTTTACAGATGAGGTAACTGAGGTATAGAGAAGTGAAGTGACTTGCCCAAGGTCACACAGCAGACAAGCGGAAGAGCTAAGATTAGAACCCAGGTCTTTCCGACTCCTAGGTCCACGCTCTATCCACTTGGCCACACTGTTTCGGTTCCTCATGGGGCTTAAAGTCTAAGTAGGAGGGAGAATGGTATTGAATCTCCATTTTACAAATGGGAAAACTGAGACACAGGTAAGTTAGGTGACTAGTCCAAGGTCACAAAGCAGGTAAGTGGTGGAGCCGGGATTAGAGCTCAGGTCCTCTGACTCTCAGACCTGTGCTCTTTCCACTAGGCCACGCGGCTTCCAGCGGGGAAAACCGGGAACAGTGTGGCTTTTTCCCAGGTATGGATCTAACCCTGAGAGAGTCCTGGGATCGTTTTTTGGCCTTTCTGGCATGAGAGGGGATGGCTACCCACCTCATCACACACCCCGACACCCTGCAGCCACTGGGAACTCTAATTGTGGGCCTCTAGTCAAGGTAGCCAAGACACTGCTGTGCATCTCTCCCATCCTGTGCCACCAAGGCACTGTGGCACCTTGGGCCAACCTTGGTGGCATCCTGGTTGTGGCAGTGCTAGTATCGCTCTCTTTTAGCCACAGAGCTGCTCAGTCCTTCTCTTTGCCTGGGAATAACCAGCTTCAGTGTGTTAAGCCCGGCAGGCTCCCACTGCTTGTGCTCTCTTCTGCGCAGAGGCAAATGAATAGTTGCTGCCATCTCCCAGGAAAATGTTATCTTTAGATTTGGCGTCTTATTGATGACTCCCCAGGAGAGCCCTTGCAAGTTCTCTCTCATAATTTATGGCCAAAACCGTTAAATTGCTCCTCAACCTACTCTGTTTAGGATACTCTTAGGATTTACAAAAATGTCATTATAAAATGGAATAAAGAATCTACCCCCTCTAATAAACTAGTCCTCTCAGAATGGACGATAAACCTCCAAGCAATGATATTCACAGTGGTCATGACCTGAGGAGATGCCCAGATCGTTTTTCTACAATGTCGTTTGGAACACATTTCTCCACTCCTCAAAACCTCCAACCACTACCCATTCATCTCTGCATCCAGCAGAAATGCCTAACCACTGGCTTCAAGGAATTCCATCAGCTCTCTCTCTTTATCAGCTCTCTTCTCCCAGTAAAACCTAGCTCAAACTCTATTCAACCAAAGCTTGCCTTATTGCTATGCCTCATTCTCGACCCCCACACCTCTGATTCCTTGAGCACATCCTTTTTCACTGCCTGACAGTTCTTCCCCCTTCAAAACCACCCAACCATAGTTCTCCCAATCTTTTAAAGTCAGAAGCATCCCGTGATTAATTTTCTTCTCGCTAAGTCAAGGGTCTCAGCTACAAACTCACTATTTATGCACTTACAACCTCTCTTAGCATTTTCATACTTTTCAGTTTTAAGTACTATTTAAGCACTTGGGTCACCTACCAATTTTTCCATTCTCTTTTTTCTTCAGTCTGTAAATAATTTTGGATCAGTGTCTACCATTAAACTATAAGCTCTCTGAAGGCAGGGTTTGTGTCTTTCATCTTTGTTGCCCAGTCCCAAGCCTTTTTTTGGAGAGCTGAATGCTGTAGGTAGTCCCATTAACAAATTGGGGGGGTGGGGGTGGTATTTGTTAAATGCTTACTATGTGCTGGGCACTGTACTAAGCGTTGGGGTAGATACAAGTTAATGAGATTGGATTCAGTCCATGTCCCACATGGGGCTCACAGTCATAATTCCCATTTTACACATGAGAAGCAGCATGGCTCAGTGGCAAGAGCCCGGGCTTGGGAGTCAGAGGTCATGGGTTCTAATCCCGGCTCCACCATTTGTCTGCTGTGTGACTTTGGGCGAGTCAATTCACTTCTCTGGGCCTCTGTTACCTCAACTGTAAAATGGGGATGAAGACTGTGACCCCACGGGGGACAACCTAATCACCTTGTATCCCCCCCAGTGCTTAGAACAGTGCTTCGCACATAATAAGCACTTAACAAATGCCATTATTATTATTATTATTATTATTATTATTTTGAGGTAACTGAAGCCCAGAGAAGACAAGTGACTTGCCCAAGGCTACACAGCACACAAATCGAAGAGCCGGGAGTAGAACCCAGGTCCTTCTAACTCCCAGATCCATGGTCTATCCACTAGGTTACACTGTTGATTGACTGAGGCCCCCAACCCAGACGTGGAGGTGGGGACTCTCTAACCATATCCCCTTTTGCCACACAGACCATGACCACAACGTTTACTTAACACCCACAGAAGGCACACAACATATACAGTCTTGGGCTGTGCCCCTCCACCCCACCTTCTGCATGCCCCATGTTCATTTTCTAGGTCCTTGAACTGCACTGAATGCTTCTGTTAAGAGGGAAACATAGGAAATATCTTACCCGAAAGGAATTTTGCTCAGGACGTAGTATCCAGTATAGGAGTGTTGATAGACCTGTAAGACAAAACACACACACACACACACAAAATTCCATATATCAATGTGAGTACGTAATACAGATAGATCCTGCATCACAGACATTTCCAGCAGGTGAGTGGGCACTCAGGGGTTAATCAGGAATTAAAAAGTCAGATTTGCATCAGCTATCAATTTAGGCAACACATTTGTTTTTGTTTCATTGGTGGCACGCGGCGTAGAGGGCATCCAGGCGCGATGTGCAATTGCCATGGCTACCGGGTTTCTGATTAAATTAGGGGCACGTGTCCCCAGCCTTGGCTAAATATAGAACTGTTATTAATGAGGACACCTAGGTCACCTGGGCCCAGCCGGGACTGGCTTCTGCTAGACGCAACAGGCTAAACATACACACTTCCCACTTTACTCCATCAGTCAATGGTACTTTTTGAGCACTTCCTGTGTGCACAGAGAGCACTTGGGAGTGCAACAGAGTTGGTAGACCCAATCCCTGCCCACAATACTCTATAAAATCAGTCTCACTGCCATTCCCTTGACCTCACTGGCCCATCTCACCCTGTCTTGAGGCCAAGGAGAGTGAAACTGGGCCTACAATGCCAACTAGTGCTGGCATGGCTCTCTTGGTGCCATGCTGTTCCTCCCCAACTCAGGTGATGATAATATAGCCATTTCCAGTGGTTCTGCCCAGAAAGCAACTGGATACTCACACCCCACCGGTAGCACTGAAATACACTGCAGAGAAGAGCAGTGTTGGAAAGAACACGGGCCTGGGAATCAGAGGATGTGCGTTCTATTCCCAGCTCCACTACTGGTCTGCTGTATGACTCTGGGCAAGTCACTTCCCTTCTCTGTGCCTCATCTGTAAAATGGGGATTACGACTGTGAGCCTTATGTGGGACAGGGACTGTGTCCAGCCTGATTACCTTGCATCTACCTCAGTGCTTAGAATAGTGTTTGGCACATAGTAAGCGCTTAACAAATAAGGCTTAACAGGCCTTCCCAGACTGAGCCCCCTCCTTCCTCTCCCCCTCCCTACCTCCTTCCCCTCCCCACAGCACCTGTATATATGTTTGTACAGATTTATTACTCTATTTATTGTACTTGTACATATTTACTATTCTATTTATTTTATTTTGTTAATATGTGTTTTTTTGTTGTCTGTCTCCCCCCTTCTAGACTGTGAGCCCGCTACTGGGTAGGAACCGTCTCTATAGGTTACTAACTTGTACTTCCCAAGCGCTTAGTACAGTGCTCTGCACACAGTAAGCACTCAATAAATGATTGAATGAATGAATGAAATACCACAATTATTATTATAGGAGGTGGTAAGAGTGCTAGTCTCCCCTTTCTAGATTATTTATTCATTCTTTCATTCAATCATATTTATTGAGCACTTACTGTGTTTCTCTATACTGCATTTCTCTATAGTCTGCATTTGGTTCTCGATTCATGTGGCAGAAGTCCATCTATCATATTTACTGAGCGTTTACTGCATGCAGAGCACTATACGAAGAGCTTGGGAGAATACAATATAACAGAGTTGGTAGACATGGTCCCTGCCCACAACAAGCTTTCAATTTAGAGACCACTTTCCTCTGGGTCCCATGACCCCTTCCCAAACCCACAGATGGGGAACTTTCAGGGCACAAATCACTCCATTTTGGGTCTTATTCAAATTGAACATATTCCCTCTGGCCACTCTCTGTTGTGGTGACTGTATTCCAATTAGTGGGGGGTGGGGAAGCTTTTGTCAGGTGGAGGAAGGGAATTCCAGATAGCCTCATGCCCTCAGTCAATCTTATTTATTGAGTGCTTATTCTGTGCAGAGAGCTGTACTAAGTGCTTGGGAGAGTACAACATAACAGAATTGGAAGACACATTCCCTTGCCTACAATGAGCTTACAGTCTAGATTCCAAAGTCCACAAGCCTGAGGAGGCATAAATAACGTGACTGCTTCAAGTGGCTGCCATGTGGCTCTGATGGGAGCCTGTTGGGCTACAGACGGTGACATGAGAAACCTGCTCTAATTCCTGTGACGAAGAGAGTGAGGGTGGGATGCTCATTCTAGCTTCACCACCACCACCCAGATGGAGCCAAACCACGAGACAGTCCTGCAGCAGGGCAGAAATGAGGCCAGGGGGCCGGGGCCGGGGCAGGAGTTTGCCTGGGAAAGAAAGACGGAGGAGGATTCTTTTTTCTGCACAGCCTGGCCCAGAGTCACTATCCGGGTTGAAGTCCAGGGGGAAAGTGATGGGGGCAGTCGGGGTGTGTGTGTGTGTGTGTGTGAAGAGACTACGTCAGGTTCCAACAAAAGGGGTCTGACCCTGTGGCCTCCCCAAACATTTCCTCTCTGCCTTCGCACGTGGTCCCTAGTTCATTGTGGGCAGGAAATGTGTCTGTTTATTGTTATACTGTACTCACCCAAGTGCTTAGTACAGTACTCTGCATACAGTAAGCACTCAGTAAATACGAATAACTGAGTGACTTCAAGTGCTTACTCTGTGCCAAGCCCTGTTCTAAGCACAGGGGTAGATACATATTAATCAGGTTGGACACAGTCTCTGTCCCAAATGAGGCTCATAGTTGAAGTAGGAGGGAGTAGAGTTTAATTCCCTTTTTATAGATGAGGCACATAGAGGCACATGAGGCACATAGAATGAAGTGACTTGCCCAAAGTCACAAAGCAGACAAGTGGCAGGGTTGGATCAGAATCCAAGTCCTCTGAGTCTCCGCCCATGCCCTTTCCATTAGGCTACCCTGCTTCCCATTATTGGACTTCATTCAATGCATGAAGAATAACAGTGACTACTATTATTGCCACCTTTCCACAGGAACAACACATCAAGCTGCTGCCTACGGCCCCCCAGATCTGTCCAGTGAAGCTTCAGTTCTTGGTTTGCCCATAATCCAGGGTGGGGGAAGGCTACAATTAGCAGCTGGATTTCCAAACTCCTACACCACACTGCTGTTGCTCCAGGCTTAGCAGAAGATCTAACACCCATTACTTTATGATTCAACTTTCTTTAACAACCCCAGTAAATTATTCTGGGCTCAGCAAGCCTATATAAGCCTCCTAGAGCTGGAACTACCGAGGAAGGGAAAACAAAATTATGAGATCAGCTCGGAAGCCAGGAAGGGAAATGGCAGGAAAGGGGGACAGGGGAATTGAGACTGATCTATTTTCCAATACTGTGTCTGCCCTGTCAAGCAAACAATTTGTTTGAATAGATGGGAAATGTAATCAGATCGCCAGGAAAATTGAATCACTAATTACAAAGATTCAGACTCAAAATAGTGGGGGAAATCAGAAGGCCCTGGATCAGATAATGACCTCTGTGGAGAACGCCGAGTCCGTCGCCAACCGTGAACTAGTCAGACGATCGGGCGGTTCTGGAAATCAAAGTAGACGTGGGGCCTGGTGGGCTGGGATGCCCGTCAGCAGGCCGTGTCAAAAATGGGGGAAGGCCAGGGAGGGTAGGACACTGTTGTTCTTGGATCCCAATTAAAGGTTAATAGGAAATCCAGGGCCAGGTCTTCTTTCCTTGCATGCTTGCAATACAGAATAAAAACCTTTTGTAGCTCACAAAGGAAACCTCTTTTGGAAGTGCACCCAGTCCCAAACCCCTCAGTTATGCCATTTGTTTGTCAAACAATAATCACAATCAGAAGTTAACCAGATTCTCCAGTGCCCAAGCTCATCATTGGGCACAAATGCGGCATCTTAGGAAGCAAGATATACCTTCACACGGTAAAGTTCAGCGTTTTTCCACCCTGCCAGCTGAGGAAACATTGCTTGGCTTCACTGTACACTCCTTCTAAGAATGGAGGGGCTTATGGGAAAAAGACCCTCAATTAAATCCAATTGGCTTTTTGGAGGAGAGCCATCCATAAGCAAATGAGAAACACAGAATGCAACTTACTTCAGCAGAACTACTGAGGAAACCCCAAACAAAATTTTAACCAAGGCCAACTATTTAGTGTAGAAGTAGATGGCAACTGGGTATCTTTATCATTATTATTATTGTATTTGTAAGAACTTACTATATGTCAAACACTCTTTTAAGCACTGGGGTACATGCAGGTTTGAAACAGTCTTTGACCCACAAGGGGCTCACAGGCTAAGTAGCAGGGAGAACTGGAATTGAATTCCCATTTTTTAGGCATTATTATACCCTCTTTCTCAGAGGTGGGGGGAGAGATGAACCAGGGGAATGGACTGTTGTTCTTACTCTTAATATTAATAATAATGGTATTTGTTAAGCTCTTACTATGTGCTAAGCACTGTTCTAAGCACGGGCATTTGTTAAGCGCTTACTACTACTAATAATAATCATGGCATTTATTAAGCGCTTACCATGTGCAAAGCACTGTTCTAAGCGCTGGGGAGGTTACAAGGTGATCAGGTTGTCCCATGGGGGGCTCACAGTTTCAATCCCCACTTTACAGATGAGGTCACTGAGGCACAGAGAAGTTAAGTGACTTGCCCAAAGTCACACAGCTGACAACTGGTGGAGCCGGGATTTGAACCCATGACCTCTGACTCCAAAGCCCGTGCTCTTTCCACTGAGCGAGCCACACTGATTCTGCTTTACTATGCCTCATGAAGGAGCTGGCACAAAGCTGCCAGTAGAGCTGGTTTGGCTACCTTACCAAGAGAATGAATGAGAAAAAGGAGTTTGTAAAAGTAACAGTGAGCACTCAGTAAATATGATTGATTGATGCTGTCACAGAGACCAGGCAGTGGTGGGCTAATCCTGTGGCCATCTGGACCCTGCCCATGTGTCCTGAGGGATAGCCATGACGGTAGGCAACTGAGTGTCGTTCTACTACCTCTGGCCCCTGAGCTGCCCACAATCCTGGGAGATCTTTCTTGTCTGGTCCACCTCGAGGAGCAGGGCACAGGAGCAGGGCACCATGGGTATTCATCCAGCATGCATGGCAGAGATCAATCAATCAATCAATCGTATTTATTGAGCGCTTACTGTGTGCAGAGCACTGTACTAAGTGCTTGGGAAGTACAAGTTGGCAACATATAGAGACAGCCCCTACCCAACAGTGGGCTCACAGTCTAGAAAGGGGAGACAGAGGACAAAACCAAACATATTAACAAAATAAAATAAATAGAACAGATATGTACAAGTAAAATAAATAAATAAATAGAGTAATAAATATGTACAAACATATATACATATATACAGGTGCTGTGGGGAAGGGAAGGAGGTAAGACGGGGGGATGGAGATGGGGACGAAGGGACGAGAGATAAGCTCACCTTTCCTCATTGCCCTTCATTACAATGACTGAGTGAAACTCAACTTCTACTTATGGCTGCAAGAAACGAATGCTGACTGGAGATAGTTGGGAGCAGAACCAATACATTATTGAGATTTGGGCGCGAAAGGGCAGGCATGAAAAGCAAATTTACTTTACGAATTTATGTCACTGGAGGATGATTTTTGTTTTTTCAGCGAGTTTTGCTTTGGAGGTTTTCTTCTTAATCTAAGGGACTTTATTAGCAGGACCCATGTCAAGGGGCAATGGAGGAAAAAAAAATACTTGAGCATGTGCAGTGACCCAGCAAGGTTACCACCGGCCCTGGGACAAAGGAGGTGATGGAGAGTCTCTTGTTAAACTTTGCACAGTTGAGCAGCCCAGGCGGCAATGTCACCCTGAGCCTCCTCCAGCCCAGGGCCACCGTGACGGCTCTGCTGCTCTACCATATGGTGCCTACACCTCTGGGGTCATCACTCACTCGTGTCTCTCCCCTGCAGAGGGGAGAGGTAGGGCTCGGGTGAACAAAACCGCAGCATGGAAAAACCGCAGCATGGGAGAGAAGCAGCGGGGCCTAGTGGATAGAGTACAGGCCTGGGAATCAGAAGCAGCTCCTCACTAATTCACTCAATCGTACCAAGCGCTTGTCCCAATGCTAATTCCGGCATGAAGTGCTTAGCGCTACACTAAGCACTGGGGTAGATACAAGATAATCAAAGGGCTCTAAGCCTAAGAGGAAGGGTGAGCCGGGTATTTTGAATCCCTATTTTACAGATGAGAAATCTGAGGCACAAAGAATTGATCAATGGTATTTACTGAAACACTTACTATGTGCAGAGCACTGCACTAGGTGCTTGGAGAGCACAATACAACAGAGTTGGTTAGGCACATTCCCTGCCCACAGTGAGCTGACTGTCCTAAGAGCTTGAAAGAGTACAATATAATGGTCTACCTGGACATGGGATGATGCTTCCAACCTGCTGAACAAAGCTCCTGGAATAGCAAAGAGTTTTGGCTCAGACATCCTGACTTTTGAGTATTATGATGACATTTACTTAAGTGCTTAACATATACCATAATAATAATTATTATTATTTACTTAGCAACTACTATGTGTAAGGAGCTGGGTAGATACAAGATGATCAGCTTGGACATGACTGCTGTCCTGCATGGGGTTTACAATCAAAGAGGTGGGGAAGGGCTGGCATTTTATCCCTATTTCACAGGTGAGGGCACTGAGGCACAGAAAGGTTAAGAGCCTTGACCAAAGCCAGTGTCAGGGCTGGGGCTAGGACCAGGGTCCCTGGAGTCCCAGACAAATGCCTAAATATGCAATATGTAAAAGTTTCATATTTTCAGTGTTTCCTTTTTTTTATTTGATTTTATGGTATTTGTTAAGTGCTTACTAAGGCACTGTACTAAGTGCTGGGGTCGATACAAGGTTGGACACAGTCCCTGTCCCACATGGGACTCACTTTTTAATCCCCATTAAACAGAGGCCCAGAAAAGTGAAGCAACTTGTCCAAGTTCATGCAGGAGACAAGTGGGTGGAACCACAATTAGAACCCAGGTCCTTCTGACTTCCAGACCTGTGCTCTATCCACTAGGCCAAGCTGCTTCTACATGAAGTTACATGAAACACCCTGAAACTTCTTCCAGGGGGCATCCTTTCGATCTGAAGGTGGAAGAAGAGGGTCAATCTGGCTCACACTCCAACAAAGAAATGCCCCATATAAGCTCCCACTCATTAAGGAGGCAGTCAGAGGACCACCCACAGTCTCTGTTCCCCCTCTCTAATTGGACAGAGATATTTGGCAGCACTTGGCTGGAGTTCCTTTTGGCTGCTTCCAGGGGAGATCTGCGGTCATATATCTATCAGGGAGTCACTATAATCTATTTGTAATGCTGTTAATTTCACGCACCAATGTTTTGTTGTAGGAGTCGGTGACATGGGAGACAAACGATCTGAGGGGGGCTGGCAGTAGGAAGATGAGCTATGGCAGACCCTCCCTCTAGAGGGTCTTTAAACATCCCCAGAGCTTCATTCCACAGCCAGGGTAGTTTAACCCTTTTTTGGGGAAACACACCATAACACAGAGAATCTTTTTATGTGCACTGTTGGTGAGGGGCCGGGGTGAGGACATGCGATCAATCTTTTCAGGCACATACCACACATGTGTAAACCTTATCTTCAAACACAATGGGTGCTTAGCATACAACACAAGAGCTCTCTCATTCCACCAGAGCTATTTACTGAGCATTTACTATGCGCAGAGCACTGGGTTAAGCAGTACTAAGCAATCTCGCTTAGAGAAGCAGTGTGCCCTAGTGGATAAGGATTAGGCCCAGGAGTCAGATGGGCCTGGGTTCTAATCCCGGCTCTGTTGCTTGTCTGCTATGTAACCATGGGCAAGTCATTTAATTTCGCTGGGCCTCAGTTACTTCATCTGTGAAATGGATTAAGGCTGTGAGGCCCATGTGGAAGATGGACTTTGGTTCAACCTGCTTACTTTGTATATACCCCGGCACATTCATTCATTCATTCAATTGTGTTTACTGAGCTCTTACAGCTCACAGTTTAGAGGGGGAGACAGACATTAATATACATAAATAAATAAATAAATTACAGATATATGCACATGTGCTGTGGGGATGGGAAGAGGGATGAATGAAGAGAGCAAGTCAGGGTGATGCAAAGGGAATGGGGAAGAGGAGAGGAGGGCTTAGTCAGAGACTGCTTCTTGGAGGAAATGTGCCTTCAATAAGGCTTTGAATTGGATAGACCAATTATCTGTCTGATAAGAGGAGGGAGGGCATTCCAGGCCAGAGGTAGGATGTGGGTGAGAGGTTGGCAGTGAGATAAGAGGTACAGTAAGAAGGTTAGCATTAGAACATATAGTAAGTGCTTAATAGATGCCATAAAAAAGACTATGGATATAATACATAAACATTTTTTACAGTTTTTTTGTATTTTCAGGAGAGCCATGTAAGAGTTGCTTTGGTTAATGTTCTGCCTCGGTTTCATTGTTCACTTTCAGAGTGACCTCAGTTCAGACTGTAAGCTCCTTGAGAGCAGGAAATGGGTCTTCTTTCTGTGTACTCTCCCAATCACTCAGCACTGTGCTCTGCATACAGTAGGCCCTCAATAAACACCACTGATGGATGGAAACAGGGTAGATTGAACAGCCCCAAGCAGAGAACCCTCCTCAAGCTGTCCAGGGGATTAAACTCTGATAGAAACAGCTCAAGAAAGATCACCCTACTCCTGGTATTCACTGGCAATTTGAAGTTTCTGTACCTAATACTGGTCATCTCTCACATGTGCGCGTGTGCATGCACACTCACACACACACACTCACATCATTTTGACTCTAAGAAGATGCCATCGATCGTGAAATTCATCTCTAGGTATGTGGGCAACTGAAAAGACCAATGCGGGGACCAGTGCCTGGGCCACACAAAGCACACTCGAAGATTGTTCCTTGTGCAGTCATGTTGGTCACACACCCTCAGTGGCTTCCTATTTAGGGACTATACTGGGTGTGGGTTGTTCCTTCTGAGCTGCTGTCAGCATGCTGCCCAGGTGCCACTGAGCATTTTATCCTCATTTTACAGAGGAGGAAACTGAAGGATGAAGAAAGTAAGTGACTAACCCAAGGTCACCCAGCAGTTCAGTGGGCTGTTACTGGCACCTGGGTTTTGTCTCCCATTCGGGTCTTTCCCTCCTAGGCTACACTGCCTCCTTTGAAGATTTCATGGTTTTTTGCTAGTAGCAGGCAGCTGTAGGAGAAAAGGTCCTTTTTTAAAAAAAAAACTTCAGCATTGGATGAGGGAGTTTGCACAAGGTGCTTTTGACATATGAAGAAACTACGAGAGACTAAGGAGCTGGTTATTTTTAGCTGAGTAATAAAGCACATTAAGTTGAAAAATTCTCTACCTCAGTTTTTTAAGCATTCCTCTTCCTTTTCTACCTAAATTACAATTTCACCCTTAAAATTAGCTGCTTTTGGTTTTCTGACATTTGCTAATTTCTATGAGGGAGCCACCTTTTGTCACGTAAATTTATCTTGTGCTCTTCTCCTAGCCTCACTACAGCGAGTACTGGAAAAACTCGATAATAATGGCTGGTTGTTCTGCTGCTCCTGGACTGAAGAAGACTCCTAATCACCAAAAAGACCATTCAACCAAAGGGTGGAGACATTTAAGGAAACACTAGGTCACATGGCCTACTGGAAAGAGAATGGCCCTGGAAGTTAGAGGACTTGGGTTCTAATCCCAGCTCTGTCACTTGTCTGCTGTGTGACCTTGGGCAAGTCGCTTCACTTCTCTCTATGCCCCAGTTCCCTCATCTGTAAACTGGGGATTAAGATAGTGAGCCCCACATGGGACATGGATTGTGTCCACCCTAATTGGCTTGTATCTACTCCACTGCTTAATATAGTGCCTGAAATATAGTAAGCACTTAATAAATAACATTTTTAAAAAAACAAATGAAAAACTCTTCCACCCCACCCTGTCCCCACTTCTGCCACACTGCAGCACAGCTTCAGGAGACACAAACACAGTCAAGGAATGAGAAGGACTGAAGGGTGAATGGATGCCCCATGAGAGTGGTAGGGAGGAAGTCAACTTTTTTCCATGATCCCCCAGGGTGGTTTCTGGGACATCAAGATGTCTCCATCAGGGACTTTCAGACCTTAACTTCCCATGACTCCCCTATCCTCCATGCCACTCTTAATCACTTCAAATGACAAACAGAGGGAGGGATTTCCACACTGCTGAGGAAGCTTCTTTCCTTTGTGGTAATGACAGTAGAGGGGAGGACAAAGTGGGGCAAAGGGGGGAACAGGGAAGGAAGAGTGGTGATGGAGCAGGAGGGAATAATTGATAGGGGCAGCCACGTTTGGGAGGGAAAGAGGAACAAAATGGTGATCCCTAAGGAAGTCAGATCAAATAAGCTACATTTTCACTTGTCTGCTGTACATTCACATTTCCCGTAAGGTCGGGAAAATGCTGGAGAAATCGATAAACCTTCAGTTACCGAGATCTAAGACCCGAAGTAAAACCTTCCCGAAAAGGGGAAAGGTCAGATGTTGGGAGCAGGGAAGAGGAAGAGGGAAACTTGGGCTAGTGGACAGAGCACAGGACTGGGAGTCAGAAGGACCTGGGTTTTAATCCCAGCTCTGCCACTTGTCTGCTGTGTGACCTCGGTCAAGTCACTTTACTTCTCTGTGCTTCAGTTACCTCATCTGTAAAATGGGGATCAAGACTGTGGGCCCCATGTGGGACAGGGACTGTGTCCAATCTGATTTGCTTGTGCCCACCCCAACAATTGAGGCAGTGCCTTGCACATAGTAAGTGCTGAACAAATACCACCATTATTAGAATAGGGCTTGACACATGGCAAGCACTTAGCAAATACCATTATTACTGTTAACTTGCCTGCCGTCTCCAGGGCCTTTACTCCAGGTTCTTCCCAAGATCTTTCTGGGTCTAGTTTTGGATTAAGCAGCAGCGCTGCTCAGTGATCTAAGTCACGTGCACCGGGAATTGGGAACCATGGCAACCTTTATGCCCTTCTTTCACCCTTCTGATCCTCACGATCTCAATGTGTTCACCGGAGAGGAGAGCAATAAATTGCCACCAGCTTCTTCTGGGCCACGAACATGCCTGACACCAACTTCCTTAAGAATTGTTTCAGGAACAAAACTATCTCTGGGTGGAAAGGGGTAGTTTATTAAGACTCTCAGATTTGGACCTGGATTTCCTGTTGGTCTAGACACGTGGGCTCATGTTAATTTGCCTGTATGGAAAAGGCAATGGTTAACTAATTGTAGTAGTTCCTAAGTGCTTACTATGTGTCAAGCGCTGTGGCAGATACAAGATAATCAAGTTGCACACAGACCCCGTCCCACATAGGGCTCAAGGTCAAAGTGGGGAGGAGAGAAGACATTGAATCGCTCTTTCACAGATGAGGAACCCGAGACATGGAGAAATGAAGTGACTCGCCCAAGGTCACACAGCAGGCCATTAGCAGAGCTGGGTTAAGAATCCAGGTCCCCTGAATCCTGATCCTGTGCTCTGTCCACTAGGCCACTTTGCTTCAGTTACTGGCGAACCTGATGTTGAATGATTATTCAGCCAATCCTCTTCAAAGCTCTGCAGGATATAGGAAGTGCCTAATGACTGCCCTAATTAAATAAAAAAAAAGATAACTGGACAGCCCAGAAAAGAACAGATGCCAGAAAAGCACAGGTGGCTGAGGAGAAGAAAACTGGGAGGGGTTAAGTACCAGATGCTCACTGTTCTCCCTTGATCACCAGACCTGGAGCAAGTGAACTGGTTGAGGCCTGAAAATGCCACCCTGGTCCCTGCCTCCCAACCCAGAAAACATGCCTCCTTTGAAGTCTAATGTGGTAAATTCCAAGGCTGACTGGGAGCCCCAAGTGGGACAGGGAATGTGTCATACCTGATGAACTGATAACTACCTCAGCTCTTAGAACAGTGCTTGACACAAAATTAGCACTTAAAAAATATCATAAAAAAGGATTTGTTGTCAGGAAACACTTTAATTGAACAGCATTCCTGAGGCTGTCTGAGCATAAGGTAGCTAAATACAGTGCCCTGCACTGTACAGTAAGTGCTCAATAAAAACGATTGAGTGAATGAATGAATAATCAATTCTGATTGGAGAAGCCATGTGGCCTGTTGGAAAGAGGACAGGCCTGAGAGTCAAAGGATTTGGGTTCTAATCCTAGATCTACCAGTTGCCAGCTGGGTGTCCTTGGGCAAGTCACTTAGCTTCTCTGGGCTTCAGTTTCCTCATCTGTAAAATGGAGATTAAAAACCTGTTCTCCCTCCTACTTAGCCTGGGAACTCCCAATCAATGTGTATCTGACCCAACATTTAGTATACCACTTGGCACATAGTATATGCTTAACAAATACCACAATCATTGCTATGATTATTAATTTCAGGCCATCTTATTGGCCAAGCTTGAGTGTTAGAACTAAATCATGAGCCAATCAGAAAGTGGGCATGTATTAAAATGAGAGAAACTTAAAATGGGAGGAAGCAGTTTTTAGACTGTAAGCTCTTTTAATGCCTCAGTGCTTAGGCAGCAACAGAAGTACTGAAGTGGTAACTGGAATAATAATCTGGGGAGGTGATAGATTAATCAGGGAAGACTTCCTGGAGGAGATGTGATTTGAGAAGAGTTTTGAAGATAGGGAGAAAGTGGGTCTGCTGAGTGTGAAGGGGGAGGGAATTTCAGGTAGGAGGCAGGAAAGAGCACAGGTGTGGTGGGTTCCAATCTTGACTGGTGCCGCCGCTTGTTTGCTGTGTGACCTTGGGCATGTCATTTAACTTCTCTGTGCCTCAGTTACCTCATTTGTAAAATGGGGATTAAGACTGTGAATCCTTTGTGGGACATGGATTGTGTTCCACTTGATTGGCTTGTATCTACCCCAGTGCTTAGTACAGTGCCTGGCACATAATAAGCACTTAACAAATACCATTTATCTTTAAAAGACGCTGTAAGCAAGAGGTTGGCAATGGGAAAGATGAGAATGAGATAGTGTGAAGATGCTAACCCCCGTGGCATCCTCAACTAGTATTTTTTTTATTTTTTTGGCAACATAATCTTCTCTGGAGCAAGTTATGAACAAAGTCGGTCCTAAATTACAATGGCGTCCAATTCTTCACCATTGTTAGTACCATAAAAATGCTTCAACTAAAAAAGGGTGCTAATAATCTTCTCTCGCATTGATCGTAAATGTCTTGAAGTCCTAATTGTTGTTCAGAAGATTCTAACAGTTTGGTCCCTATTAATCAGCTTGGATTCCTGCATATAATTGCTGTTAACTAGCTCACAGACAATAATAGTCTGCTAAATTGGAGCTAGAGAACAAATAGCTTCAAGAAAAAAATTGCGTGATTTTTATTTTTTTTTTGCCCACACATTACAATAATAGCCATTCATAATAAAAGCAATTAAGTGTTCTCCATTTAATATCTTACTGTGTCACTCAGCAAAACCACTTTTCTCATTTACTTTTCTCCCTTTCTTTTATTACCAATTACACAAACTTCAGTGGCTAATTTAGAGGACTATAAGAATTACTAGCAGCCTCTGAATATTTTTTAATATTCTACCAGTACAATCTATAATGGAGGTTGGAGATTGGGAGGCTGGCAAAGCTGTTTCCTTGGAGATTTTAAACGTTCATTCATTATTGTACTGTTTCCTATACCAAAAAGGTTAGGAAAAAGTTATTCACTCTGTGAATAATATACTTTGACTGTCTAAACCAATGAATAAATGAATCCTTACCCGATGGTATTTACTGAGCGCTTACCACATGCAGAGCACTGTACTAAGTGTTCGGGAGAGTACAACACAATTCAGTTGGTAGACATGACTCCGGTCCCTAAACAGCTTACAGTACATAAGGGGGAGTGGGGGGCGGAGGTGGACATGAAAATAAATTACAGATAAGGGAAATGGCAGAGCATAAGGGGCCTGTGGGCCTGGGGCGAATATCAAATGTTTAAGGGGTACAGAAGAAAACTCTATTGATACACTACCAGAATGACTGCAGATGGAGGTGGGGTGTTCAGGGAGAGATGCTTCCATGGCATCACTATGGGTCAGAGATGACTCGACGGCATAAGACAAGGGGTACAGACCCAAGTGGATGGGTGATGCAGAAGAGAGGGCAAATCAGAGAAATGAGGGCTCAGTCGGGGAAGGCCCATTAGAAATCCCTGGCAAATGGGACCACAATTTGGGCTGCGGTTGTAGCCTCCTAAGAGCTTGGCATGTAGTAGCTATTTAATAAATGCTACTTGCTCCTTGATTGGGAAATTCCTTTACTTTCCCCAGATAGGCACAGCCCGCACCTCCCCTTATGAGCACTGTTGATCACTAAGATTCTCCCAGACTCTCTCCAGAACACGAGGTTGACATGTACTCTTCCATTTTCCCTCTCCTGAAATGGAGGCTGTAATTGTGGCCAGAGCTGTGATACTGACAGATCAATCATTGGTATTCATTGAGCACTTACTGTGTACACAGAACGCTGTACTAAGTGCTTGGGAGAGCACCTCAGCATTGACAGACACATTTCCTGCCCATAAGTAGTTCACAGTCCAGAGGGAAGGGGAGGCCGACAGAAGAAATTATGGCTATGTACATAATAAGATCCTAAGGCCTTTTTAGAACAGGGACCTGTGCTGGTGGAAAATCTGCTAGCCATCTTCTGCCTCATAGCCTTTCAGGAGCTGCATCAATCAGTCAATCAACCAATGGTATTTACTGAGCGCTTACTATGTTCAGAGCACTGTACCAAGTGCTTGGGAGAGTACAATGCAACAGATTTGGCAGACACATTTCCTGCCCACAACGAGCTTATTGTCTTGGTGGTGGTGGGGGGCAGACATTAATATATATAATTTATAATATATAATTCATAGATATGTGCATAAGTGCAGTGGGGTTGAGGAAGGGGAGGCTATCAAATGTCCAAAGGTCACAGATCCAAGTGTAAAGAGGACTTAATTGGGGAAGGCCTCTTGGAAGAGATCTCAGCCGGTCTGGCTCTTTGACAGGGAGGGGGAGAGGGGACCAGCGTCATCACAGGCATCAACTCTGGCCTTAACCTCTCACTCAATGATTAAAGATGCTGAAGGATGAAGGAGGGATGGAGTTGGGCATTGCCAACTGAGTGTGTACACTCCCTAGAGGCCAGGGCTCATGTCAACCAACTGTATTGTATTCTCCCAATCACTTAATGCAACGTTCTGCACGCAGAAGGAGCTCAATAAATACCACTCACTGGTATTTCTGAAGCAGCCCTGTAGGTGATCTATCCCAAAGTGAAAGAATAAATTCAATTGCTTCCATTTTCTTAGTCCAATATTTGAGGTTCAGCATTGCAATAATAGTGTAATCAATCAGAGGCATTAACAGAGTTCTTATTGTACACCGGGGACTGTACTAAATGCTAGGGAGAGTTCAACACACTAAGATGGCACAATTGGAGAGCTTATGATCTAATGAGAGGAATCATAAATCTGAGGGGAGATAAAAATTTCATTTAAATCCCTTTCTGGAGCTCTTGCCCATCTTTCAGGAGAGTAGGAAAAAATGAGCAGTATTTCCTGGAAATAGAAACATCCTAAATCCTACCCCAACTCTAGACATCACCTTTTGTAAAATGCTTTTATTTTAGCACTCTTATGCCATTATTCCAGAGCTCCAATCCTGCAAAGTGTACCCTGGTTTAAGCACTTCTCTTCTCTCTCTGAAACATTTGGAGAGACTTGAGAGAAAGATTAAAGTCCCATTTCAATTTAGCTTTAGTTCGTAATATCTACCTACTACAGAAAATGGCAGACCCACTATCACAAGATACCCTTTCGCTGCACAGGATAAAACACCTGGAAAATAAAGTACAATGTTTACATACAAACACAAAAAGCCTCTAATCCAAAATATTTTATCATTAGTATATATTTGAATTGCTATTTGATCAGGCTACCACATTTGTTTTTCTATCACTGTTTTTGATATATTTCTATTGTTTTGGTCATTTTTTTCCATCTTGGAAATGCATTAATACCCTTAATGTTATTTCCTATGGGAAACTATATTTCATGTAACATCGTTTGCCTTAACACTCTGTTTTCACGGAAGCAATTCCAAGTGACGATTGGGATAATGCAGTCTGTTTTTATTCTGTGATGTGTTGTGGAGGAAGAGAAGCCAGAGAGGGGTCCCTTACTTCTATGTTTAGAGAGGAACCCACAATTCTTAAAGATGCATCTAATTTCAGATCTTCACAAATGCCTCTGACTCACAATGCGGACTTCCATCAACACTGTGATGATCCTGGCTCAGTAGGAAAGAGCACGGGCTTTGGAGTCAGAGGTCATGGGTTCAAATCCTGGCTCCGCCAATTGTCAGCTGTGTGACTTTGGGCAAGTCACTTAACTTCTCTGTGCCTCAGTTACCTCATCTGGAAAATGGGGATTAAATCTGTGAGCCCCACGAGGGACAACCTGATCACCTTGTAACCTCCCCGGCGCTTAGAACAGTGCTTTGCACATAGTAAGCGCTTAATAAATGCCATTATTATTATTATTATTATCCTCTGTGCTTATTTACTGAGCATTCAGTAGAAGTGGGTGGCCCCAAATCAATGCCTAAAACACATACGCTTGAATTGCATTTAATTATCAATGTATTTGTACTCCCATCATATTTTCTTTTTGATCTTGAGCTTCAAACGTTGGTATACTGAACTGAAAAGGCTACTGTGTAAAATCTCCCAGCAGGAAACCGTTTCCAAATAAATGATCTTTAGTTGACGTACAGAATATAACAGTTTCCACTTAGCCTTTCCCTTCAAAACAGATGGTGTGGATTTAAAGAAAAATTCTGTGGAAGTGGATTTATTAATACACTATGGGTAAATGTTGAGAGTTTCAAAATGAAGATTCCGTGTGCCAGCATCAGTAATGACAGCCCATTTAGATCTCATTCGCTCTACGGTGGAACCTCATTTTCTTCAGAGCCCCAAGACACAGTTCATATTACTAATGGTATTTGTAAAAGGGCTATGACCCGAGCACTGTGATGACCTCTGGGAGTTCCTTATTTTATCCTCATTTTATAGATGAGGAACAGAGGCCCAGAGAAGCATCTTGCCAAGGTCACACAGCAGGCTAGAGATAGAGCTGGAATCAAACCCGGGTCGTCTGCTTCCCCATCCCCCGCTCTTTCTACCAGACCACACTGCCTTTGTTAGCACATCTTTCATCCTGGTAAGGTAGGCAACAGGTAGTTCTTGCTTTGGAAGATGCTACTTATCTAGGAGGAGGGCCCCGCCAGTATACACCCTGTAAGTGGCACATCATGCTGGGCAGATGGGCACACTACATAGCCACTGCCTGTGGAAGGACACTGGAGGTTCATGATTGTCATGACTATACCAGTACCAACATCACTACTTTGGGTTTCCTGCCCTTTTCCATGCTATCCTCCATCTCCTACTTGGGTGGCTCCTGTTTTTTTTTTTATGATATTATGACATTTATTAAGCATTCACTATGTGCCTCACACCGTACTAAGTGCTGGGGTGCTCTGCTCCTCCTCCCCTCCCCATCGCCCCTACTCCCTCCCTCTGCTCTACCCCTTTTCCCATCCCATAGCACTTGTGTATAATTGTACATATTTATTATTCTATTTATGTTATTAATGATGTGTATATATCTATAATTCTATTTATCTGTTTTGATGCTATTGATGCCCGTCTACTTGTTTTGTTGTCTGTCTCCCCCTTCTAGACTCTGAGCCCGTTACTGGGTAGGGATTGTCTCTATTTGTTGCTCTGCACACAGTAAGCGCTCAATAAATACGGCTGAATGAACGAATGAATAATCAGGTTGGGCAGAGTCAATGTACCACATGGGGCTCATATCCCTATTTTACAGATGAGGCAACTTAGGCCCAGAGAAGTGAAGTAACCTGCCCAACGTCACACAGCAGACAAGAGGCGGAGCTGAGATTAGAACCCAGGTCCTTCGGACTCCCAGACCTGTACTCTAACCACTAGGCTTCATTACTTCTCACTGCTGCTTGATTGGAGAAGGCACTTTGCCCACTGAGAGGCTGCTGGCCTGCATACAAACTCTCCCACCCACCCTCGACCTCCATCCCCCAACTTAAAAATCAATCAACCCACCACCCAGCAATGGTATTTATTGGGCTCCTGAGTGCTACATCCTTGGAGAAAATGGCTGAAGGAAAACACACGATCGCTACACTCCAGGAGCTAGCAATCTAATGGACTTTGCATGTAATTTGGAAAAACACCCCTCCCCTCAACCAGACTGTAAGCTCGTTGTGGACAGGGAATGTTTCTGTTTCTTCTTGTATTGTAATCCTAAGTGCTTAGTACCGTGAGCTGCACACATTAAGCACTCAGTAAACATGACTGAGTGAATGAAAAACCATCCCCAGTATAGCAGATAAGCAAGTATAGCAAATTACACTTCCTGAAACTCCCTTACAACTGCCTGGCTGTCTGGAAGCGTCCACCACTACCACCAGTCTCCTCTGTAAGAGCGTCTGCTCCATGTGGGAAGGGAGCCTGCCACTTCTTTGTTTTTCACTACTCATATACTTTCCAAGCTCTTAGCATAAATGCTATGACTCTCCTATTTCCTCATCCACACAGTCGTTGCACCCGAAAAGCTTTCCCGGCTCAATTTTAACCCAAATGCCCCTTTTTCTATGCCACCAGCCCCCACTGTAATGACAGTGATCAGTACCAGTGTCCCCACTGGAAGGTCAGAGAAATGTGGATACAGAGAAGAGGCTTCACTGCAACAAGCCGGGGAGAGAGATTTACTGCTTTAAGTGCAGTTGATTCAAGAAAATATCCTCTTTCTGCCTCCACGTCAAGGATACACGCCTGGGGCCACCCAACAGTCACAGATCAATTTTTCTGAGCTTTCGTATCATGAAACCCAGGCAGGATTTTATTGTCTGTGGCCTGGAGACCTGAATTTTGAAAACTCTCTGACAGCTGAGTACTAAAATGAATGTAAAATGCTGGCAACCGTGGTCTTCTTTCAGGATGATGATATGTTTGTCTAAGTTCCCTAAGCGTCTAATTTCCCTCAACCATGACTACTTCTATTTATCCTGAATATTGCTAGCCATTCCGTTTCTATCTCTGCCTTATAAGGAAAGCCTAGGAAACTGCTCTTCCATATAATCTCTTCTCATCTGTAAAATGGGGATTCAGTATCTGTTCTCCCTCTCCCTTAGACTGGGAACCCTGGGAGGGGCAGGATTATCTTGTATCCACCCCAATGCTTAGTACAGTGATTGGCACATTGTTTGGCATTCAGTTTTGACAATCTTTAGACCTTAAGCTCATTGTGTGCAGGAAATGTGTCTGTTTATTGTTGTATTGTACTATCCCAAGAGCTTAGTACAGTGCTCTGCACACAGTAAGCGTTCAATAAATACAACTGAGTGACTATCTTTAGTGAGCTCTACTGTGTATAGGCCTGATTTCCCTCACAATAACTGCAGAAATGGGGGCTCACTGTCTTTCCTCCCAAAGAACCCAAAGTGTTTTTTCACGGATTAATCACAGCTTTCCTCAAATTAAGGAGACATTGGAACCAATGTCCCTATTTTACAGATGGACAGACTGAGGCTCCCCCCTAGGGCTGCACTGAGTTACCCCAAACTTTAGTCTGTTTGGTGCCTTAGGGACCGCTTTTTTATGGTATTTGCTTAGTGCTTACTACGTGACAGACATTATTCTAAGCGCTGGGTGTAGAAACAAAGTTAATCAGGTTGGACACAGTCCATGTCGCAGTCCCAGACTGAACCCCCCTTTTCCTCTGCTCCTCCTCCCCTCCTCATCACCCCTACTGCCTCCCACTGCTCTACCTCCTTCTCCGCTCCACAGCACTTGTGTATATTTGAACATCTTTATTATTCTATTCATTTTATTAATGATATGTATATATCTATAATTCTATTTATCTATTTTGATGCTACTGATGCCTAATTGTTTTGTTTTGTTGTCTGTCTTCCCCTTCTAAACTGTGAGCCCGTTGTTGGGTAGGGATTGTCTCTATCTGTTGCCAACTTGTACTTCCCAAGCGCTTAGTACAGTGCTCTACACACAGTAAGCGCTCAATACGATTGATGATGATGATGAAGTTGCCAAATTGTACTTTCCAAGTGCTTAGTACAGTGCTCTGCACACAGTATGAACTCAATACGATTGAATGAATGAATGTCTCACACGGGGCTCACAGTCTTAATCCCCATTTTACATACGAGGTAACGATGGCACAGAGAAGTGAAGTGACTTCCCCTAGGTCACACAGCAGAAGCGCTTAGTATAGTGCTCTGCATACAGTAAGCACTCAACAAATACGACTGAATGAATGAATGACAAGTGGTAAAGCCAGGATTAGAACTCAGGTCCTTCTAACTTCCAGGCTTGTGCTCTACCTGCTAAGCTACGATGCTCCAGGACCATTGATACTTTGAGGCATAGGGGTTGGCAGCACATGCTGCTTAAGCCCTTCATCTCCTCAAGAGCACACAAAGATCTGGACAAAACCCATCAAACGTCCCTTCTTCCTTCTTGCAAAGGAGTCTATGTCTTTTTGCATTTGCTCAGGGTGATGAGGGAAATTTTTGCTCCTTCACATAAGCCTCCTTTTGAGGCAGCCTTGCCTGAACTAATATTATTTTTTAATTAAAGAAATATATTTACTGTTTACCCATAGGGCTCTGACTCCCACAGAACGTCATCTAACCTTTTGTAAAATACACATTAAGAACCGTCTTAAATTGCTTTCATACACAGCCTGCACCAAATAAAGACAGCAATTATGCGTCATGAAATGTTCACTCTCCCAAAGTCAGAACAAATCTCCCTTTTGCCCCCTTTTGTGTCTGCTACAAGGCTTGCCCTTTTGGCATTTTGAAATAAAACGTATTTTCCAAATTTTCACTTTTGACTCCTCTCTGAGTCTTCCAAATTTCACTTCAGTTGTGGGATCCAAAATAAAATGTGCAGTCTAATGATAACCTGACCAATGCTGAGTAAGTCTGGGCTGATGGAGTGAAGGGTGAGAATCTCTTATAGACACACCTCAAATCACAACTCCAGCATCCATAATTGCTTGGGAATAGTTTACAGAATGGTCCAAAGGTGGAAATTCTCAGGACGAGGTCTGCATTTTTAATTTGGGAATATAGACTACTGGAGATTTTAAGCAGGTATATCGGTGATGCTTAGTTTTACAAAAAGATAATTTACAGAAAAGTATTTTCTAGAAATATGTCCAGGAGAACCTCCAAAGACCTGGAATGGTTTCTCCCTGGATCTTGGCTCCTTTCAGGGCTCTGACTTGGTTTTTAAAATCAAGCTGGATTTCATAGTTCTGAGGATCTAGTCCCCAGTGGTGTCTGCCACTCTTGACGTCCGAGAGATCATCTGTTCTGGGACCACAGACTGATCCTGTTCTCTCTTCCAGCTTCCTTGTAACCATCCACCTCTAGAATGTAAGCTCATTGGGGGCAGGGAATGTGTCTGCTTATTGATGTGTTGTACTCTCCTGAGCGTTTGGTACAGTGCTTTGCATGCAGTAAGCAATCGATAAATATGATAGACCGAATGAATGAATAAATACGGCTGGGCATAAGGGATCTGGGGAAAGGTATGTGGATGACTCGGTGCAAACCATCTGTTGTGGGCAGGAAACATGTCTAACAATTCTGTTATGCTGTACTCTCCCAGGTGCTTAGTGCACTGCTCTGCACACAGTAAGCACTCAATAGGATGCATTGAAACCATCTTCACTACAGCCTAAACAACCAAAATGCATACCCTGCTGATGGTAGGAATTTCTTTCCTCTCTTAACCACTGGAATCTGAGCGATGCTCATATGAACAGCAAGGGGCCAGAAAGACAGCCCTTCTGGACTCTCATGGACCGCCTGTGCATGAGATTATCTCTCAAAGATAACTTACACTCACGGATGCATTCTGATCATCATCTTAGAAGGAAAGGCCAACTCGCTATCTATTGTATTGTATTCCCCCAAGTGCCTCCTAAGGTGCTCTGCACATAGAAGCACTCAATAAATATGATTGACTCATTATCTACCCCCACCTTCCTTTAGATCTGTAGACATGCATATTTTAACACACAAAAGATGGGGAAAACCTAGACTGTCAGACTGGGTTTGATAAGCAATTCTCAACCCAAACTTGCTACACATCAATACGGACAGCACTGCGGATGCCTCTCCCAAAACTGGATTAACTAAAAGGGCGAACCAAGGGACAGGGTGATGGAATGTTCCATTTTCTCGTCCACTTGGGAGCAATCGCTCCTCAAATCCAAAATTCTTCCAGAGATGCTAGTTCCTCCGCACCGAAAAGGTAACCCTATTTCAAAACCATTTTTATGCCCATCTGTTTCTCATAGTTTTTAAGCCACCAAATGGTATTTAAAAAGAAAGACTGAATTTTGTGCAACGCTGTAGTCGGAGGCCTAGACTAAGGGCAGCTTTGAAGCCTGGGGTGAAATTTTATGGACATGTCCCCTGTAAAATGACAAGAGTTGGGATTTATATTGTGAAAGTGATAAGGCTGCCTTTAGCCACAGCACTCAGAGAAGTGGCAGAATAATTAATGTATTATTTCAGTTGAAGGAGACACTGACAGTAGCTTTTTGTGCTTGGGAAAAAATTTATGGAGTAATTGAGGAAACGGCAAGAAAAAAAAATTACCTGAAAGGGTGAAATAAATTCTGGTCGAGAGACAGTTCTTCACCATCTCCCCAAGAAAAATCCTATAAACCGAATCTGAGACTGACAGGAATTCTGCCCGCTGTGGAGTTATTTATACCCTTCCCTTCTACTAGATGGCAGTATGACACACAGACAGAAAACATCCTAGGACAGTTGAGTATTTTTCGGTACGAGGGAATGAGATACTGAAGAACTTCACTAAATAATATTACTCCAGCAGTGGAATCGGGAAGCAGGTCTATAAATACAAAGGAAGAGTACTCACCGGTTCGACACCATATGAGAAAAGGGCATATTCCCTATCGGGAGACACTTCATATCGGATGGCTTTTAACAACTCCTAGAAACACACGTAGAGAGAAACATAAGCAATTGGACATTTAACCAAGTACAGCCATTAATAGGATGTGTTACTGGGGAAAAACAGCCATGCCAACTTCCTGAGAAATGGTTTGGAGACTGTAAGCTTGTTGTGGGCTGGGAAGGTGACTATCAAATCTGTTATACTGTATTTTCCCAAGTGTTTAGTTCAGTGCCCTGCACACAGTTAAGCACTCAATATGTACCACTGGTTGATATGACTGAGTGACAAAAGTTGGGCTGTCTTGTGGGTTTCAACAGGAAGTGGCAGCTGCCATCCTGCCCAAGTCAAAGGGGGATTTCATTTTCTCAAGGATTTTGTAAAAGAGAGCAACTGATGGCCACAAACTAAGCATCTTGAAGCCAATATTCAACAAATACTTCTTTATTTCTTGGAAGCTTCTGGAAAAGGAAATCCACCCATGCACGGATGAAATACCACCAGCCCAGGCACAGCCCACTACAGCCTCCTCCCTTCCAGTGGAAGGAGCACTGCCTCAATCCATGTTCATCTGAGTCACAGGCACCGCCCCTGACAGGATCCAGTGAGGGGGCAGTCAAGGAGAGAAGACGGAAGAGGGGAATGTTTGGCACCCAGACGGGGATAAATACTTCTCTCTACGCTTAAGCACTAAAGTGAAGAATGAACCTTTATTTCTATAGGACACTTATTTTTCCACAGTGCTTCCACATTAGCATCACATTTTATTTTCACAACATCCCTGAAGTAGGGAAAAGCAGGTGTTATTGTCCCCATTTTACAGATGAAGAAATTTGAGTTTCAGAAAGACTAAGTGGCTTGCTTGAGGCTATGCAGAAGTCTGATGACAGAGTTGGGACTAAAACCTAATAATAATGATGATGATGGCGGTGTATTTTGTTATGTACCAAGCACTATATTAAGTGCTAGGATAGATACAGATTAATCAGGTCAGACACACAATCCCTGTCTCGCAGCTGGCTCAGTCTACTGACTCCCAGAATATTTGGAGAGCTGTCTCCTCTTTCGCTTGATGAACCACCACCTCTCTAATATGTTTTACGCTTTTATTTTCAGGAAGTTTTTAAAAATAGAGTTTTCGAAAAACCCCAGGTGGGGCAACCACTTCCTAGATTTAATCAAGACTTCTTTCCAAACCAAGCTCCTCTGAATTTCATTACAATAACTTGATCTACAATTTGGGAGTTAGTCCCTGCCGCACATGTGAAGGTGAGCTGTGTCAAGGAGGTGGGAAGGTGGTGCGAGAGAATTACATATGTATTATTGCAATTGTTCGGTAAATGTGTAAGAGCCTAAGGACTTTATCTTTCAATTATGTGTGATATGCAACACTTGTTTCCAATACCTGCAGAGAATTTCCCGCAGTCCGAGAGAAACCGAGCTTTCGGTTTATTAAATTAGTGTGGGTTCAATCTCACATTATCTTTCGTTGCTTAGCCTGTAGTATTACAAGTTTATTGCTTCTCCCTGGCCATACTAGAAGTTGAAAACTAAAGTCATTTTCTGCTTTATTGACCTGAAGGAGAAAAACCTGAAATTATCCTGGTCATTAAAGAAGGTACTTACAATTTTTTGGCTTTCTATTAATATGGTAGAACGGTTCGTCTCGACATTCCTCAGCACGACCGTGCCATTTTGTTCTCGGTAAATGAATTCTTTATCTGTAAAGTGAGCAAGAAAGGGGAAGAATGAGACATCAAGAAACCCACTCGGCCTTTGATCGTCATGCTGGCTGCTGAGGGAGAATGGAGCCCCATTTGCGTCAAAAGTCTGCCAACTTTTAATCCAAGCAGAGGCCTGGAGTTCTGCCTCTTCCACTCATCTCAACCCTTCAGGCCTGGGCTAATAACTAGAACCCCTCCCACTCATCTGCCTTATGAATAAAGATAACAACAAAAATAAATGAGGATTAAGACTGAAAGCCCCATGTGGGATGTGGCCTTTGTCTAACCTGATTAGCTTGTATCTACCCTAGAGCTTAGTGCAGTGCCTGGCACGTAATGGGCGCTTAACAAATATCTTAAAAACAAAAACAACCAAAAAAACCTCCCCAACAACATTATCTAAGCTTTGAGCTAAGCACTGGGATAGACACAAGTTTATCAGATTGGGAACAGGGTCTACCCAACTTGGGGAATCCTATCTAATGAGTGGGGAGAGCAGAAAAGGAGAGCAGGTATTTTTATCTCATTTTTATAGATGAGGAAACTGTGATCCAAGGAGGCTAAAAGTGACTTGCCTAAGGTCATAAAGAAGGCCAGGGATAGAGTTGGGATTAGAGTCAGATATCTAGCTTCCCAGTCCCACGATCTTTCCATTAGGCCATACTGCCTCCTAAGTGCAATATTCTATATATTTTCTAAAAAAGAATTTCCCGAGATTCAAAAGGAAAATTAAATTAATGCAGGAGAAGCACAGAGAGACTTGGATTTTTAAACTCACTTTTGTTTCTCTCAGCAAAAGCGATAGTCAGTGGAGGGTATTCTGGATTTATTACATGTAAGAAAAGAACATAAACAAATGTTTTCCTGTTTACCCATTTTAGGGAATTGATGAAAAGTGTCCCTTGAATCGGAAAACATCAGATGACTTTTAAAGTAGATTAGATCAATCAATCAATGGTATTTATTGAGGGCTTACTATGTGCACAGCACTGTATTAAGCCCTTGGAGAGTACAAACAACAGAATTAGCAGAAAATTCCCTGCCTATATTGAGCTTACGGTCTAGATGATGCTCATGTTTGTGCCACACCATCCAGGCCAATAAAAAGGAGCTGTAACACCATGCAATAATACTAACGATAATGGTGCTTTACCATTTGCCACACACATTCTAAGGGCTGGGAGTAGAAACAATATAAGCGGACGAGTCGAAGTCCCTGACCCACATAGGGCTCACAGACTAAGGGAAAGGAAGAGGCACAGAGAAGTTAAGTGACTTATCTAAGCCCACACAGCTGGTAAATGGCAGAGGAATTAGAACCCAGGTGGTAGTGGTAGTAGTGATAATAGTAATAGTATTTATTAAGCACTTACTGTGTGCAGAGCACTATACTAAATGCTGGAAAAGAATCATGATTCCCAGGCCTGTGCTCTTTTCACTCACTGTCAGGAGTAATCAGTTCTGACATGGCCAAAGGTGTTAAGAGAACAAGCACTTGAGTAGAAAAAATTCCATGAAGAAACCCCATCAGTCTTGGAAGAGAGTTTTACTTTGGAAGCCCATAATGCTCTCCATTAATAAAGTAGACTTCCTTTTTGGAGGGTTTAGTGCTTCTCTAATTTCACTTAATTGTTCAAGCATACTCTATTCTCAACTCTCTCTGCACAGCCTTACTAGTCGTTTTCTCCCAGATACCAAGGCTTACTTCTAAAACAGAGGATTTGAGTGACACAGAAAGGGGGCAAGAAACGGGAAAAGTTAGCTGCAAAAGTAAAATTGGGTCCTCCATCCTGGGAGTGAAAGATGGTCTTGGAAGGAAGCAGTGGTTTGCCCTCTGCTCTTTTTTTTGGTCATTTTGCAAGAATGGATACTAGCGGGGTGTATTTTTCCTGGCAGTCGGAGACTCTGGAAATCATGGGGGAGGCTGATAATAATAATGGCATTTATTAAGCGCTTACTATGTGCAAAGCACTGTTCCAAGTGCTGGGGAGGTTACAAGGTGATCAGGTTGTCCCACGGGGGGCTCACAGTCTTAATCACCATTTTACAGATGAGGTAACTGAGGCTCAGAGAAGTGAAAGGACTTGCCCAAAGTCACACAGCTGACAATTGGCGGAGCTGGGATTTGAACCCATGACCTCTGACTCCAAAGCCCGGGCTCTTTCCACTGAGCCACGATGCTTCTCTGATGACAGCAGCTTCCAATCTGATGACAGATTGGAAGGCCTGACAGGTTTCCTGCACCTCCTGGTGGAGTGTGAGCTTGCAAACTCTGACTGCCACCAGAGTTGTCCCTCATCAGGTACAGAGACACCACTGGTTCCATTTATTTACAGTCACTCTTCATCTTGACTCCCGCCAATGAGCCTCAAGGCTCCGAAGAGGGACCCAGGAGGAGACTGCAATAGCTCTGTGCCAAGTCGGGGGATCAGGGATAAGGAGGATGACAAGGAGGCAAATTAATTCTTCCCTGCGAAGCAGTGTGGCCTAATGGAAAGAGCATGGAGTCAGAGGACCTGGGTTCTAATCCCAGCGCTGCTGCTTGTCTGCTGTGTGACCTTGGGCAACTCACTTAACTTCTCTGTGCCTCAGTTTCCTCAACTGACAAATGGAGATTCAATAACTGTTCTCCCTCCCACTTAGATGGTAAGCCCCATGTGGGACAGAGACTGTGTCTGACCTTGATTATCTTGTATCCACCTTAGCACTTAGAAAAGAGCTTGACACAGAGTAAGAACTTAACAAATACCATAATTATTCATTATTATTCAGAGCGAGAAGAGTGATTTTCCCACTCTCCCCCCAGCTCTCAGGCCATATAAAGGAAGGAAGTGTGGATTTCGAAATGTGGAGGTCTTTGAGGAGGAAAATGAGGAGGATACACTCAGAGAGAACCAATCTCCCACACTCCGTCTGGTGGACTGCAGCAGCTTTTCAGATCAAAAATATCGACCTTTGGCAGAGGATACGGCTGCCATAAGAGAAGCCTCGTGGCAACTCTCTGAAAGAAAGACCACAGAACCAAGATAAGCCAAGAGGGGCAACTGTCTCTTGCTGATGTCTGATGCTCTCTGAAATAGGGAGCTCCTAAGAGCTCCAGGGAATCATCTCAGGGAAGCAAACATTGGACCCACAGTGGGAAAATGGATCATTTGTTTGGAAAGTTGAAGCCAAGGACACAAGGGCTCCTCTGGGATTTGAGTCCATTTGAGTCCACGAATTAGAAAAAGTTTCCTTTAGTAGTAGCTCAGCTCTAATAGTCGCACTTCTCAAACTTAATTGCAAACATGATATTACTGGGAATTTATGACCCAACATCCATTTTGGCAGCTTTGAGAAAGACTCGAGCAAAGGCCCTCAAAAAGACATTATATCTTCAGAGCAGGTAATTACCCGTTCCCTTGAAGACAATGCTCAGTGGTTATATAATTTGCACGCTGCTCACCAGACAACCAATGAGACTTGGGCTCGGTCAATTTTCAAATACACTTGTGGGCTGCCTAATTGGGTTAAGAGGGAAAAAAATCTTTTAATTTCAACTCTCCTTGTGTTGTCGGAGTTTTAAAGGCTTCAATGGAGTCAGATTTGGTGAAAGATGTGGTTCTGAAGCACTTTTTGCATAAAAACTTTACTAACAAGAAGCAGAGTGACCCACACTGCTTTATCTTGCTTAGTTCATTCATTCATTCAATCGTATTTATTGAACACTTACTGTCTTACTGTGTGCAGAGCACTGTACTAAGCGCTTGGGAAGTACAAGTACAAGTGGAAGTTCCCCACCGGGATCCACTGAGACATAGAACTGATGGGCCAACTTACTCTCTCGGCTGCAACTTGAACCTCCTAAATATCCAGCAAATAGACAATCTGCCTTTTAGGAGCAGATGAAGAGGCGGTGGATACAAAAACTGCCTCCTGAAACAGGAATTGCCTACCTTTCTTCAGGGTCGGCTTCAGACATTTCTACCCCCTGAGGCAGGGAAAAATCTGTCACCTTTCCCATGCCATATGACTTCACTTTGTAATGCTGTGCTCACCCACAGTGTAACATAATGACATCAGACAGAACTCAGTTGTGGGGTAGACACAAGCTAATCAGGTTGGACCACAGTGATGTCCTACATGGAGGCTCACAATCTTAATCCGCATTTTACAGATGAGGTGTAGATAAGTTAAGTGCCTTGCCCAAGGTCACTCGGCAGGATGAGAAGCCAGGTCCTTCTGACTCTTAGGCCCATGCTCTATCCACTAGGCCATGCTGCTTCTCAGGGGAGGGGGCTCTGACTTATCCTTCCATGTTCCAAAGTCAAGTTCACTGTTCTCCCAGGCACTGGTTCAGACAGCCTGGATCTCTTCTAACTTCCAACCTTCGCCCACCAAACCCTGACAGTGTGCTGGGAGGCAATCACTTCACTGGTTTATAGTCTAGTCGGCCCTGCCTGTTTCCAGGGTAGCCCTTATTCCTGCGTCATGTGGGCTTAGGGCCAAGACAGTGTGGCAAGAGAGGGGACCCTGACTGGTTATGCTAAAATGCCCAAGGATTTGAAGTCAGGCCTGGGCACCTTCAACTCAAACCCACATGCTGCCCCTCCCATGACCTGACATGGACATTATTATTATTATTATTATTAATAATGGTATTTGTTAAGCACCTACGATGTGCCAATCACTGTTTTAAGCCCTGAGATAGACATAAGCAAGTAGGGTTGGACACTGTCTCTGTCCCATATGGGGCTTACAGTCCTAATCCCCATTTTAGAGATGAGGTAACTGAGGTACAGAGAAATGAAGTGACTTGCCCAAAGTCACACAGCAGACAAGTGGTGGAGACAGGCTTACTACCCACGACCTCCTGACTCATGCTCTATCCACTAAGAGAATCATCCAAGTAAAGAAATTCCCCACGGTGTCTGTGCGGGAAAGGGAGAGAAAGAAATGATCCAGAGTCTTTTATTCTCCCTGGATGAGTGGGTGGCTCCCCTTGGAATAAATCATTCACTTCATCAAAGATATTCATTTACAGCTGTCAAGATGGAAAAGGGCCTCATTAGGAAAGAGATGCCAATGGGTCCTTTCTCAAAGGGAGCTTGAGGGACTGATGACAGGTGAAAAACAGATCATGTGTCAAAGGAGAATTCTGCCTGGGTGTGGGCTGCTTTCTACTAGTTGGCAAAATGGCTCTGAATACACCCAGTTCTGCAGGAACGGGCCTGCATTTCACAAGGCAAGAAGAACATGAGGGAAGAACGAGGGAACGTCTTTCCTCCAACCCCAATTTGTTCTCATAGAACACAATCCACACATCTTACAAGATGAGGTAACTGAGGTAAATGAACCACGGTGGGTTCACCATAGGAAGAAATGGTTGTGTGCATGTGCTTGGCAAGATGGAAGATGTGATGTTTGTAGGCTTCTAGGCCCCTGTGTTGGCCTGACTCCACTGTATTACAATGGATTTTGTATTTCTGAAACTATTGAGTTTAATATAGTAAAGCAGCAATGAGTGGTAAGAGTTTTAAGCATTCTGCTAGTGGTGGACATGATAATATAAGGATTTGTACAAAAAATATCAGTCATGGTAGTATCTCCGAATCATCTCTTTCCTAACCTACAAATTCCCATTGAATCCAGTTATTCGAATGTGATTTTTCCCACAACACAGGTTCTATGAGGAAAAAAAAACTATCGTACCCTAGGGCTGCTCCTGTAGCTCTATTTGGGCTTGGGCTCTGCCAGGCATCATTCCATCTCTTAGCTAGTGTTCACTGTGGGGCAATATACCCTCTTTGAGGCAGTGGAGAAAGGGATACTACATCCAGCTCTGCCAATTGTCAGCTGTGTGACTTTGGGTTAAGTCACTTAACTTCTCTATGCCTCAGTTACCTCATCTGGAAAATGGGGATTATGACTGTGAGCCCCCCTTGGGACAACCTGATCACCTTGTAACCTCCCCAGTGCTTAGCACATAGTAAGTGCTTAATAAATGCCACCATTATTATTATTATTATCTAACTAAGCCTGGAATTCCAACTCCATTGCTCAATATGTGGCCTAATGGATAGAGCACAGACCTAGGAGTCAAAAGGACCTGGGGTTCTAATCCTGCTCCGCCACTTGTCCGCTGAGTGACCATGGGCAAGTCACTTCACTTCTCTGAGCCTCAGTTACCTCATCTGCAAAATGGGGGTTAAAACTGTGAGCCCTATGTGGGACAGGGACTGTGTCCAAACTGATTATCTTATATCTACTCCAGACCTTAGTACAGTGCCTGGCTAGTAAGTGCTTAACAAATACCACTATTATGATTATTATTATTGACTGACTGATCCATCACTGTTTACCCTGCAGGACATGCTATGATTACAAAGCCAAGATCACCGGCCTGCCACGGGCCCTTCTGCTCCATTTAAGGCCCCACCCATAATCTGGATTATATGGCCAAAGTATCCAAATCATGGGTATGGGCTTCCAGCCCTGATAAAAATGCACCCAGGAACAAAATAGCATTGACCTGTGAGGGCTGTAAATCGGGCGATTTTATTCGATACAGACCATCAATACAAGTTCCAATTTAACGAACAACAAATTGGCCTAGTTCAAACGAGAACAAATTGATCTGCATTGTAATCCAAGCAAAACACTGTGAGACTCAGCTAATCTTCAGGTTACATTATCTTAGTCATCCAAAGAATCAATGAATGATACCTCCGGTCTTCCATGGTGAAATGCGTTATTTGTATCTGAGAAGCAACACACATTTTAATGGTGCAAACGTCAATCAAAGGCAAATGTGACGCGGTAATGTTTTGTCTGTAATGAATTCTGTCCAGTGAGCGGATGAGAATTTTCAGCCTGATTTATAGCTGTCAGGGGCTCGGATAAAGGTCATCGCTGAATCTCATTTTGAAACCTGCCTTTCTGAATGGCCAATGTGTGGTGTAAACGATGCTGAAAATTGTAATGCTCGGACAGAAATCTGTTTATTCCATTACATAATGGATTACAAAAATGGCACCACTGAGACACCCTTTTCCCTCTGTCAACTCCCGGGAAACTGAACATTTGGATGAGCTGAGCATCATGCAGACTGCTTCAGGCTGCTACTTCAACAGCAGCAATCAAATCACCAACCACGTGAAGCTGTTTCAAGGGTGAAATCTTTTCCACCCTTTCAACACCTCAAAATTCCTGTGGAAAACTGCCGAGTTAGTTTCTGCTAAACGCCTCTATGGTTTCAATTACACAAACATCATTTTTTAGGACGTGCCAGAGTGCCGAGCGGCGAACTCGCTGAACGACGATCTAGCACCGGGAACTATATTCTGGCTCTACTAATCTGCCAATGAAGACACATCGCTGGCTCCCTCTGATTCAATGTCCCCAACTCTCCTGGGCACAGCCACTGGCATGGAGAAGCGGCTGTGATGATAAAACCACAAAAAGGGAAGAGCAACCTTTTTTTTTTTTAAATGGTACCTGTTAAGTGCTTACTATGTGCCAGGCATTGTATTAAGCATTGGGGTAGATACAAAGTAAGCGGGTTGGACTCAGTTCCTGTCCCATATGGGACTCACCGTCAGACCTCATAATCTTGTTCCCTCCCATATGTATCACCTATGCCCCTAAGCACTTTGGTAACTCACCCCACCCCTTGACTTTAAGTACTTAGCTCTACCCTTTCTTCCTTCGCCTAACTCTAATTTATCTTAAAGTTTGTCTTCCCCACATGAATGTAAGCACCCTGAAAGCAGGGCTTGTGTTAACCAACTACTGTACTCCCACAATCGCTTCATAGAGTGCTCTATACAAAATAAATAAATGGCATTCATTGACTGACTTATTACCCCAGCTCTTAGCCCAAAGTAAGCACTTAAACGCCATTATTTTGTGCTTGTGCATCTGTGAGCAATGTCGGAATGCTGCATTGTACTATAATGCTACAAGTTTCCAAGAAAGTGGGGTTTGGCTTGGCACATTGGAATGAAAAAGGATGCAAGGTATTATGGGTGAGGCCAAAACCAATGTGCCTTTGGAAGCCAAGTCACTTGAACTTAACTGGCACCACTGATGCACTAGAGAGGAAAAGGGGCAAAGAAGAGGAATTCCAGTCCCGGGCCCAGAATCGGTCGGATCTCGGCCGGCTCCCGAGTCACCCAACCTGAGGGTTGGGTGAGCCCTGAGTTCACCCAACCTGAACAGGTCCTCCTGGGAACTGGAGCCATGGGAATGGGGCAAGTCCCTGGGAAAAGGGCCAATCTCCTGTAGAAAATCCTCATTTCACTATGCTTCAATCAATCAGTCAGTCAATCTGTGGTATTCACTGATACTGAACAAAGGCTTAGGAGAGTACAGTAGAGTTGGCAGACAAGAGATCTCGGCCTAAGATGAGTTTACAGTCTAACAAAAGAGTTTACAATCTTGAGGGTCAGATCTACTGCCAGCCCCTTCCAAAAGCATCTCCTCTTTTCCTGGCTTCCGTGCTAAATAGAATTCCCCAAATAGACACCCAACTGTCCGATCTTGCAAACTAGGCCTAGCATGGGAAATGACCCGCAAACAGTGCTGCTTTGGCAGCTTCTGAGTTTCTGGGCCATTCCCAACACCCCCCACCCCAGGTCCGTGGCGTTCTGATGACCTGGCCCCCACAGGTCATCCACCCAATCGTGCCCTTGTGCTTCTGGTCCTCTTGCCCAAGGGAACAGATAGCCAAATATGAGTGATTGACTGACTGAGAGACCAGAAGGGCAAAATGAAGTGAAGGGAATGGAAACAGTCCAGGGCCGGTCTGGTCTCAGTCACCGCCACAAGCAGGGGGAAGTGAGAGTCCTTTCTCCAGGCGTTGGTATTTCTTGAGGGCCTGGGTGCGGAAGCCTACACTAGGTCAGTGGGCAGGGCACCAAAGGAGCTGGTGATTCCTGGGATGAAAATGGCCCCAGAGTCCAGCTCTCCTGCTTGACAGGGTTGAGGGCCCTTGGCTTCAACTGCTTATTGGTTATTTTTCACATTTTGGGAAAATAGCCCCTTTTCATGGGTTCTGACCTAAGGCCAAGCAGCAGGCAAGTGGTTCAGATCAGAACCCAGGTCTTCTGATTCCCAGACCTGCGTCCTTTCCACTGGGTATACTGCTCCTCCCGGCAGGGAGATCCAGGAAGGAAGAGGCCTGTCCTGCCTGCGCTCTCCTATGTCCTGACCTTAATTCCATGAGATGACTGAAAAATCATTTTTATCTTCCTGGGATTATGGGTCATTATCCTTCAATTGCTTTTAGTGTTTCGGACATGAAAGACAGCGAGGAAAACTTTTCTAAAGAGGTGATTTGCAGCAATTTAGCTAAATGTGGACTACCCCATTGCCCTGGTACATTAAGTAAGCACAACACAAGAGAGTGCGTTTTATTATGCAAAGCCTGGTTTGAAAAAAGCATTAGCCACTTAAGCACCATATACACCAATATGCTGCTTTTGCAAAGTAATTGTTTTCTGGTCTCATCTGATTGCACAGTTACCAAGAAGAGCAGACTCTGACTCGCTAGAAGCTTCCCTTGCCTCCCAAACCACTCCCCACTCTGGGTTGACAGAACTGATGCCTCATGATAATCTTGGAAAAGCACCTTAATCCACCACATCTGTGTGTGTCCTGTGCTTTGTCTGCTGTGTGAGCTCAGGCAAGTTACTTCATTTTCCATGCCCCAGTGACCTCATCTGTAAAATGGGGATTAAGACTGTGATCCCCATGTTGGACAGGGACTGTGTCCAAACTGATTAGTTTGTATCCATCCCAGCACTTAGTACAGTGCCTGGCACATAGTAAGACTTAACAAATTCATTTTAAAAATATGTCCAATCAACCAATGATATTTAATGAGCATTTGGTCTACCGTCCACTGACGAGGCAGTGGAAAATACCCAGGGTCCCACCCCACTCTTTCGGATTCAGCCAGTGAAGAGACGTGAATAGACATTTAAGTCGATATTTTCTAATTTGCAAATTCTGTATTATAAATTCTTTATATTGAGGTCTGTCTCCCCCTCTGGATGGTATGCTCATTGTGGGCAGGAATGTGGCCATGGTCTCTGTTGTACTGTATTTTCCCACTCTCTTCCAGTGCTCTGCATTCAGTAAGTGCTCAATAAATACCACTGATGAGAATAAAAAGACACCATTAGATTCCTATGGACCTTTGTATCTCACCTCCAATGGCCCTCTAGCTGTTTCCAGTACATCTGACAGAGGGCTTCCTCCAGGTTCCTGTCCAGTGAGCCCTCATGACTGTAAGATCCTAGATGGCAAGAGTGACTACCAAAACTAGTGCATTGAGCTTTCCCACACACATAGCACAGGTCTCTGCACACGGTAAACATTCAATAAATACCCCTGATGGATTCCCCAACAGTAAAATATTCCTTAAGGGGAATTTAGCTACTTTCATTTTTCTCACATGGAAACCTCTTTCTTACTTGCTTTTAAGATATGCCATGAGTTACTACCATCAAAACAAGGTTTCTCTTTGATTTGAACTGGAAAAGAACCTTAAAGAGGCTCCAAATAGAGACCAAAGAATCAAACTTCCACTGGGCTATGAGGGGAAAAGAACTTACACATCTCCTCTTTGGGGGTCCTCGAAAATAAGTAAGCCTGAGAGTCTTCTGCCACGAGGAGTCCAAAGGTGAGAGTACAACTTTGTAGAACAACGGATTAAAAAAATGGAAACCTGGAGTTAGGCCGAGACTGACCTTCTGCCCAGACAGAGATGACTTGGTAAATGCAAAAATATAACCATTCCAAAGATGCAAAATCCAACAATGGCTGGTCATGGATGCAGCAGATTTAATAGGCTTCTAAAATCAAAGACCCTCTTACAGAGGTCCAGGGTCATGTTCAGAGTGTGCATTTTCTGTACTTTCCCTTTGGCAAACAGATGCTTAAACCATTTGGGACTATTTTACAGAGCAATTTTTCCTCTGCATTTTGCACTGTTACAGGAGAAAGGATTGTTCTGGGGGTTGGAAGTGACAACGATTGCTCTGACACACAGAAGGGGATATGAGCCATGAATCACTTTTCATAAAAATGCCATCCCATATGCTGATTTGGGGACTCATCTGTTCATTCCAGGCTCTCTCTAGCACCACATCTTTTTTTGTTATTACCATTGGCACTATGGGCTTTGACAGAAAGGGTTGCTCTGGCCGAAACAAGCAGTTATCTTTTTGCTCAGGTTAGAAGGATACAAAGCAGCAGACTTTACCCTCAGGGTACTCTATAAACATTAGTAATAAATTTCTACTCTGAGTGAAAATATTTTAGTTAATATCTGCCTATGTTATACGTAGATAGTTGTCCTTATTTGAATCAATCAATTAATGGTAATTATGGAGTGCTTGCTCTGTGAAGAGCACTGAACTAAGTGCTTAAAGGCACCATTGATGGAAAAATTCCCTTGAGACTAACTGTGCAACTGAACAGGCCAATGTGCGACTCACAGTCCTGGCAACATTGTGCATACACAAAGGTAAATCCATAGTTGTGCTGTTGTGTTTGACGTTTGTGGCACCTGATGCTGTTTTCCCTTTTTTTAAAAATCTCCTTGACTTGCACACGTTTACTGGGAATGTAAACAAATTACACAATCACAATAAGGTGAGTATTCTTGCCTTGAAAATATAGAACCTACAACACAATCCTTTCTTCAGTTTCAAAACATCTTACTTGAAAAGCCACAGAAATGTACAGGCGTCCTATCAACCACTAGAGGGCACTGTTTCACAAATGCAATGCAGTCACTTAAGTACTGAGATGGGGCATCGACCATAAGAAAATTTTTAAAAATGTACCTGAAGGTTACAGTTAGGAAAACAAACAAACATGTTTTCTAATTGTTAGGAACAGTAAGCAGGCATGATCTCCTGGGAATACGATTTTATTTACTGCCCTTATCAACTTTAATAACTACATACCCAGAGCCCTACCTCTTCATTTCTAATTACAGTACCTCTTTACTTAGTTCCTTTTTGTGGCCGTGCATTGATTTGGTCTGTTCCAAAGCTTTGTTATGGCACCAAGGTCCCTGAAGGGAGAGAATGGTTGATTTCTCTTTGTGTCAGGGATGCTATGGCTAAATGGGCTTAAGGCATTTTCAATAACACAATGAAAAACCTTGCATGACTGAAAACCCCTCTAAATCTGGCCAGCACTCAACTGGAAAAGCTGGCTGGGAATGGGGATGATGTGGAGAAATGAAATCCAACAATAATCCTCAAAATCTATATTAGAATAATGATAGTGCCAGCGGTCACTAAGTGCTGACCTTGAGTTACGCACTGTGCTCAGCACTGAGGCAGGTAAAATGGAATTCAACTTGGATACAGTTCCTGCCCTACATGGGGACCACAATCTATGAAGGGGGGAGAACAGATGTTTTATCCCCATTTTCCAGATGAGAAAACTGAGGTCCAGAGAGCTAAGTGACTTGCCCAAGGCCAAAGAGCAGGCAAGTGGCTGACCAGGATTAGAATGTGCGCCTCCTGACTAGATGTCCCATAACCTATAGTTTGAAAGCTTCAAACTTCCCCCACTGTCCCCCAACCTCTTTTCAGAAAAGCAGTATGGAGCCAAACTGATAGATTTCCATTGCTTCACCCACTCACATGTCTGACCCTTAGTCACAGAATGAATCTCTGGTTCTTCATCTCTCTTTTCATTTTTTTCTCCCCCTCCCACACTTGTCAAGCTCCCTCCCGCCTCCTATTCCACACCCCAATTAAACACCCCCATCTCTTCCAAGAAGCCTTCCCTGCCCAAGCAGAAGGCGGCAGGGGCCTCACTCTGGGAGATTTCCCCCACAGAATGCTGTGCCAGTGCAGTGTGGGATGTGTGCCCACGCCTCCAATTGGCGTGACCTCACAGCCCTTTTGCCCTATATGCCTCCCCCTCAACTTTACTGCAGGAACACCACGAATGCATCTTCGAGGATGAAGACAGATTCATCGTTCCCAAATGTTTCTCCTTCTGCAGAATGATAGCAGCTGATAGTGTCAAACTGAGGGATGCCATGCCCACTCTGGAACTTAATGAGCGAGAACCTGCAGCTGGGTTTCCTTAGATGCCCCCAACAGGGAACAGGGAGAGATTTATGGCTGACAAAACAGACCCAATAAAAACTGCCCTCACAGGGCAATGAGTGACCAGCGGGTGGTGACTGACTCTCTCTCTGGGGCAGAGAAACCCTAAAAATTTGGTGCTCACCTAGCCCTAATCAGGTCCGGTCACAGATGGAGCTTTCCTAACATCTTCTTGTCACTTCACTAAAGTTAATTTATTCCTTGGAGATGGGAGAATTGCAAGTTCAGATGCCGAGAAACAGGATTACACTTCATTCATACCACCGAAAAGGGGTTCTGTGGCCTCTGACTGGTCTAATTTGCAGAGTCCCCTATAACTTCTCAGCCAGAATTATGCTCAACACTACAGTTTTTTTTAGTGCTTCAAAACAACAACATGTGTTACAATTAAAAAGCCCTCAGGTCACTAGCTCTTCTTTTTGTCTAAATAGTTAAGTCTTTTCCCAAGGAATTTTCAATTCTAAATACACAATGGTATTGAGAAGTCCCTGCTGAATTATCGTGGAGCTAATAAACTGTAACCCGGCAGGTATTTATTTAACATTCATTAGTAAGGACAAACCAAGGCATATATGTAACTCCAATTATCCCTTGCTAAGCACAGTTTCCTGCCCATCAGTCCCATCTCAGAACCCCCCCCGCTGCCTCGAGATAAACAGGGCATCTGCTGGTCAGCAAGGGTTTATTGAGCCCCTGGGTGCCCGGCACCGAGGAAGGACTTTGCAAAAGCCTCCATTTGGTGTCTGCTAACTTGCCATCCGATGGGCAGCTTGCACTGCCAGGAGGTCTCGGTTAGAATGGAGGCCACTGGAGGGCAGAAGCCGAGGAGGCACCAACTCTTCCGTCAGCTCCACCGATCACCAGCAAAACCCTGCAGCAGCTCCGGAAACCTTCCACCCAAGCAACCCCATCGGAAAAACCCCCAACAAAACACCAATTTCAATAGGCCAGAAGGTAAAAAAGAAGAGGAGAGATATGCTTTTAGCTCCCCTGGCTGATTTCCATTTGGCCTCAGCTGATTTCTGCTGGTTCACGGGCCAAGGATAGTACTACGATCCTACAGTCTTACATAGCCTGATGCCCTGTAAACGTTTGTCCATTTGATTTGGCTACGGGCCTCAAATGTGGCTGTGGGGCGAGTGAGCAATAGCAGATAGAACTGCAGGCAGCATTCAATCAGGGAAGGGCCTAGGCAGTGTGTGTAGTAGCTAGAGAAGCAGTGTGTGTAGTAGCTAGAGAAGCAGTGTGGCCTAGTGGAAAGGATTTGAACCTGGGAGTCAGTCCACCTGGGTGGCAATCCTGGGTCTCCCAATTGCCTTCCTCCTGTGTTATACTATCCTATTTCCCCTAACCATGATCTATTTAATGTCTATCTCCCCAAGTAGACTGTATGCTCCTTGTGGGCAAGGATTGCATCTACCAACTCTGTTGTATTGGACTTTTCCAGGCACTTAGAGCAGGGATTTGCACCTAGTAGGTGCTCAATAACTTATATGGGTTGATCGATTGAGAAAGGAGAATTTCTCCCCCACCAGTCAAGCTATTCACAACCACAGGTAAACGTGGTATTTCCCGATGTGTGGTTTCTCCCTATATTTATTCTGCAGTGTTGTTGGCACCTCAGGCTTATTTGACTGCTTCAGACTGTTTTCCCCTCCAGGAACTCCTGCTGCTTAGGAAAGGCCGGTGCCCAGGGGTGTGTGTGCATGACAGGTCTGAGGGTCTAAAGTGAAACTGAATTGGGAGAACACAAAGACAGGAATGTTGCCTGGGGGAAAAAATCTATGCACTGGCTCCACCAGCCCGCCCCTTCCCCACCCGTGGCTTTGAGGCTCCTGAGGCTGCTGTTAGGGTCTTTGACAACTGTCTTCGGCACAGGAGAGTGGGAAGTGGGGGTGAAAGGTATACTGGCCAGGATCGGGGCCATCCTGTTGTGCTGGACATCAAGAGGAGAGAGGAAGACCCCCAGCAGATATGCATTGAGGTTCATCCCATGCTCTCCCCACCCCCATCCTGAGCTCCAGGGAGTCTGGCACAGCCAGCCCCACTCCAAGGAGTCTCCAGCCAGCACTCACTTTGGCTAGGAGAGCCAGTTGCTGCTTCCTCGGGGTTTGGAGAGAGTTAAATGGGGCTGTCTGGGAATGGGCTTCAGGGCGATCAATGGTATTTATTGAGTGCTTACTGTGTGCAGGGCACTGTGCTAGGTACTTGGGAGAGTTCAATAGGATTGGTAGTCACGATCCCTGCCCAAGAAGAGATTATATTTTTAGACCATGGCGAACGCCTTGCCCAAGTGCCTGGCAGCCAACTGACACTCCCTCAGGAACCATCATCCCAAGAATGGTGATGGGGATGAGACGGACCTGCAGTCAGAGTACTGAATCATTTTTTTTAACCATATTTGTTAAGCACTCACTATGTGCCAGGCACTGTACTAAGTGCTGGGGTAGATAGAAGCTAGTCAGGTTGGACATAGTCCCTGTCATTCAATCAGTCAATGGCATTGAGTGCTTACTATGTGCAAAGCATTGTACTAAGCGCTTGGGAGAGTACCATACAACTGAATTAGTGGACATATTCCCTGCCCATAATAAGCTTAGTCTAGGGGGGGAGGCAGACATTAATATAAATACTTTATAACAGATAATTTAAATATATGTACATAAATGTTGAGGGGTTGGGGAGAATATCAAATGTTCAAAGGTCACAGATCCCAACAACAGATGATGCAGATAGGGAAAAGCCCAGGAAAAGAGGATTTAATTGGGGAAGGCCTCTTGGAGAAGACGTGACCTTAACAATGCTTTGAAGCCTGCATGGGGCTCAGTCTCTATCATCTTAATCATCTCTAAAGGAGGGCTAACAGACATAGAGAAATTAGGTGGCTTGCCCAAGGTCACCCAGCAGACAAGTGGTGGAGCCAGGATTAGAACCCAGGTCCTTATGACTCCCAAGCCCGTGCTCTTTCCACTAGGCCAAGCTGCTTCTCCTGCCCTTACTTGGGAATAATGACCCCTCGTAATCTTGGTTGAAAATGCAACACCTCTGTCAAGGTGAGATTCCTTCAGCACCGCACCCAACCTCAGGGATGGCTTTTGTGTAGTGCTGTGTGACCTTGTGCAAGTCACTTAATTTTTCTGTGCCTCAGTTACCTCATCTGTAAAATGGGTTTTAAGACTGTGAGCCCCATGTGGGACTGGGATCGTGTACAACCTGATTCACTTGTATCTACTCCAGCACTTGGAACGGTGCTCGACACATCTTAAATGCTTAACAAATACCATAATCATCATCATTAAAGTAGGAACTGAGGACGTGTCTGGATCGGTGGTGCAACGTTAGTTAAGGGGAAGCGGATGCCCAAAGGAAGTGGACGCCAAATGCGTAAATCCAGAAGCTTCAGAATGGGGCCCAGATTCCAAATGTCCCTTTCCTTGGACACCTGTTAGCAGTGTTTCGAAATCCCGGATGGGAGAAAAAGATGAAGTCAATATAGACGTTATCCAACTTTCCGTCACAGACATCAATTTCTACTTCGTACCCGGATAAAATAGATATTTTCCAGGATCCACTTGCCCGTTAATGCTTTCCGACATTCAAAAGAAGCAATTTTCTCCAATTTTACAGTGTCTCCTGGGCTGCATCCCAGAGATGCCGAACACTCCACCAACAGGCCAGATTAATGGAAATGAGGGTAAACAAGCCAAGCTGCTTGCAGAATGTCGGCTTCTCACAGGCTCCTGTGCTCCTCCTCTGCCTCCCCCCACCTCCAGCCTCCCTTCTCCTCCCCATATCCCGAGGTCCGAAAGTCTGGAAGGAAATACAGGGAGGCATACACCAAGCCTGGAATTAGCCTTCAAAGAATCAGATCCCTGGGCCCAGCTCCTCACTTTCAGCCCCAGGCTAACGGATCCTGAAGATGCCAGGAAGGACTAGGGACTCGCCCCAGAAAGATGCCCACTGCCAAGCCCGGCCCTGGAGGAAAGTGGGCGGGAGGGAGGATTGCAAGGAAAAGTCAAATTGGTACTTGGTGAGCTTGGAGTCCCCAAGGCCTGTGGGAAAGAGCCTGGGGCCGGGAGTCCAGAGCCCTGGGTTCTAATCCTAACTCTGACACTGGCCTGCTCTGTGACCCTGTGAAAGACACTTAACCTCTTTGGTTTCCTCATTTGCAAAATGGGAATAAGATACCTGCTTCCCTTCCCTCTTGGACTGAAATCTCAGTGTGGGGAAGGAATTGTATTCAACCTGATGATCTTGTATCTACCTCAGGGTTAGACACCTAGAAGATGCTTAATAAATGCTATTATTATATCTTTTCCCTGAGGTTTACCAGTTGACAGTGCCTCATAACACATGGGAGGAATAACTGAATTTAGAGGACACAGAAGAGCCTTTCTTTCTATTATTTTCCCAGGTGCAAACAAGAAGGGGAAGAAAAGACAGCAGGCTAAAAATCTCACTCTCCTATCCAAACTCATCCTTCTCCTGCTTCTGTCTATAAAAACAGCTGAATCCCCAAGCCCTTTCTAGGTAAACTGGAGTCTTCACGGGGGGCCTAAGAAATCTTCCCATCAACTGAGGGTGGAAGTAGGCCAGGGTTCTAGTAAGCCACGGACGTCAAGTGGGATTGACAGGGAAGGAGTGTGTTTCTTTTGCAACAGGCTCGGGTGGGAGGGAAGCAGTGCCCTGGGGCATCAAAGTCTGGGAGTTGGTCCCCTGCCCCACCCCAAAACAGGACACCTGCAAAGAGTCCACTAGCTCATAAAATGCAGTTGGTCTTCCACCCATTTTCTAATGCCCCTCCCTCTTCTCCCCATCCAGAACCGCTTTCTCCTCCCACCCCAGGTTGCCATGGGAACCCAGAAATGTACTTATAGTTCCCCCCTGCAATGGGGAACCGCCACCCCCACCCCTGCCCACAGCTCCCAGCGGAGGGGGAGTTGGAGGCTGGGGCCTGCCTATTTGCACAATGGTGATTTAGATACTTCATCTGAGTCCTTCCCCATTTTCTTTAGGGATAGGAGGGAATAAATCTATAAAGCCTGCAGGACCGCAGAGCATTATAAATGCTTTTGTTTCTAAAGGTAGGCTACAATAAATTACGCCTCTGGTCCCAAGCATATTTCTGCTGGTAAATAAAATATATTAGTTCTAGATCATTAAGCCCAATAGTCAAGTGAATAAGAGCCCAGAGATTCTTTCGCATCTTTACCAGTGAGCGGGCACTAAAAAAGGAAAGCCTCTTTCTCAGCAGGGGAAGGAAGGCAGCATTCTCTGCCTGGTTGTTCCTGCCATTTTAGGCACTTGAGCTTGGCATTTCCACCAGCAGACGGTGCAGCCCAGATCGCTGTTCCAGACCATGATGCATAGTCAGGACAGGACAATGTCTTTCATCACAGTTCAGTTGCACGTCCAAACCAAGTGGCAAACACCCCCTGTAACTGGCAGTCTGACTGGACTCAACCCCAGTAGCCACTGGCCTCTGGGGAAAAGTGTCTCTCTCTGTCATGGCTGGCTTCGCACATTTGGAAGGAATTGGTCCCACTCTAGTTCTCTAAGTCATTATAGCTGGAATGACGCTGGAGCTCGTAGCCCAGATTAAGGGTCACCCCTGTCCCCCAACAACCCCAACTAACCCTAGCCCCCATCATGCCCCACCAAAAGCCACCCTCAAGCTTGGCCAAATCCATTATGCTTTCCCCACAATCACTCTACATCCCATGCCAGTCTTCTATCTTCCCCTTCAGGAGCAGCAGGGCTAGGTGGCTATCCTGCCCTTCAGGTTCCCAGCCAACTGGACATCCAATGGTCTAGTAGAAAGAGCATGAGCCTGCGAGTCAAAGGAACTGGGTTCTAATCCCAGCTCCACCAAGTTGCCTGCTGTATGTCCTTGGGAAAGTCACTCTCAGTTCCCTCATTTGCCTATTGGAGATTCAGTGCCCGTGCTCCCCTGATACCTAGACTGTGAACCCCATGTAGGAAAATGACTGTGTCTGAACCAGTTAACTTGTATATACTCCAGCACTTAGAACAGTGCTTGACACACAGTAAGTGTTTAACAAATGAAATGATATAATAATAGTGATGATAATGATATGGTCCACCCCACTTAGGGGGCCCTGGGCAGCCATTCACTTGGACTGCCCAGACAGTGGACTCTTCCTTAATGGGGCCCAGTCACTCAGCCCAGGAGAGGAAGGACACTGCTGCTGAGGGTCAAGTGAACTGCTAGAAGAGCCTGGATATCCCCAGGGACCAGGAATGCCTCCTCCTCCTCATCCTGGTTCCCAGGGTCTTATAGGGGTTGGGGAGGAAGTCCTAGGGGAGCATTCTCTCTCTGCTGCACTGCCCAGTAACATTTTAGGCTGCGTGACCTCATGACATCACTTAATAATAATAATAATTGTGGTATTTGTTAAGAACTTACTATGTGCCAGGTACTGTACTAAGCCCTGGGTAGAAACAAATAAATCGGGTTGGACATCTCACTTCTCTGTGCCTCAGTTCCCTCCTTTGAAAAATGGGGATTAAGACTGTGAGTTCCACGTGAAGGAACTGAGGCACAGAGAAGTGAAGTGACTTGCCCAAGGTCCCACTTGGGAGTCTCAGGAAAATGTATTAGTCCTGAGCACTGGTGGCAGTTGGTTCATCCTTGGAACGATACATTATGTTCCCTTATGCTGCCTGCAACAGGGAGTGTATTACAGAAGGTTTGATGGTATGTGGGCTCAAGTGGGAGAGAAAGAAGGAGAGTCAATTTGATTGTGAGCTCCTCGTGGGCAGGGAACGTGTCCTATCAACGTTATTCTACTGTTCTCTACCAAGCGCCTAGTATAGTGCTCTGCACTGTTAAGAGGGCAACATATACCACTGACTGATTGATTGAAAAAGTTTGGAGGCATGTGTGGCAAAGGGGATGGGGTGAATGGGTTGTAGCGACTCTGCTCCAAACCCCACCTGCTCCTTCTACATTTAGCAACCCTGGCTGCAGGACTACCTACCTCCTGGTTGAATAACCCCATGGCCAAAAAATGAACGGGAATAGGATCTTGTGCTGTGTCCTTGTTTCCATTCTCTTCTAATCTGGACAGCAGAACAGTAACCACTCTCAGACCCACTGACCTGAAAGCTTGATTGGCGTCCTTCTCCACAACCAGCCTGTCCTTTGACAGGCGTTACTCTTTACTCGCATTCACATTCCAATATCCACATTCAATTTTCCATCATACAGGAAGCAGACTGTGTGTACGGGGAAAATCATGTACAGGAGTGTGAGTGACTGAAAAGGCCAATGCCGGCCCGACAACCCCAACTGCAATTGCGTGCCCACAAAGACCTATCTGTCAATGGCTCAGGCATCCAAACGTGCCTCCGCTCTAATGACAGCGAGTAAAGATTAATGCCTGTCAAAGGACAGGTTGGCTGTGGAGAAGAATGCCAACCAGACTGATCTGGGGGAATCAAGCTTTTGGGTCAGCAGGTCTGAGACAAGTTACTGTTCTGTTGTTCAAATTAGAGGAGGATGGAAACAAGGACACACACAGCAAGATTCTATTCCTATTCATTTTTTTGGATTCCCCAAGCCAAAGGAACTAGCCAATTAATATACTGCTCCTGAACTGCTTAAAAAAAAAAATCACCAAACTGTCCAGTACGGTTCTGTCCATCATATTTCGCCAAAGCGAACGAATCCATAGTTAACATTCAGAACTCAGCCAACGGGAAAGGAGAGGACATTCATTTGGGGCGTGACTTGGAAAATAAAGACTCATTTTCAAATGATTTTTAAATTAGCATTTCTCAAACAACTGGGCAGTGCATGATGCGTTCACCAGGCATGGTCTCCGAGGTTGATTTTGTTGGAGGGATGGCCCCGGTCTGACCACAATCGGACTCACACTTCTGGATGTGGATGGAATGGGATTCGGGCTGAGGATGGCTCTCCAAGCCAGGTGGCCTCTCCTACCATGATGGAGGCCCCAGAGCCAGGCTCACGGGATGCCCACACCTTCCCCCAACCTGCTGCATTGGTCAGATGCTGAGGGAAGGGGAAGAACCCGGGGGGTAAGAAGCAGCATGGCCTAGTGGATAGAGCACATGCCCTGGAGTCAGAAGGACCTCATTCCTAATCTTGGCTCCACCACTTGTCTGCTATGTGACCTAAGGCAAGCCACTTCACTTCTTGGGACCTCAGTTCCCTCACCTGTACAATAGGGATTAAGACTGGGAGCCCATGTGAGACATGGACTGTGTCCAAGCTGATTAATTTGTATATTCCCCAGCACTTAGTACACACAGTAAGTGCTTAACAAATACCACAATTATTATTACTGTTATTAATTAACAAATACCATAAAAAAGAGTGTTTGAGAAGGGGAGGCACACCCACAGAGCTACAAAGGACCGCCCCCTCCAACTCCCCTGCAGCTTCCTCTCTGCTGAGCACGGCTAGGGGTTGCTGGGAAAGAGTCGAAAAGACACATATCAGGCAGATGAACCCAAATTCTCTAACGAGAACCTGTCCTTTCCAACATCCCTCTCCTTGCATTGGCCCAGGAAGAATCCATAAGGCTCATTTACTTTCCCCACTTCTGATCTAGATCAGCTGAGGTAATACAAAGGTTATGGCATGAAGAGTCATCAGGGCCCTTTCCCCTGCTGCAAGCTTTCTGTCCATGCATCCTCAGAGATTCTGGGGTAGGGTTTGTTAATGATGGCACTGGGTTTCCTGTTCTTCTCCATATGGCTCTGAGAGCGAGAGAAAGCCAAGCAGAACACAAAGAACATAGGGATGGACGGGAGGAGAAGCCCAGCTGCAGCTTGGACCACAGTGTGCTGTGCGGGCCCCGTTGCTTAGCAACATTTCACCTCTGCCTGAAAAAATGTCTCAGGAAGACAACGCAGAGAGAAAATCTGATCATAAGATTCATTTCTTATAAAGTCAAAGCAGTGCCAGCGTACCATGATACCACCCCAAAAAAACCCCAAGGCAACCAGATTCCCATAGGGATAATGGGATGATTATCACAGCAAGAGCTCAGCTTCTCCGTTGCCACAATACGGAAGGGGAGAAGAACATGGAGTGTGAAACAAAAAAGCGCCAGAGGAGCAGAGAAGGAGGGGAAGTGGCTTCTGCATGTGCATGTAAGACTCACCACTTATCCATTTAGCCTCTGGGTCATGAATCTTGAAATCGGCACTGAATAGATCTTCCACGGTTATCTTCCCTTTCTGTGACAGGCTGTTATCTTCCGCTGCAAGAGGGGGCAAGGCAAAAGGTGGTTATTTCTAATTCCAAGTTTTTTCCTGGAAAAATCTTGGGTTTGGTGGGAGGGGGAGGAGGATGGAGGGGTGGTAATTGAGGAGTTCCCATGTTCGATTTATTAACAACCAGCACTCCCTCTATGAGATTCACAGTAAAAAGGGGAGTGGAAGTCACACTTTTCTCCGCTGTGGGGCCTTAGGCAAGTCACTTAACTTCTCTGTGCCTCAGTTTGCTCATCTGTAAAATGGGGATTAAGACCTTGAGCCCCATTATGGACCTGATTACCGTGTATGTTCTCTGGTGCTTAGTACAGTGCCTGGCACATAATAAGTGTGTAACAAATACCATTAAGAAAAAGAAGCCTGGCTCTCCCCTCATCTCCTTGGGTGGGTCATTCATTGGATCGAAGAGGGGTTCTCATGAGGATAAAGCTGAACAGTTCTTCTCCGTGCCCACAGATGAGCAAACAGGAATGGAAAGGCTCAAATGGAAGCAGGAGAAGCTCTTTATTGGTTGAGGAGGGACAATGCAGGGTAGAACCTCTGGACCTCCGGCGTGATAAACTGCGGAGGAAAAGGCCCCTGAAGGAAGCTTTGAACCTTCTATCCTCAGGGTACTTCCAGGAAATAGCCATCCTGACCTGACCTGAAGAATTTAGTCCTATCTCTGCATCAAGGCATGGGGATGGAACAAATCATCTCTGAAGTGCCTTCCATGATTCCATGGAATCATGAACGCTGATTCCATGAGAAGCCACAAATTACCTTGGCCTTGCTTTGTCCAGGTGTAGAATCAGGATGACACCTGCCTGCCTTCTGGAGATGTGGTAAGGGTTAAATTAGGGCATATCTGCATTTTGGGAACACGGGTGCAGTGGGAACCCCATGCTATGGCTGTACGCATTACTGCTATATTCTTTCAAGTAGCATCCGTTTGACAGGTGGTACTAACCAGCTCTTGCTTTTTTTTAAGGTATTTGTTAAGCACTTATATGTGTCAGGCACTGTTCTAAGCACTGGGGTGGTTACAAAATAATCAGGTTGGAAACAGTCCCTGTCCCACATGGGACTCACAGTCTTAATTCCCCATAGACAGTTGAGGTAACTGAGGCCCAGAAAAGTGAAGTGACTTGACCAAAGTCACAACAGCAGACAAATGGTGGAGCCGGCATTTGAATCCAGGTCCTTCTGATTCTCAGGTCTGAGCTCTATGTGCTCAGCACATAGCACTAAAAGCAATATGGAACTTCTGAAGCACATCCAGAAGAGGGACACTGCAGGCAATTCAGACCTTCTCCAAAAGTTCCATTTAGCCTCCGGGTCATGAATCCTGAAATCACATTAATGGCATGAGGTTCCCAGTGACTCAAACCTGAATGGACAAAGGGACAAGTAGAAGCTGCCAAAATCTGAGTATTTTTGTGAATTCCGATGGGCAGGACATTCAGCTGCCCCTTTGGCTAAATGCTAGCATTACTGGGCACCAAGAACTATACTAAGCCCTTGGGAGAGTACAATAAAAGATAAAGACACGGTCCCTGCCTGTTCTTGGCACAAGGTCCAGAGTCTTATTCCTCTTACAAAATGAGCATTTTGCCCATTTTTGAAAAAACCTCTGTCGGTACAAACCCCAATTTTTCCCCATATGGGCAAATCGCTGTAGCTGCCACTAGAATAAGAATAAAAATCATAATTGTGTTATTTGTTAAATGCTTACTATGTACCAAGTGTTTTTTGAAGCACTGGGGTCAATACAATATAGACAGGTTAATTAATATTAATAACACCAATATATTAATATAATAAATCAATTATTGATAGTAATATTAATATTAATAATGATGATGATATTTGTTAAGTGCTTACTATGTGCCAAGCACTGTTCTAAGAATTGGGGTAGATACCAGGTAATCAGGTTGTCCCATGTGGGGCTCAAGTCTTAGTCCCCATTTTACATATGAGGTAACAGGCACAGAGAAGTTAAGTGACTTGCCCAAAGTAACACTGCTGACAAGTGGAGGAACTGGGATTAGAACCCATGGCCCGGGCTCTTTCCATTATGCCACGCTGCTACACAGTCCCTGTCCCTGAAGGGATTTACACTGTAAAAGGGAGGGGGAGGATAGGTATTTAATGACAAATGAGGGAATGGAGGTTCCGATAAATTAAATGACTTGCCTAAGGTCACACAGCAAGCAAGTGGTGGAGCTGGGATTAGAACCATGGTGACATTGCCTACTGACCCTTCTGCAAGGAAAAAAAAACCCAAAACACACAGCAACAAAAAGGATTTATTCACCCCTGAAGGTAGGCTTGTTATGGGCAGGGAAGGTATTTGCTAATTCTGTTGTATTGTACTCTCCCAAGCAATTAGTTTACTGCTTTGCATATAGTGAGTGCTCAATAAATATGACTGATTGAAACACATGGAAGTTTCTTCCCAGGAAGCCCTACATTTTTATGCCTTCAGTTGCTCTCTAGCAGCGTGACCTAGTGGGTAGAGCACAGGCCTGGGATTCAGAAGGTCATGGTTTCTAATCCTGGGTCTGGCCACTTTGCTGTGTGACCTTGGGCAAATCGCTTAACTTGTCTGTGCCTCAATTACCTCAATTGTGAAACGGGGATTAAGACTGTGAGCTCATGTGGGACAGGGACTGTGCCCAACCTGATTAGCTTGAATTCCCCGGCACTCAGAACAGTACTTGACACAAAGTAAGTGCTTATTATTTTAATGCTTATCTCCATGGTTAGATTGTAAGCCCTTTGAGGGACAGGGATCGTATCTACAAACTCTGCTGTACTCTTCCAAGTGCTTAGTGCAGTGCCCTGCACAGAGTACACACTCGGTAACTTCTATTGATTGTTAGAGATGCCTGGGAAGAGATGCTCAGATTAGAGTGCATATTGGAAACCAGAGTGCATTAGGGTATGGTAAGTAGTCTATTAAAACCTCCCTTACAGGATCTCAAAAGGTAGATCCGGCAGTGAACCTGCACCGAGGCCCAGCAATTGAACCATGAGAGAAATTGTCAAAGACTCTTGATTTCGATAAATGATGGCTAAAATAAATTAACAATCTAATGGCTAATCGGGTACTAAATGCAGGCATTTATTTACTTTGAATGTACTTGGTTATTAAATGAGTGATTCCCCTGCCCCATATTTTTAAGGAGAAAAAAACCTAACAGATCTTCTTCATCATGAAGAGCTTAAGGATCATAAAAATTTCATTTCAAAGAGAACTGGACCAAAACATACAAAAGGAGCTGTAGTTTATCTATCCCCCGTGAAAAGGGAAATTCCATTAGTCTCAGAATTTTAGAACTGAAAAATAAAAAGAAATTCAGCCAGGCACTTAGATATTAACTTTTTTCCAAAGTACTTAAAGGCTCATTCAGTGGTTGCTTAGGGAACCCAGCGAGGTCACAAGTAGCTAAAGGAGGCTTCATAGGCTTTTCTTCTCAAAACCTCCATTCCCATTGCTAATATTATTATTAATATGATACTTATTAAGTGCTTAGAGTGCCAAGCCCTGTGCTAAGCACTGGGGCAGGTACAAGACCATCCATTTGGACCACAGTCCCGGTCTCAAATCAGTTTCTCAATGCAAGAGGGAAGGGGACACAGGGATCTTCTCCCCTATTTTACAGATGAAGAAACTGAGGCCCAGAAAGGTTGAGAAACTTGTCCGAGGTCACACAGCAGGTCATGGGTGGAGATGGAACTAATCCTACTGTGTCCCAACTCTCAGTTCCAAGCTCTTTCCTCCGGGCCACACTGCCTCCTCGGGAATGGGTAATTGTTAACTTACTATCCTAGTCTTATTGCCAGAGGGCAGATTATTCATGGGGAACTGCAATGTTTGTGTTCTACTGAGACCAATTAGAACTATCACTGGCAATCAATGATTCAGTCCTAAATTCTTGCAGTTTCTTCCGGATGATATTCGTTGAACACTCTGACCAGTTTCTACAAGGATCTTGAGATTAAACTCCGAGGGGGATGATTTATGTGTGGTCCTGCTTGGAGACAGGGGGATGCTTGAGATGACCTCTGAAGGGCCTTTCCAGCTCTGTGATTCTACAGGAGACATGACTTTTACCAAAGCTAACAAACTATGCAGGAGTGATGGATGTGACTCTCAAGAGAATGGAGAGTTGATCCACCAGATTGAGCTAGCCACCCCCAAGTCTTAGAATCAGGCCATTAGAGCCACTGCAAAGGTCACTGAATAACAAATTCCTTGGGAGATTATTCATTTTTATATAATGCCTACCGGTGCCAATTTCTGTAAATAGAGAAAATGTGTCCAAGAAAGCCAAACAGGTGGCTTTGTGAATTTAACCTTTATAAGTCAAATGAATAAAAGAAAAAGATATTTATTGGCCTGCAAATTCTGCTCATTCAGACACAGACTGCCCGACACAATGGAACTCCAGCACTCGGATACGGTCATTACACAGACTAGTAGCTGGACGAGGTCTGATTTCTTTACACCTTCAGGAGCAGCGTGATCTAGTAGAAAAAGCACGGGCCTAGATATTATTCATTGATTCATTCAATTGTATTTATTGAGCGCTGTGTGCAGATCACTGTACTAAGCGCTTGGGAAGCACAAGTTGACAACATATAGAGACGGTCCCTACCCAACAATGGGCTCACAGTCTAGAGGGACTGTGAGCCGGTTAGAGGTTCTAATACCGGCTCCGCCACTTGTTTGCTGTGTGACCTAGGGCCAGTCACTTAACTTCTCTGTGTCTGAGTTTCCTCATCTGTAAAATCATGATTCAGTGCCTGTCCTCCCTCCTACTTAGATTTTGAGGCCTATAATGCAACACGAGCTGTGTCCGACGTGATGAATAAACCCGGAGCTTAGAACAGCGGGTGACACAGAATAAGTGCTTAACAAATACCATAATTACACACACACAGGTGCACTGCATCAACCCAGGGTCAATTTCCCCAACTCCTGATGATGACCCTTTCAAAATGGACACACATAGTAAAACCTCTAGTGACACCCATGCCTTTAGGATGTCTCATGAAAATCCACTGTGGACTGCAGAAGTCCCAAAGTGGCTCAGGTGCGCAAGAGAAAGCCCACTTGGAGCAATGAATGGGTCTGACACACACTTAACAGTGCTGTGGTGGGTTACATTGTAATAGAAATGGTGGGGGTGGGGTAAATGGAGGACAAGCTCCCACATGAAACCCGATTGAAACTTTTTCTAGTTCAGAAGGAACAAACTCCCCTCTGCTCAGTCATAAATACCTGTACAGTATTTGCAGCAGATCGTTCAAACAGAGTCTTTAATCAATCAATCAATCAATCGTATTTATTGAGCGCTTACTATGTGCAGAGCACTGTACTAAGCGCTTGGGAAGTACAAATTGGCATCACATAGAGACAGTCCCTACCCAACAGTGGGCTCACAGTCTAAAAGGGGGAGACAGAGAACAGAACCAAACATACCAACAAAATAAAATAAGTAGGATAGAAATGTACAAGTAAAATAAATAAATAAATAAATAAATAGAGTAATAAATATGTACAACCATATATACATATATACAGGTGCTGTGGGGAAGGGAAGGAGGTAAGACGGGGGGATGGAGAGGGGGACGAGGGGAGAGGAAAGAAGGGGCTCAGTCTGGGAAGGCCTCCTGGAGGAGGTGAGCTCTCAGCAGGGCCTTGAAGGGAGGAAGAGAGCTAGCTTGGCGGATGGGCAGAGGGAGGGCATTCCAGGCCCGGGGGATGACGTGGGCCGGGGGTCGATGGCGGGACAGGCGAGAGCGAGGTACAGTGAGGAGATTAGTGGTGGAGGAGCGGAGGGTGCGGGCTGGGCAGTAGAAGGAGAGAAGGGAGGTGAGGTAGGAGGGGGCGAGGTGATGGAGAGCCTTGAAGCCCAGGGTGAGGAGTTTCTGCTTGATGCGCAGATTGATCGGTAGCCATTGGAGGTTTTTGAGGAGGGGAGTAATATGTCCAGAGCGTTTCTGGACAAAGATAATCCGGGCAGCAGCATGAAGTATGGATTGAAGTGGAGAGAGACACGAGGATGGGAGATCAGAGAGAAGGCTAGTGCAGTAGTCCAGACGGGATAGGATGAGAGCTTGAATGAGCAGGGTAGCAGTTTGGATGGAGAGGAAAGGGCGGATCTTGGCAATGTTGCGGAGCTGAGACCGGCAGGTTTTGGTGACGGCTTGGATGTGAGGGGTGAATGAGAGAGCGGAGTCGAGGATGACACCAAGGTTGCGGGCTTGTGAGACGGGAAGGATGGTAGTGCCGTCAACAGAGATGGGAAAGTTAGGGAGAGGACAAGGTTTGGGAGGGAAGACAAGGAGCTCAGTCTTCGACATGTTGAGCTTTAGGTGGTGGGCGGACATCCAGATGGAGATGTCCTGAAGGCAGGAGGAGATGCGAGCCTGGAGGGAGGGGGAGAGAGCAGGGGCAGAGATGTAGATCTGGGTGTCATCAGCGTAGAGATGATAGTTGAAGCCGTGGGAGCGAATGAGGTCACCAAGGGAGTGAGTGTAGATTGAGAACAGAAGGGGACCAAGCACTGAACCTTGGGGAACCCCCACAGTAAGAGGATGGGAGGGGGAGGAGGAGCCTGCAAAAGAGACTGAGAAAGAACGACCGGAGAGATAAGAGGAGAACCAGGAGAGGACGGAGTCAGTGAAGCCAAGGTCAGATAACGTGTTGAGGAGAAGGGGGTGGTCCACAGTGTCAAAGGCAGCTGAGAGGTCGAGGAGGATTAGGACAGAGTATGAGCCGTTGGATTTGGCAAGCAGGAGGTCATTGGTGACCTTTGAGAGCGCAGTTTCCGTGGAATGAAGGGGACGGAAGCCAGACTGGAGGGGGTCGAGGAGAGAGTTGTTGTTGAGGAATTCTAGGCAGCGCGTGTAGACAACTCGTTCAAGGTGCTAGCTAAAAACATGAAAGAAGCCACTCAGCTGGGGCTAAGGAATGCTTGCTAATGAAGGGAGCCACAGGTATTACATTATTTCCATTTGAAAAGTGATGAAACTAAACCAAAGGGCTATTTTTGGTAGGATGAGAATGGGAGGAGGAAAAGCACCTGGATGCTTAGGGGATGTTTTGGGGAAGGGGAAGCAGTGTGGCTTAGTGGAAAGAGCACGGGAGTCGGAGATCGTGGGTTCTAATCCTGGCTCCACCACTTATCAGCTGTGTGACCTTGGGCAAGTCACTTAACTTCTCTGTGCCTGTTACCTCACCTATAAAATGGGGACTCAGACTGTGGCCACCTTTTGGGACAAGCTGATTACCTTGTATCTGGCCCAGTGTTTAGAACAGTGTTTGGCACATAGTAGTGCATAACAAATACCATCATTATCATCATCATCCTGGCTCTGCTGCTTGGTTGCTTTGTGACCTTGAGCAAGTCACTTCACTTCTTCACCTGTTCTCCCTTGCACTTAAGACTCTGAGCCCCATAAGAGATAGGGTCTGTGTCCAGCCTGTTTATTTTGTATCTCCTCTAGCACTTGGTATAGTGCTTGGCACACAGTAAGCACTTGAACAAATACCATTATTATTATTACTATGCCTGGTTTTTCTGTAGAGAAATATCTCCAGCAGCATGAGGAGGGGATTTCTCTAGGCAGTAAGCTCCTTGTGGACAGTGAACAAGTCCATCAACTCTGTTCATTACTTTTCCAAGTGCTTAGTACAGTGCTCTGCACAGGACACTCAATAAAGTGCTCAATAAGCGCTCAATAAAAACTAGTTGATTGACTGATGGATGCAGCATGCTCTTCTCCAAATGATTCAGCAACTTTCTCATCTTTTGCTTGTTAAACCTAGCATGGATTGTTAAAGACAAACTATGACAGAAATTCAACTGGCTCCCAAGCCTGGCTCGATCAGAAACTGTAGCAGGGAGCAGAGGAGGCCCAGAAGCAGCAGCCTAGTGTTCATCATCATCATCAATCGTATTTATTGAGTGCTTATACTGTATGCAAAACACTGTACTAAGTGCTTGGGAAGTACAAGTTGGCAACATATAGAGACAGTCCCTACCCAACAGTGGGCTCACAGTCTTAAAGGGGGAGAACAGTATAAAAGGGGGAGAGTGTAGTGTTGTCGTATTGTACTTTCCCAAGCGCTTAGTACAGTGTTTTGCATACAGTATAAGCACTCAATAAATACAATTGAATGAATGGATACAGCATGAGCCTGGGAATCACAGCACAGGCCTAGGAGTCAGAAGAATATGGGTTCTAATCCCAGCTCCATCACTTGCCCGCTGTGTGACCTTGGGTAAGTCACTTCACTTCTCTGTGCCTCAGTTCCCTCATCTGTAAAATGGGGATTAAGAGTGAGAGCACTATGTGGAACAGGGACTGTGTCCAACCTGATTATCTTGCCTATACCCCAGTGCTTATAACGGTGGCTGGCACACAGCAAGTGCCAGGAAAAATGCCAGGAAAAAGAAAATTAAATCCATACTGTTATGGATTCCTTAAAGCATACAGTGTAGCAGGCTCTGCTGAGCACCTGGTGCCCCCAGAAGAATCATTCAGCATTTCTTGACCTGCACTTTCACAACTCCTCAGCAATGTCACATTAGCCTTTTATCTCCTGCATTTGAGAATTTCCCTGGATTTCATAAATAAAGACGAGACTACAAAGGAGAAAAGAATAATCGTCCTTTTGGAAGCATATCTCTTCTTCAAAAATAAATGCATTAAAAACATCTTAAAGATAGTAGTGGAAAAATGACATTGGCGCAGTAGAATACAAAACAAATTCCCTAGCTCCTCTATGAAATGGCATCGATAAAAATAATACCTTGAATCTGTATGGCGCTTTTATGTTTCCAAAGTGCGCTCCCATCATTTATCTCACTTTATTGTCACAACATCCCTGTGAGGTATGGAGAGGCAGGTACTATATTATTCCCATTTGAAAGATGATAAAACTAAGGCAGGGAGATGTTAGCCAACTTGGTTGAGGTCACCTAGCAGGACACGGCAGAGAAGGAACTAGAACACAAGTTCCCATCTCCCAGGAATAGGGGCTTTCAAAATGCCACCAATCAGAAAACTCTCATTCCTTGGCTTATGAAGCATATCTTTTCCTGATTTAATTCTTACCTTCCAGTCTGCTCCACCAAAATGTCCTCCTCAATTAAACCATCTTTTCTCCCACTCCCTCCCTAGTCTATATAGCCTATAGACTTGGATCTATACCCTTTAAGCACTTGATATTCACCGCACTCTCAGACCCACAGCACTTACGTACATATCTGTAATTTGCTTATTTATATTAATGCCTGCCTTCTCCTCTAGACTGTAAACCCCTTGTAAGCAGGGAACATGTCTACCAGTTCTGCTTTATGCTTAGCACATTGCTCTGCATACAGTAGGCACTCAATAAATACAAATGACGGATTGATCGACTGCTCTTTCGGGGCTTTTCTTCTCTTCTCTCTGCCCCATTTACTGACGGCAATTTTTGTTCCTTTCCTTCCCTAACCATTCCTGAGAGTGGGAAGAAGAAAGGGAGGCATGGGAAATCCTCTTCTTCTGGGGAACAGACCTGAACACAAACCCAAATCTACCTCTCTTTCCATTAGTCTGATCCCACATGACTGACTGTGAGCAGGTCATCTCCACTGGAACTTTCATTCATTCATACGAATTTACTGAGTGCTTACTGTGTGCAAAGCACTATACTAAGTGCTTGGAAAGTACAATTCAGCAATAAAGACAGACAATCCCTGCCCACACCCAACTAACAGTCTAGAAGGGGGGAGACAGAAATAAAAACAAGTAAACAGGCATCAACATAAACAGAATGATAAATGTATACATAAGTGCTGTGGGGCAGGTAGAGCTGGGGAAGCCAGGCTTGGGAGTCAGAGGTCACGGGTTCTAATCCCAACTCCGCCGCTTATCAGCTGTGTGACTTTGGGCAAGTTGCTTAACTTCTCTGTGCCTCAGTCACCTCATCTGTAAAATGGGAATTAAGTCTGTGAGCCCCATGTGGGGCAACTTGATTACCTTATATCTTCCCCAAAGCTTAGAACAGCGCTTGGAACATACTAAGCACTTAACAAATACCATTATTATTATCATTATTAAGGGAGGGGGAGCTGAGGAAAAGGGGAAGCTTAGTCTGGGAAAGCCCCTTGGAAGAGGTGAGCCTTCAGTAGGGCTTTGAAGGAACCAAAAGTAGCTTCATGCTCATAAACTAAAGGCGTCATTTATGCTAAATAGATCTGCAATTTTCTACACTCAATCGAAGTGGGCTGTAATCACTCAAAACAAGTCAGTCAAAATAATTCAGAGGGAGGAGAGGGGAAGTGCTTTACCGCCAGTAAACTTTTGCAGCATTATCTGGAAATGAGAGAGCCTGTAAGTAATATTGACATTAAAATGTGGTAGCCCTCTCTGAAAGCGTGCTCAAAGAAGAATATTATAACAGAGAAACGGCGTGACCTAGTGAAAAGAGCTCCAGTCTGGGAGTCAGGGGACTTGGGTTCTAATCCCAGCTCTGCCACTTTTCATTCATTCATTCACTGGCAAACAGGTGGCCATTTATCTTCAAGACAACAGCTGTCCCTGAGGGCCTGGACAGAGAGCTCGGCTGCAGCATCTCAAGGCTCTGGAGGGGCTCTGTCCTGCTCAGCTCTTGAGGACTCCCTCAACCCTGTGGATGCTGGACAATGACAGGCCGGATGGGTCTACTCTGGGTCCATTTTACAGATGAGGAAACTGAGGCCCAAAGAGGCTGAGTGACCGACACCAGCAGACCAGTGGCAGAAATGGGATAAGACTATCTCCTTGCTTCCAGTCCCATACTCTTTCATTCATTCATATTTATTGAGCACTTACTGTGTGCAAAGCACTGTACTAAGTGCTCCAACAGGCTCCACTGCTTGTCGTTAAACATCCTTTTCTTCATTGCTGAGACTTAGGTGGAGTGGTACTGACTTTGAGGCCACTTTGACCAAACTGCTGGTCAGTGGGGCCCATAATGACTCTGCCTGGATGTTCTGGTCATTACTATTTGGGGGAAATCTCTTGCAAATGGCCATTTGACCCACTTGCTTCCCACCACCATTTTGCTTTAATATTCCAGATCTCGGTTTCTCCCTTCCCCCTTTTGCAACCTAAAAGTAAAGCGGGACTTGGTGACCAATTGGTGACTCCCTAAGGAGAGGAGGACTTTGAATATGTCAACTGAGATAGGATGGTCTGATGCATCTGCCAATGACACATTGGTATCTTCATTGGTTTGTTCCACTGTCTTGATTTCAGGGCATGTGACATAAGGTGACATGCAAAATTTCTAAGATTGTCCTTACTACAAATTTTCCAGAATACCAAAAGTTCTGGATCTCCCCAGCATCAAAAGCCATCTCTGTATCCCAAAACACTGCCATTTAATACATAATAGTACAAATGCTCGCAAGGCATTGAGCAGAAGAAAAGTGAATGAAAACGTTTTAAATGGAAGGTTTATATAAAATAAAATAATCTTTTGAACAGGTGGCACAATGGCACTCAGATCCTGGGAAGAATGCACTCTACAACGGGCAATCATTTGGAAAAAACATAAAGCGCAATTATCGTTTCTTACAGGACTTGATTTTCAACGAATAAACGATGATAAATACCTGGTGTGAGAAGTATAACGGAGGTGACAATCAGGGAGCAGATAACCAGGATAACAAGCAGAGCGATTGCAATTCCTTTCCAGTTCCTTTGCGGAGGATTACTCCCCACAAGCTCCTAGAGATGACAAAGAACAACAACAGTGAGCCAAGTAAATAAATTCACCTTGTCACTCAAGGGGCAAGAATTGAGCTTAGCCAATGGAGGCAACATCCCTCCCCTCAACGTCCCCAGCCCATGCCAAGCCAGCCACAGGAAAACCACCCTCCTGTTGGACAACAGCTGTCTCCACAACCTTGATTTTCTCAGCATGTGCTGACGTTTGTATGCCAACCCATTACAAGGCAAGACAGACTGTTTGCACTGTTTATTTCAGCTGAAGACTGTGCAGTTGAGTAGCCTGACCCTCTCACTGATCAGGATACGCAAGCAGCTGGCTCTTTTGTTTTTTTTAGGGTATTTGTTAAGCACTTACTATGTGCCAGGTACTGTGCTAAGTGCTAGGGAAGACACAAGCTATTCATTCATTCAGTCATATTTATTGAGCGCTTACTGTGTGCAGAGCACTGTACTAGTGCTTAGAACATTGATCAGAGCTTAGAACAGTGCCTGGCACATAGTAAGCACTTAACAAATACCATCATTATTATTATTATTACTAAGCACTTGGGAAAGTACAGTTCAACAATAAGCAGACACATTCCCACAACAAGCTTACAGTCTAGAGGGGGGAGACAGACATCAACATAAACAAATCAGGTTGGACACAGTCTCTGCCCCACATGGGGCTCACAGTCTTAATCCCCATTTACAGATGAGGTACCTGAGGCATAGAGAAGTGAAGTGACTTGGCCAAGGTCACAGAGCAGTCGAGTGGCGGAACAGGGACTAGAACCCAGAACCTTCTGACTAGTAGGCCTGTTCTCTATCTACTAGGCCACACCGCTCCTCCATGCTGCCCTTGCATTTGGTCCTGTACCCATTTGTTCCCTATTGTAGCAAGCCACATATTTCCCCACCTCCTTCCCTCTCATACATAGAAACACACATTCTCAGGCACCAACGCCACCCCCCCCCCCCCACCCCAAACTTACATAAGGTCCCAAACCAACAGCCCGTTAACACATACTTAAGATCAAATCCCCCAAATTCAATGTCTTCAGTTTTTCTAGGCATCTCCCAGAAAAACCCTAATCCCGGCTCTGACCCCTGTCTGCTGTGTGATCTTGGGCAAGTCGTGGCTCAGTGGAAAGAACACGGGCTTGGGAGTCAGAGGTGATGGGTTCAAATCCCTGCTCCGCCAATTGTCAGCTGTGTGACTTTGGGCAAGTCACTTAACTTCTCTGTGCCTCAGTTACCTCATCTGTAAAATGGGGATTAAGACTGTGAGCCCCTCATGGGACAACCTGATCACCTTGTAACCTCCCCAGTGCTTAGAACAGTGCTTTGCACATAGTAAGCACTTAATAAATGCCATTATTATTATTAAACTCCTTCATGCCTCCGTTACCTCATCTGTAAAATGGGGCTTAAAGCTGTGAGGCATGGACTGTACCCAACCTGATTAACTTGTATCTGCTCCTCCTCTTAGTACAGTTCCTGGCACACTGTAAGCGCTTAACTAACATTGTAAAATGAAATAAAAATAATAATACTGTGGGTGCAGGGAGTAGCAGCCACAATGCCCACTTAGCCCATTACTTGAAGATGGTGGACCCTCTGGGGAAAAGGTGAATGGTCTCATGAGTATGGGATAGCAGAAATGGCCTTTTCCACATGAAGGAATGAATTTTGATGATGTGGAAATTCTTGAAATGTGTGCCCCACTCAGCCCTGCCTTCTCAGGACCTCTCCATTAGTGTTGTTCTGCAGAGCCTAATTATCAGGAATTGATATGCTAGGCAATAATACGAAAATTAGATCAGACCGTCCCTCCTCCACATGGAGCTCACAGTCTAAGAGGGAGGCAAAGCCAATACTTCATCCCCATTTTACAGATGAGGAAGCCGAGGCCTATCACGGTTAAAAAAAACTTGCCTTAAGTCAGTGACAGACCTAGTGCCACAAAACCTTGGTCTCCTGAACCTCAGTCCCATGATCTTTTCATGAGACAAATAGAGTGGTTTCGTTAATCTCATCCTGCACCCACTGAGATGACTCCGGTAATAATAATAATAACAGTGGGACTTGCTAAGCGCTTACTATGTGCCAAGCACTGTTCTAAGCACTGGGGTAGATACAAGTTAATCAGGTTGGGCACAGTCCCTGTCCCACATTGGGCTCACAGTCTTAATCCCCATTTTTTTACAGCTGAGGGAACTGAGGAACAGCGATGTAAATTGACTTGCACAAGGCCACACAGCAGACAAGTGGCGAAGCCAGGATTAGAACCCATGACTTTTTGACTCCCAGGCTGTGCTCTCTCCACTATGCCATGCTGCTTCTGGTCTTAAATCCTCATCATTTGCATGCACAGTTTTCCATTCCTTGAGATCAGAGGCATCCTGTGTGCCTTTGAAGCTGCCAGCTTACATTTAAATGTCTCATATTTAAAGTGATTCTCTCCAGGGCCTCATTCCTGATTAGATGGGCAGCTCCCTAAGGGCAGGGAATGTGCACTTTGCTTCTGTTCTCTCTCAAGCACTTTAGTCCAGTGTTTTGCACTCTGTAAGCGCTCCATAAATACCTTTGTTCTATCAACTGATGGCTCTGGTGGTTCTTTGCAGCTCTCTGGCTTTCTTTGTCAAACCTCAGACATTCTTTCTAAAGGGTCGGTGTAGGGAGGCAATGACCCGAGAAGGCAGGTGGTTCAGATGAAGGGCCCCTGATGCAGAAGTCCACAGGGAACCAGGGCCAGCACATGCAATCACTGGATGGTCCCCCTCCTACCCCAAGAAGCCCAACCAATCAGCAGCGGTATGAATAGCGAATGGCCAATAAAACAAAAAGGCCGCAATGAAAATTGACATTTGGATTTGGCAAACTCCTGGTCCCTGCGGGACACTGCTGTCTCACAAGCTTATTTTTAGCTCAAGCAGTGAGGGGAAAAAAAAAACCTCTTTCAGACAATATATTCCATGATGAAACATGACTTTACCAAAATGTTATTAACTTTGAGATGTACAATTCCATTCTGTATTTTATGTGCAATTTGAAAAGGAACTATAGATTAAAAGCATCTAAAGATGCCGCTGGTTCTGTGAGCTCATTTTTAGAATGACTATTTCATAGTTTTATTCCCCCACAGTTACTATATGTAACTTATGCCTTTCCAAGGGAGGCTGGGATAGAGTAATCTATTCATGTTCTCTCCTCTCAAAGCTAAATGTTTAATGTGCTTTATCTTGTGCCCTTAATTGCGTACCTCTTGCTACTGTTTATCAAATCTGACTATGAAGTGTTCAGAATCTTTGGTTGTATCTACAATAGGCAGGGGTGTATTAATCCCACCCTTGGCAAACGATTGTGCTGAGCTGGTCTCTTCACAAAATCCACTTCAAGAATCTCCTGGGTCCCCCTGAACACAACTTTCAATCGAAAATACTTACTGGACACGTACGTCTACTAATGCTGATAATAGTGGTATTTGTTAAGGCTATGTACCAAACACTATACTAAGTGCTGGGGGGGGAGAGAGACAGATCGGATCCAGTCCTTGACCCACGTGGAGAGTCAAGAGAGGAGGGAGAACAGGTTTTGAATTCCCACTCTGCAGATGAGGAAACTGAGGCATAGAGCAGTTAAGTGACTTGTGAGAGATGCAGCATGGCTTAGTGGAAACAGCAGGGACCTGGGAATCAGAGGACCAAGGTTTGCATCCTGACTTCGTGTGACCTTAGGCAAGACTCTTCACTTATCTGTGCCCTCGTTTCTTCATCTGTAAAATCCCTGCTCTCCCTCCTAGACTGTTAGCCTTGCCTGGGACAAGGACTGTGTCTGGCCTGGTTACCTTCTGGATACCCCAGGGCTTAGTACAGGGTGAACACAAATACAACAAAAAGAGCCAGTCTTATGCTCTTTCCAACAAGCCACTGTGTGTCTTAGGTTTGCCTAAAGGACCCAATGATTTCAGGAGACTCAGATGCAGTAATCTAATAGAAGGTATTGAAATTTGGAGTGGGTTGAAATAGCGTGAGCAGAATTTGGTAATAACTGTGGCATTTGTTAAGTGCTTACTGTGTGCCAGGCACTGAACTAAGCAGTGGGGTGGATGCGAGGAAATGGGGTTGGACACAGTCCCTGACCCATATGAGACTCACAGTCTTAATTCCCATTTTACAGAGAAGGTGAGTGAGGCCCAGAGAAGTGAAGTGGCTTGCTCAAGGTCACATAGCAGACAAGTGGTGAAGCTGGGATTAGAACCCAGGTCCTTCTGTCTTCCAGACCCATGTTTTATCTACTTAGCCATGCTGCTTTTCTGGTAATCACCTTGACAGACATTCAAGGAGGTGGCATCCGAGCTGTTCTCTCTCACTTCCTGCTAGGGCAGGAGACAACTGCAGAGGAGACTTCCTGCCAGCCGGACAGCAGGTCTCATTCGATGCCAATGAGGTTCTTATGTGGAACAAGCCGTTCCCGAGGTTTGCACTCTCTTGGCCCCAAATTATTCAAATCCAAAGCTCGGGGGGAGCCGGGGCCAAGATGGCTCCAGTCCAGAAAAATTAAGCAAGAAGCCCAGCCCTGGGAAGAGTAATCAAGCTAAAGCAGCTGGGAGAGTGTTTGAGAGTTTTCTCCTTGTGTGTGTTTTTAAGACTGTGATAAGAAAGCCTTATTAGCAAGCGAGTGCAGCAGGGAAATCTGATTTAGAGTGGTCAGCTTTCCTACTGCTTGGCTTTCCTCAAACCTCAGCAGAACTATACTGCCTGCTTCTTACAAAGATAAAGGAAAACTCTCTAGGTCACAGATTGACTTGTGCCAAAGGCGTCAAGAGAGGCATCAAAAACAATCCTGTCCAAATAAGGGAGTACCAAAGTCCTGCTCTATTTTCTGTAGCCTTGAAACAGTAGGGCCAATTCTCTCTTTGCAAAGCCACCAATTTCTGTCGTCCTGTCTGGAAGCACTTTTCCCCATGTACATAGCTTTGAATTATATACTATAAATTATTTATTCACATTAATGTCTGTCTCTTCCTCTAGACTGTAAGCTCATTATGGGCAGGGAATGTGTCTGCTATTTCTGTTGTATTGTTCTCTCCCAAGTGCTTAGTACGGTGCTCTGCACATAGTAAGCGCTCAATAAATGCCACTGATTGATTGATTGATAGATGAGAGACCCAAATCTTTTTAGATCAGACCTATTCTTTCTGATCCCAAGGATCCCTAAGTCAAAATGGTTCAAGCTCTCATGGGTGAATGGTAAGTGGAAAGGAGTTTTAACCTAGAAAATGGCCTTCTGGGTGGCTACTATGTAGAAAGTGGGTCACCTAAACTGGTCTTCCAGTCAGATAGAACGACTCTTAAAAAAACTGGTACTGTGATTGGCCTCCTTCTTGGAAATGTAACTGTTCTAGGATAATGAGGCCATGACCTGGGACCAAGACGTATGAGTTGATTTCTTCTGTGGGAGTGCTCTCTGAGATGTCAGAGGCCTAATGGGAACAGACGGAATGGGAGAATAGGTTTGTTTAAGGGAGGAATCAAATGTAATTTGTACCAGCCTACTTTGGAGATGCATAAGCAATAAACACGGCCAAGGAGTCTGTGGATTACCCTTACCTTTGGCTTCCACTCCTGCTGTAATGCTGCTACTACCTTTGTGTTTCTTCACTAGCTTTGGCATCTTCACATGAAGGCAGGGAATGGAAGTGATTATAGAGTTCTGGCCATATTCGCCTGCATGATAAATCAATTGCTAAATAATATCCACTAGATTGTAAACTCCTTGAAGGCAAGAATCATGTCTGCTAACTCTATTGTACTTTCCCAAGGGTTCTGCAGAGTAGCCCTCAATGAACACTACTGATGGATCGACTGAAATGCCTACTGTGTGAAGAACACTGAACAAAGCGCTGACCATCTTTCTGATAGTACAGTGCTCTGCACACAGTAAACGCTCAATAAATATGACTGATTGATTGATTGAATCTCCAGAGCACATTTTTCCTGTCTTTGAAAGTCTCCAGTGGCTTCTCCACTGTTCTTGAGTAAGACATATGCTCCCAACCATTGGTTTCAAAGCCTCTCCATCTGCTATCCCCCAACCTCTCCAGCTACACCCCTGCACATTCTCTCCACTCCTCCCAAATAAACCTTCTAAACTACTCCCTCCACTCCCCTCTTCCACCTCTGACCAACTGCACAGACAATTCCTCTCATCTGGAATGCCTTCTCTCTTCAAATTTTCTCCTACATGAGGGATTCCTTGATTAATCCCCGCCTAGAATTCTGGTCTTGTCAACTCCACAGCCAACAATAAATGGTACCTATTGAGTGCTTACAGTGTGCAAAGTACTGTACTAAGCAATTGGGAAAGTTCAACTGAGCTGATAGACACGATCCCTGCCCTCAGGTAACTTAGAGTCTAGTGCCATCTCAGTATTCATGCGCCACTCAGTTACTGATCCAGTTGTAATGTCAACATGTCAACAAAGAGAAAAAACTGAGGCATGGGCGAGTTGAGTGATTTGCCCAGGGTCACCCAGCGGAACTAGGTTTAGACTCTCGTTCATTAGAAGCAAGAATCACTTTTTGTTATGAGGAGTAGCCTCTGGCAAAGCATGTCTCTATCTGAATTTAACCCCAAGATGACTTTGATGTATACAGATCAAAGCATTTAACACATAATTCATGACTAAAGAGAGTAATAAAAGAGATAGCCACACAACTCCTCAAATGATAAAAGTTGCCGCTAAAACCACAGGAAACAGTGTACAGTTTGGGAGACCTATTTCTAGAACTCCTGCTTGGCCTAGTGGGAAGAGCACTGGCCTGGAAGTAAGGAGATTTGGGTTCTAGTTTCTATTTTGCCACTTTCCTGTTGGGTTGGTAAGTCACTTCACTTGTCTGTCCCTCATTTTCCTCATCTGTAAAATGGGGATAACCTCCCTCTCAGAGACTGGGAGCCTAGTGTGGAATAGGGACTGTGTCTGACCTAATTATCTTTCATTTATACCAGTGCTTAGAACAGTGCTTGGCACGTAGTAAATACTTAACAAATACCATTATTATTATCGTCAACGCTGACCAAATTCTATCATTATTGTTACTGCATCCCTCTGCCACTTGCAATATGACCCTCTGAAATTTTTTAAATGTTGCCTTCCTTGCTATAAACACCGATTTTACTGCTTTCTCCACCTAACAAGACAGCAAGAGACCTCCCCCTTAATTGTTTTCTACTCCAGTAACTCCATTTCCTGGAGACCTTAGAAGAAGTTAATTTCCTTTCATTTCCATTCAAATCACAAGAAATCACAAATGCGGGCTGGGAATCTATTTTCTCACCCCACTGGTCCAGAGCAAAATCAAAATCGAACTCCAAATGAACGGCACCTATTTAGTTTTTGGTTTGTCCGTGTGAGAAGGAATGGGTGGAGAGAGGAGCAGCAAACTTAAGAGCATGGGCCTGGAAGTGAGAAGGTCATGGGTTCTAATCCTGGCTCTGCCACATCTCCTGTGTGACTTTGGGCAAGTCACTTCATTTCTCTGGGCCTCAGTAACCTCATCTGTAAAACGGGGATTCATAGTGTGAGCCGTATGTGGGACAGGGAATGAGTCCAACCTGACCAACTTTTATCTATCCCAGTGCTTAGATCAGTGCTTGGCACATACTAAGCACTTAACAAAGTACAATAATAATAATGATATTATTAAAGGAACATGGAGGGAAAGTGGAGGGGAGGGAGAAGAGAATGTTCCAGCTTAGACACAAGTAAAGAGTTCATGTAACCCCAGGGGCCTCATTTCCAGACTTGGCCTTTACCCCCAGAACCTGCTCATAAAACCAATCCAGCAAAATACTCTGTCATTGGCACTCTCCTGTACATCTTCTATCTTCCCTTGGAAATTCTTTCAATCATTTATAATACTGAGCTTGTCCATCAGGTCAAGCAGATATCAACCTGCCACTTCTCTTAAGTATCACTTAAGTCACCCATTTAATTGTAAGACTGTAAACTCCTTGAGCATAGGGAATGAGTGCTTACTACTACTGTACTTCCCCAGGTGCTTAGTACTGCACCTAGCACTCAGTGGGTACTCAATTAAGCACCCCAGATTGATTGTTAGCACATCCAACTCTCAAGTTTTTTTTTTAACTCCCAACTGTATCTACTGTCATTTTTACACCATAAAGAAAACAAGAAAAAGGGCCCCTGACAGGCTGCATCTTCTCTGGGAAAATGAGGCTTGTAGAGTCAGCAGCAGTATCTCCTGGTCTGCCCTATGAAGTTTTTCCACCCCATCTGTACACAAAGACATTTCTTCCCAGAGAGTTTCACATACCGCTTGGTATTTCATCACTGAGCCCTGTCCAGCACAACACAGACCTGAAGAGTCTGCTCATTCAAGGGCTTTCAAATCTTCTGACAATACCAAGATAAACACCAAGCACAGACAAAATGCAAAGACTGAATGGGGGTGGGGGGGAGGGGGTGTGTGGTGTGTGTGTGTGTGTGTGTGTGTGTGTGTGTGTGTGTGTACACGTGAATTACTATTTTATTTATCAGTCACACTGCAACATTCTGGAGCACCACTACGTGAAGAGTCTTGCAGTAAATGCTGTGCCCCAAACTAATCCCAATGATATTTATGGATACAAAAGTGCAAAAAGGAGAGTAACAGCTTTCTGGGGGGACAAGGAGCAGAGACTCCAGGCCTTCCGCTTTGGGCTTGAAAGGAGGAAATCCCATTTTTAAATCAAAATGGATTTCAAAATATTTTTCAATTTCCAATGTTCCCACTGAACCACAAGGATTTTTTTTCGGTCATGTCCAGTTCAAATTGGGTCTTTATTTGCTGTCTCCAATTCGAACACTACCAAAAAGCGAATTCTGAGTCCTTTGCACAAACCCTCCCTCATGCCTGGGGCTCCTTCCCCCTTCATAACCGCCAGACCACCACTCTCTCCACCTTCAATTTCCTACTAAAATCATTTCTCCTTCCTTGACTAAACTCTCATTTCCTTATTCTATTTCCCACCCTACTGTGTCACCAATGCACTTATGTCCAAACCCCCAAGCACTTTGAGTTCTCCACCCACCTCCCTGCCTCCATGGCACTTATGTACATACATTTATACTTGATTTCTTTCTTTCCTTACTTTGTCTCCCTTGCTAGATTGTAAGATCCTTGAGGGCATGGAATTGTGTCTACCTACTATATTGTACTCTCCCAAACACTTGGTACGGTGCTCTGCACACAGTAAACAATAAATAGCACTGAATGAACCAGGCTTGGAACCCTCAGTCCAACTGCAGCACTCTCCGATACTGAAGGCAGTGGGAAGATGCATCTCTCTTCCAGCATTTTCTCCAGGAAGCCATGGCAACATGGGTAAGCAATGGGTCATTTCTGCCTATGGGACTTAGTATACAACAAATTCACCCAGATCAAAATACCTGCTTCACTATCACTAGGATAAAAGAAATATGTAAAGATTGGCTACAAAAATTCATGGGGATAAAAGAAAATGACAGAAACCAGGCCACCAAATTGAAAATGGTACCCTTCCCCCATATTGTTCAAACACCATCTCCTACTATGCATTCTTGGTGAATAGATTTGCGACAAAATAATTTTATGTACCATGGACCACTTAGTATAGGTAAAAGATAACAACAAATAACAAAATCAGTGATGCATTTTTCTGAGGATTGTGAAGCCAGTCTATAATCAGTTTTACTTCACATCCAGGAGGACAATATTAGAGGAGCTTAAGGAGATAATCTCTATACGTTGTACCCGAAATCCACTCTGCCATCTCACATTTGCAATAGTCCAACTGAAGTTAGAACTTTTTGACCTGCAAATCACATGAGCTGCAGTCAAAGCTCTTCAAATATATTTTGCATTCATCACAAAAATGATAAGGAAGCTACTGTCTACCTTGACGTATTTTAAGGTGACCTCAGGCCTTGATTAAAACCTCCATTCACACAATTTCTTAACAAAGCTATCTCAACTTTATTAGGCTCTGCAACTTTAGAAGGTTGTGCAGACGGTACAAAAGAGCAGCAAAAAGGAAGAAAAAATTAGAAAAGAGGATCTGTAAAGATAAAGCAAAGGGATTTGGATGAACAGCCCATCATATACTCGAAGGAAATTGCAAAGTCTCTTGCCAACCTTCTCTTCTTTAAACCGAGAATCAGGGTGGCCACTGGCAGTACTTAAGAATGACCGACTTAGCGACACACATGACATCACATCCATTACACTGGGCATGAAGCTCAACGTAGTGATACTGTCCATGGAATTTTACAGAGCTACTCCTGAGTGCCCCACCTCCCAACCCACTCCTGACCTGGACTGTTTTTCTCTGGGGGTGTTCTTGTCCAACCCACCCACTTGTCCTGGAGCCTTCAGGTCTCTGTGCGTCTGGGTGCTGGGTCCAATGTTGCCAACTTGTACTTCCCAAGTGCTTAGTACAGTGCTCTGCACACAGTAAGCGCTCAATAAATACGATTGAATGAATGAATGAATGAACTCAATACTGCTATTTTGGTGGAGGCAAGGTGAAGGGAGGCTGGGGGTTAAAAATTAAAATACTACACATAATGACATCTGGTGCCATATTAAAATGATAATTGTGATATTTGTTAAGCGCGCACTATGTACCAGGCACTGTACTAAGCGTTGGGATGGACACTAGCAAAGGTGTTTGGACACAGTCTCAATCCCCATTTTACAGATGTGGTAACTGAGGCACAGAGAAGTTGAGTGACTTGCCCAAGGTCACACAGCAGATAAGTGGTGGACCCGGGATTAGAACCCAGGTCCTTCTGAGTCTCAGGCCCATGCTCTATCCACTAGGCCAAGTATTCATCCCGAAGAGGGGACAGACAGCAGGGAGGCCTAGTAGAAAGACCAGGATCCTGGGAGTCAAACGACCTGAGTTCAAACCCCAGCCCTTCTGTGATACCTTGGGCAAGTCACTTAATTTCCCTGTGTCTCAGTTTCCTATTCTGTAAAAATGGGGATTCAATACCTGTTCACCCTTCCTCTTCAATTGTGAGCCCAAAGTGTCTGACCTGAGTGCAGTGTATCTACCCCATTGCTTAGTACAGTGTTTGACACATAATAAACCCTTAAATACTATTTAAAAAATAGAAGACAGGGCAGCTGACAACTGGCAAGTGGTCAACCTTCAGCAGACACATTTTCCAAAACACAATGAAATGTACTGGACTTGAATTACAACAGGAAAGATTCAGGTTATACATCTGAAAGAACCTAACGAAATGAATGGCACCTATCATGGATTTCTCACAATCCCATACATAAACCGATCACCACGGTTCTGTTGATATGTTTCGTTTGACTAAAACTTTATACAACATTGGTGTCACTGTCTGCCTGGTGGCATGTTAGTCTTCTCTTGGTTCCTTATGTCTTCCTCTACCCATATAGTGTAACCATATTATTGTTATTATTATTATCATTATTAGCAAAATAATTAATATACATGAAGCACTTGACACTGGAGTAGAGGCAAGATAGACAGATCAGACACAGTTTCTTTCCCACACAAAGCCTACGATCTAAGACAGAGGGAGAGTGAGCAGCTAATCTTCGCTCCATTTTCAAGAAGTAGAAACAGAGGCCCAGAAAGATTAACTTTCTTGCTCGAAGTCCCCACATTGGATCAGTGGCAGAGCTGGGAGTAAAACATAGGTCTCCTGATTCCTCATCCCTTGGTCTTTCCATTAGGCCACACTTCCTCTGGCCACACTGCTTAGTGAGCAGAATTCTTATGCCCATGTTTTTTGGTCACAATTAAAGAGCTGTAGGAATCTATCCATGAATTTGCTGGACTGTTAATAATGACAGGAGGCTGTTTATGTAGGGAGTGTGCCTGTTGTACTGTATTGTATGAAGGGCTTAGTACAGTGCTCTGCACACAGTAAGCGCTCAATAAATACAATTGACTGGCTGACTGACTCTAAAGCCACACATGTTAATGTGTGACCTGCTAGACACTTACATCTTCCCAAAGCTGCAGTGAATTGTTGGCTTCTTCCAAGACTTTCCTGGTGCCTCTGTTGGTTCAGAAAAGACCAATGTAATGGCTTTAATTGCCTGGCTTTCACTGAGCTGCTGCTCTGGAGACCATAGAATCACTGACCTGCGGGCATTTGCCCAGTTGATGCCATTAGTTGTAATTCTGCACTTTCAGGCCAAACAGAGGCTGCCCTCTTTTTCTTCTTCTGTAAATCCCAATTTACTACAACAATCCTCCTTTGACATCTAATATTCTTGATGCCAATGGGAGAAAAAAACCAAATAATCCAAAGCAAATCACTGGCAAGTAAATGTCAGTGTTCCTATCCCAGACCAAAAGGAAGAGAAAATGTGTCCATCAGCCCTTGAAAAACTCACGCTAGTTTACACTGCAGTCAGAACCATTCAGATTACATAAGGCCCAACACGGGGAATTTAAGCAAAAAGCAGGTCTTTCAAAACCACAGGTTTTTCTAACCTGGCAGATATTTCTCTTTTACTGATGGAAAAGTCCGAGTGCTTTCGAATTAGTGACAGAAAGCAGATGTTTACTGGAGGTTGCAAGGAAAGCCCATTGCCTTGATGAACGCTATTATGTTAACAGGTGCTTTCATTTTCTCAGGCTATGCACCAACACAACCTGTCCTTCTGCCTCTCTGACCTGGAATTGATCAATCAGTGCTCTGCAAAGGTACTTTAAGGTATGAACATGTAGATTTAGGGTGGTGTATTTTTTTCCAACACAGAATTCCATGCACTGGCACATTAATGGATGGAATTTGGAAGCCCTCCAGTGCAGGAGGCTATCAGCAAAATGATGTCTGGCATGTTTGCCACCATCCTGCCAAAAACCCGCCACTTAGGTGATCCGAATAGGCAATTACTATACAAATTGAAAAAAGGACCTCATCAAGTACAGTGACTCTTGTAGTTGAAATAAGGCCGACAAGACAAAGAAATGAAATAGAACGTAATTAAAAAGAGTCATTTCTAGCCGAGGCTAGTTCTGTTGAAGGCATCTCATATTCAAAATGTTTCCCACAGAGGCTGTGCACAACAAGACATTCATTCTGAGTTGGCGATGCCATTTTTTAAGCTTTACTGACTCCCAAGTGGTCTAGGTTGTAAACACCTCAGACGGAGTCTTTACCATCCCAAACAGGAAGAGCTAGACTTAGAGGAAAACACTGAAATTGAACAGAGGAAACAGCAGACTATATCTGGGGGTTGGGGGCTGGGTGGGGTGGGAGAGGGAGCCAAGATGGAAGGTTATATTAATTTATAATAAGCACTTAGTACAGTGCTCTGCACATGGTAGATGCTCAATAAATACATTGATATCTGGATTACATTACTGTTGAGTAAACGGCTGAGGCAAGAGGAGATGGTCAGAGCCCCTTGGGGCTTCTCATAGACTCAGTTTAAGGACCAGGATCAATGCTTAAGATCCAGGAGCTAGAAAGAAGATAGCAAAATCAACACTGGGGTGAAGACCTGGTCAGATTTCTAGGATTCCATCTCTTCTCAAGCTAGGCTTAAGTTTGTTCTGCACAAAGGACAGGGAGCACATGTTTGACCATTTCCTTAAAATATAAGTCCTTGTCATCTGTTCCTTCTGGTGGTTAAGCAACAAGGTGGCCAGGATCCACATTCCCTATGGGAGTAAAAACCAATCTGGTCCTCTTAGTCCAAATAGGTATGGTTTTCCAGTGATCAATTTTAGCAGAGTTGCACTTGAGAGAGGGAACTGTTAGATGCCTGAGACTCAGTCGATCAGTGGTACATAATGAGTGCTTACTGTGTGCCGAGCACTGAATTAAATGCTTGGGAGAATAATAATAATAATAATTACAGTATTTGTTAAGCGTTTACTATGTGCCAAGAACTGTTCTAAGCACTGGGGTAGATACAAGGTAATCAGGTTGTCCCACATGGGGCTCACAGTCTTAATTTCCATTTTACAGACAAGGTAACAGGCTCAGAGTAGTTAGGTGGCTTGCCTAAGGTCACACAGCAGACAAGTGGCAGAGCCGGGATTAGAACCTTTGTCCTCTGACTCTCAAGTCCGGGCTCTTTCCACTGAGCCATGCTGCTTCCCTTATAATACAATATGACAGAATTGGCAGACACATTCCCTGCCCACACGAGGCTATGGAAGGGATATTAACAGAAGAGTGGAAGCTCTCTGTGGGCAGGGTATGTGTCTTTTGCTTCTGACATACTTTCTCAAGTGTGCGCTTAGAACAGTGCAATGCACTCAGCAGGGGCTCAGTAAAGATCATTACTGTCACTACTATCTCATGGACAATGGAATCTCAGAGTTGTGGTGGCAATACTAGAATTTCAGCAGTTTACGGTCTTCTCTCTGTCTCACGGTGGATATCCAAAATTCAGAGAAAGTCCTGAGAGTTTTGCAGGAGACAGAAAACACAAAAACAAAACACCAAAGAAACTTTCCTATTCATAATCCAAGTTCCTCTACTTTTTTGTATTGCAGTTTGCAGGCTACCAACAAAATGAGGACTTTTTCCATCTGAGGGCATTCATGAGGAATCAGTACGGTTCACAGGCCACATTATAAGCCAAGGCACTCTCCGCCAGGCATGATTAAAGTGTCAGCTGAGAACCCTGACATGCCAGCAAAGGGTTGAACTAAGCGAATAGCAAACCTGAAAAAACACCTTTAAGCACCATGTCTATACATCTAAGAAAAATGTTTAAATAGAAAGTGAAATACAAAAAAGTTGACCTTAGTAAAACATACAATTCTGAAAGAATTCAGGAGAGTATATTCTCATGAGATTCACATGATCACTAGGAAGTCATGAATTCTTTGTTTGCTAAGGTATTTAAAATTTCTGAGTTCATGTTGGATTCACTTTTGGTAGAATTAGGAATCCCATGTTTACAAGTATTAACACCTAAGGAGGATGATTTTTTCACCCATCATAGTTGGTGAATCAAAGATAAACTTAGGAAAACAGAAATAAAATTAGAAACAACAGAAAACTGGAAGATGGTAGCAAAAAAGGAGGATGAGACCCTAAATAAATAAATGACAGGGATGAGAACTAAGCACAAATTCAGGATACACAGAAGTATGGATGAAAAGGAGCTGAAGATGATGGTTTTCCAGAAGCTGAAAATGAATCCTCCATGAAGGTATATAATCCATAAAGCTAATGTAACATTAGGATAAATCATTAACATTGTAATAGCCAAGTATTCCTGGTCCAGGAATGAACACTCCATGGCTGCCTTCCACATAGAAAATTTGTGCAAGGTGTGTGTTTATCACCTTCATGTCAAAAGCACTGGGTGAACTGCAAGTTAACACCACCTTTGAACACTTTCAGCAATCCGAGTCAATTCAAATCCATCTTATAACGTTCTGCTCAGCTGTCTGAATCCTGTGTTTCGAGTAAGCAAATATACAGGACCCATTCCAGCTTCAACAAGTGTTAAGATACCCAAGCCAGTGCTCTTTTCCTTCCTAAAATAGTGCTACAGTCATCACCATCCCACTTGAAACCTTGATCAACCATATTTATTGAGCACTGACTATGTGCAAAGCACTGCACTAAGCGCTTGGGAGAATACAATGTTTCAGAGTTGGTAGACACGTTTTCTGTCTACCCAGAAAGAGCCCAGCCTTGGGACCCAGAGGTCATGGGTAAAATCCCAGCTCCACCATTTGTCAGCTGTGTGACTTTGGGCAAGTCACTTAACTTCTCTGGGCCTCAGTTACCTCATCTGTAAAATGGGGATTAAGATTGTGAGCCCCAGGTGGGACAACCTGATCCCCTTGTATCCCCCCAGCGATTAGAACAGTGCTTTGCACATAGTAAGTGCTTAACAAATGCCATCATTATTATTATTATTATTCTGCCCACGACAACCTTGAGGAGATTCACTTGAGGGGGAAGGGAAGTAAGATTCCTCACTAGTGATTCCCAGAGACTGGAGCTGGGTGCTCTTAACAGCTTTTGGGAGGTGCCTCGGGGCAGGTAGAAAATCTCTCAAACTTCTCCCCAATCCACTTACCTTTTCCAAGACTGAGGGTTACAGACTGCTGCCACTGGCTGTTGACGTTCCCTGAGCAGCAATTGGGTCAGGCAGCGGACTTTCTTTTGCCACTTCCATTAATGGAACTGCAGCAGTACATCCATTGCGCATTCCCATTACTTTTTTTCTTATAGTATTTATGTGCTTACTCTGTGCCAGGCACTGCACTATGCACTGGAGTAGATACAAGCAAATCATGTTGGACATAGTTCATGCCCAACATGGCACTCACAGTCTTAATACCCATTTCACAGATGAGATACCTGAAGTACAGAGAAGTGAAATGACTTGCTCAAGTTTACATGGAAGCCTTGCAGTGTGGCTCAGTCGCAAGAGCGTGGGCTTGAGAGTCGGAGGTCGTGGATTCTAATTCGGGCTCCGCCACTTGTCTGCTGTGTGATCTTGGGCAAGTCACTTCACTTCTCTGTGCCTCAGTTACCTCATCTGTAAAATGGGGAATAAAACTGTGAGCCCCATGGGGGACAACCTGATTACCCTGTATCTACCCCAGTGCTTAGAATAATGCTTGGCACATAGTAAGCGCTTAACAAATACCATAATTATTATTTTATTATTATTACGTTTCAGAGTCAGGATTAGAACACAGATGCTAATCCATCCCCTAGGCCACGCTGCTTCCTACTAGGAAAAACCCTACTCATTGGAATGCCATGAAAGTCACCACCCAGAATTTAATCACACCCTAACTTCTGCCACCAGGCAATGTGATGTGTTGACATCCAGTTCTATCAGATGGTTGCTACTGATGCTCTAGGTTGTTCTGTTTATCTTCATAAGGAAGGCTAAATCAGCCAGGTGACACCTTTAACTGGAATTCATCTACATTAAAGAGCACACAATGAGGAAGTAATGAACTTCAAAAGGCATCAAACTTTTATAGGCGTCTGAGATTACAATAAATCAGCAGGAACACAATAGCCAGGCAGATGAAAAGGAAATCTTTCCCTCAGCTGTGGCTATAATCCTCCACAATGAAGAGTATTTGAGAGAGAGCAAGGGGGAAGTCACTATCTGCTACCCACTGCTACCCACTCCTACCCACGGAGAGTGCTCATTATCAGTAGCTGCATCTCCAACCTCAAAGGACCCACAACTTGCTTTGTCCTTTTTTATACTCATTTCACAAAAAGTTGGGTCTGTGGAGGAACTTTGAGGGTATTTTCTTCTGGAATGTACTGCTCTTCTCAAAGCCTAGGCTGAACGTAGACTGTAAGGGACAGTGCCTTACAGTCTACTTCCTACCTTACCTTGCTGCTTTCCTACTACAACTCAATCTGCACACTTCATTCCTCTAATGCCAACCTACTCTTGGTATTGTCTAGCCCGCTGCTGACCTCACACCCACATCCTGTCTTGGGCCTGGTGCACCCTCCATCTTTCAGACGATCGCTTTCCCCACCTTCAAAGCCTTATTCATTCATTCATTCAATCGTATTTATTGAGTGCTTACTGTGTGCTGAGCACTGCACTAAGCTCTTGGGAAGTACAAGTTGGCAACATATAGAGACGGTCCCTACCCAACAACGGGCTCACAGTCTATAATAATAATAATAATAATGATAATGGCATTTATTAAATGCTTACTATGTGCAAAGCACTGTTCTAAGCATTGGGGAGGTTGCAAGGTGATCAGGTTGTCCCATAGAGGGCTCACAGTCTTCATCCCCATTTTACAGATGAGGGAACTGAGGCCCAGAGAAGTGAAGTGACTTGCCCAAAGTCACCCAGCTGACAATTGGCAGAGCCGGGATTCAAACCTATGACCTCTGACTCCAAAGCCTGTGCTCTTTCCACTGAGCCATGCTGCTTCTAAGGCCCATCTCCTCCAAGAGGTTTTCCCTGACTAAGCTCTCGCTTCCTCTTCTCCCACTCCCTTCTGCATCACCCTTGCCCTTGGATTTTCACCCTTCATTCACCCCTCTCTCAGCTCTACAGCACTTACGTAAATATCCATAATGTATTTATATTAATATCCACCTCCCCCTCTAGATTCTGAAGGGAATATGTCTACCAACTGTGCTATACTATACTCTCCCAACCACTTAGTATGTTGTGATTGATTGACTGGCTAGAGACCATGTCTAATTCCCATCTGTGTAGTCTCTCCCAGTGCCAAGTACAGTGCTCTGTATACAGTGAACACTTAAAAACTACTACTAATACTATTGCATTCCTCTGCACCCTGCCCAGTGGCTAAGATATGGATGGCTTAATAGGTGTGACTGCATTGTAAGGGGGGAAATGATGGAAGGGGAAACTGCCTTTATTTTCATCTTTTCAAAAGGGCACTGGCAAACAATGGATTATAAAACAAAAGCCTACAGAGAGTGGTGCTGGTAGGAAGCCATTATCTGAATGTCTTTGATAGTGTTAACTTTAGCTTTAACTTCGGGCTTAAAAAAACAAATCAAAACAGGAGGGCTTTTTGTGTTTTGTCTGTCTGAAGATTTTATTCCATTCCCTTGGATAACCTTGCTCATTTGCTCCCTGGTTTTGTGAAAGGAAAAGAAAATACTATTGGATATTGCATTTCAAATGTGCCTTTCAACAATGCAATCAAAACCCTTCGACACTGCTGCAGAGTGAGGCTAATTTATACAAATGATTAATGTTGGCGTCTTATAATCTTCCGTTTCATTAATCATCAGTGCAATGCACTTTGCCAATAAAATTTTCCGTGACAAAATATTTCCAATGGCATTCATTTCCTTCACACTCCTTTGGGATATTCTGATATCTCCTTTGGGACATTCTGCTGTTTCCTTGAAAAAGTTGGGATAAGATTTGCTAGTGTTAAGTTCTTATAGCAAGATCATAGGGGGGGAAAATTCCAGAGAGAAGCACTTTTCAATCCAATGCAAGAGACGTTAATTATTAATAACACTAATAATAATTATATACAATTATTATTATTATTATTACTTCTCTAAGTGCTGGGGTAGATATAAGGTAAATCAGATTGGACACAGTCCCTGTCCCACATGAGGCTCACACTCCTAATTCCCATTTTGCAGATAAGACACAGAGAACTTAAGTGACTCGCCCAAGATCACACAGCAGACAAGTGGTGGAGCGGGATTAGAACCCATGAACTCTGAATCCCAAGTCCGTGCTCTTGCTACTATGCCCTGCTGCTTCCCAGTTTGGCCAAGCTGGTTGCTGTTGGGGGAGGAGAGGGCAGTGACCTCCAATACATGATCCCAAAGTGAATAACTTAAGAGGGAGAACAGTTTTCTTTAAAATCCCTACTTTCTAGATGAGGAAACTGAAGTTCAGAGAAGTTAAGCTACTTGCTAAAGGTCACACAGCAGGCCAGTGGCAAAACTGAGACTAGAACTTGGGTCTCCTTGATGGTCAGTAGCTCCAATTTTTAAGTGCCTTCTCAGATTTTCCTCCCTGGATAATGGCTCTTTGGGGAGCAATCTCTGAGAAGAAATGTAGCCAAAAGGGCAAAAAACTAAATCCTATGCTCCTCCCCAACTGATCGAGCACTGAGGCTGAGGTATGTCCAATCTTTAAACCAAGAAACAGCAGGAGGCAGCCCTAATGCTTTTCAATGCACCACACCTCAGTAGTGATTTACATACTTTATCTTCACCGCAATCTAGCAAGCTCTCTGCTTCTCCGTTTCCAATTCCTGAGGCTTTTCCTCTTGTCTGGGCTAAAAGCTGCACTTAGTATGGACGCAGGGACATTACGAGTGCTTCAAAAATACAGATAATAAAGATAATGATGCATAAAGGCATCACTGCTCTAGCTAACAAATCATAAAAATAATGGAAGTGGAAGAAGCAATGGTCTAGTGGAATGCGCACAGGCCCGGGATTCAAAGGAAATGAGTTCTAATTCCGAATCTGCCAATTGTTTGCTGTGTGACTTTGGACAAGTCACTAACTTCTCTATGCTGCAGTTACCTCATCTGTAAAATGGGAATTAAGTCCTCCTCCCTCCAACTTGAGTCTATCTCAGGATTGGGACTATGTCCAACCTGGATATCTTCTTTCTACCCCAGTGCTTAGTACAGTGCCTGGGATATAGTAAGCCCTTAACAAATAATAATAATAATAATAATAATGGCATTTATTAAGCACTTCCTATGTGCAAAGCACTGTTCTAAGCGCTGGGGAGGTTACAAGGTGATTAGGTTGTCCCACGGGGGGCTTGCAGTCTTAATCCCCATTTTACAGATGACGTAACTGAGGCCCAGAGAAGTTAAGTGACTTGCCCAAAGTCACACAGCTGACAACTGGCAGAGCAGGGATTTGAAGCTATGAATTCTGACTCCAAAGCCCATGCTCTTTCCACTGAGCCACGCTGCTTCTCTGCTTTTAAATAGCATTTAAATTAAATAGCATTAAAAAAAATTCCTCTTTCCGACTGAGATTGTGAGCCTGATGAGGGACAGGGACTGTGTCTACCCTGATAAACTTGAATCTACAGAAGTGCTCAGAACAGTGCTTGACACAAAGTGCTTAATTAATATCATAAAAAAGAAGGGAAAGAATTGATCCAGTTCCCTGTCTCCAACAAACTGCATGTTATTGAGGATTCATGATACGGTTGTGGGCAGGGAATGTGTCTACCAACTCTGTTAAACTGTACTCTCTCAAGTGCTTAGTGCACACAGTAAGCACTCAATAAATACAAACGATTAATTGATAACATCTACTAAGTTTTTAAAAGATTTACAGAGAAGCCCCTGAGAAGCTGAAGTCTCCTGCTTTCCAACAGTCATAATAGAAAACATGAATAACAATGGAATTTATTAAGTGCTCACTACATGCCAAACTACTGTACTAAATGATGGCGTAGATTCAAGACAATCAGGTTGGACACAGGCCCTGTGGCATATGGGGATCTATGTCTAAAACAGAAGGAGAACAGATATTTTATCCTCATTTACAATGACTTGTGCAAGGTCACAAAGCAGACAAGTGGCGGAGCCACATCAAGTCTACTGACTCCCACACCGCTTCCCAATCAAGTGTTTATTTATTTATTTTTTTAACTCAGCACCTACTCGATGCTAAGCATTGCCCTATGTGTTTGGGAAAGTACAACAAAAAAAGGAAACATGCAGCCTGCTTTCAAGGAGTTTGAAATCAAATAAGAGATGACGGCATAGACAATTTTCAAACAGTGTGAGCATGTAGGAGAACAAGGATACAGTTGAAAATAGTACAAATACAGCCAGAAGAAATAGCTGAATAAACAACTGAAAGAAGAAATAAGTAAAAGTATAAACACAGACTCAGTGCTGGGAATAGTTTTTATGGCACAGAATATTCAGAAGCCCTCACTCACTGTAGACCTAACAGAACCATGAGCTCATTCCAAAAAACACAGAAATACGGGCTGGCTCAGCTGGCAGAGGGACAGAGCTCCTCACAAGACGGTCTAGCCTGATAACAGCAAATGCACTTAGATTTTTTTTAAAAAAAGAACAGCTTACTTTATATACTTCATTTTTGAGGTAGGATGATTTCTGCACAAATAAGGGGCTGGCATTTGAGAAAAGGGTAAGCTCTGCAGAAATGCCCCTCATGGAGATTCTTTGCCTTGAAGATATTGTCATCAAAGTCTACAGGCAAAGCCCAAAGTTTGTTCAGGATAACTATTACCAGGGAATGCTAATTTGTGCATTACATTTTTCACCCATCACTTGATCTCCAGCTGCTGCGACAGAGACATAACACTTGATAAATGAAATATACCCAGCACTGGAAACCTCAGTGGAAAACATTACTGATGTCACTTGGCTTAACATAAGATAATGGGGATAAAAAGGGATAGGTTACTTTCACCCTGGTTCTCTCTTTTGAAGTTAGACACACTACAATCTCTGAGTAACAACACTTCAGCCACTTCTACCTGGAGATCAAACATCGTGTGCCTATTTATGCTGCTCATGCTAATTTATTTAAAAGAGACACCTTAGTTGTCAATCTTCTTGAAATTACAAGAAGCCAGATTCTCCTTTTATGTCACTGAAGAGACTGTCTTCATGGGATGAAGAAAATAGGTTGTTCCCAACCCTAAGAACATATCTCTGAAATTCAAATTTGACAAGGGAATTTAGGGGAAAAAAGAGTAGATTATAGTGACACCTAATTAGGGCAGGGAGGGTAGAGACTGGAGGAAAAAAACTACAATAGTAATAATTATAACTGTAGTTTTAGGCACTTCCTATGCACAAAGCACTGTGCTAAGCACTGGCTTAGATACAATAAAATAGAATCAAACAGTGCTTATATCACATGGGGCTCACAGTCTAAGGGGCAAGGGGAGAATATATATTTTAAATCCTGATTTTGCAAATGAGTACACAGACACAGAGAAGATTGCCCAAGTTACTTAGCAAATACTAAGCCCTTAACAAATAATATTACCATTTTTCTACTATTATTGAGCGTTCAGAAAGGAAGTACTAATATTAAGTTTGGTGCACCCGTTGTTGGGTAGGGATCGTCTCTATATGTTGCCAACTTGTACCTCCCAAGTGCTTAGTACAGTGTTCTGCATACAGTAAGCGCTCAATAAATATGAATGAATGCAGTGCTCTGCACACAGTAAGCACTCAATAAATATGATTGAATGAATGAATGCACATTTTAATCACTCTTCATTTAACTGCTCAAAATGGCCAACTACTGCGGAGCTACAGGGTGAGGCTTGATTAAAAGAGCTTCTCTTCAACCCAACCAACTACTACAAGCCTCATGGTAGACAATCTCACGATTGTAAAGCCACCATAACGGATTTTCAGGAGCAACATATTAACGAAATATCGGGTCTTAGCCTTGGATTTCACCTGCTGAGGACAAACTGGGAATTAAATCTACCCATCTCCAGAAAGAACACAACCCAGATATTTCATAGAGGAAGGCTTTGGGACACTGCCAAGTAGAATTTTATTATTCTGTTCATCATACACTTTGATACTCAATTTAACTGAAAACTTACATCCAATTAGAAAAATCAAATGTGACAGGTTTTGGATCCACTCCCTTGTCACCAGTCAGCTCCTGACAGCAAAATCTTGCATGGTTTATTTTAATAATATGAGGACAGCCAAAAGGGAATAGTGTAGCAGTCTTCTTTGTATTCTACAATGCCACGTCGAATGGTGAGATCTTAAACATGCATGTGGGTGTAGCAGAAGCGAGTGCAGGCAGAAGCAGCGTGGACAATCAATCAATGATTGATTAGAGAAACAGCGTGGCTCAGTGGAAAGAGCCCGGGCTTTGGAGTCAGAGGTGATGGGTTCAAATCCCGGCTCCACCAACTGTCAGCTGGGTGACTTTGGGCAAGTCACTTCACTTCTCTGGGCCTCATTTACCTCATCTGTAAAATGGGATGAAGACTGTGAGCCCTATGTGGGACAACCTGATCACCTTGTAACCTCCCCAGTGCTTAGAACAGTGCTTTGCACATAGTAAGCGCTTAATAAATGCCATTATTATTATTATTATTATTATTAATGATATTTATTGAGCACTATGTGCAGGCACTTTACTTAGCATTTGGGAGAGTACAACAGAGTTAGGAGACCCATTCCCTGCCCACAACAAGCTTACGGTCTAGCAGAACGAGCAGGAACTGTGAAACCAGTACGTTGGTCTCAATTCAGTAGGATGGAACATCAAAGGGTTAGGCTGAGCTGCAGCTGTCAGGGGATTTTTCCTGGAGAGTGGGCCCTTGGGCTGTCTCCTTGAGGATGGGGAGTCCTTCTGAGTGTCCTTGATTGACAGCTGCTGTCAGGGAGTGCTGGAAATACCCGTGTTCACCTCTCACATCTCCCCCACCTGCCTGGATTCAGGCATCCAACTTGCACCCCTCCACACCAGGAAGGCAGAGCAAGGATGCTCTGCTAAGGATGCTAAGTGCTTAGTACAGTGCTCAGCTCATAGTAAGCGCCCAATAGATATGATTGACTGATTAGGATGGAAGGTGGAAAATGCCATCTGTCAGAGAGGAAGCATGGGGAGGGTGGCGGCTGACAAGAGAATGCCTAATAGTGCACTGAGGGGTAGGTCCAAAGGATTAGTCCAGAGAGCAGAGATCTATCTCCACCCATATTAACTTGCTACCTATTTATAGAATTCAGGGCAAAAGGCCAGCATCGTCTCCAAAACTGTCCCGTTAAAAGTTAGGCTTGGCAGATGGGGATCCTGATTAAGGGATGCTTCAGGTGGGCCTGAGCTGTGAGACAGTGGATGAACGTATGTGTTAAAATAAGATTAGAATAAACTTTCAAAAACATTTATCTTTCAGTCAAATTACCACTCTACAGAGAGTTGGAGGGGCTCTAATGTAGAATGTCAGATCATTTCCGGCTCAAAAGAACCCTGGCCAGAGTGGCTCCCAGATAGCAGAAGGCTTACAAGTCTCATTCTTGATCTGACTTCATTGATGTCTGCGTCTCTGTGAATCTTACATTTCGTACCAAAGACAGCATTATCGACGCTCTGGAAATGAAACCTCTCATTCATGTTGGCACAAAGAATTCTGTGGGAAGTTGAATGGGTGCTGCATGAATTTTCTGGAGGCAACAAGGTCATTTTTTTATCCACTCTCATGCTATTGATGAAAAGACAAAATGCCTTGTTCTCCCCCAGAGCTTCTGGTTTTCCTTCATTTTGTCAATTATTTTAAATAGCCTCTCACTTATTTTTGCAAACAATTGTAAAGAAAGCATAAAATGCACATAATCCTCCCCATTCTTTGCTGGTCCAATGATAAATAGGGAAAGGATCAAAAGGTTTAGACTTTAAAGCTCTCAGTTAGGAGGCGTTTTATATATTTAATCAAAAATAAATATCCCCAACTAAAAGCCCTGGAAATATGGTTTCAGGTAAATGAACTCAGGTAAATGAATGCCACCTGCTGGCATTTTCTTTCTAATCAAATCAAAACATTATCTGATAACAGCTAATACCACTGAGCTGACAAGCATTAATTTACACCATTAAGTGCTATTTATCTTTTAGCCTTCTCCTGCATTATAGCTTTTCCAGTACAGAAAAAAAATCCCTGTATTATGTAACCTTGGCATCCACACTGTCTTTTGCATTGAGGATGATGTTATTTGCAGTGAGATTTTTATCCACATCAGCTCAAGGGACCAAAAGAGACTGATGTATGACTGACAGATCCTTTCACATTGAAAACACCTAGAGATCAACCTTTGTTGTGCTAAAGCTATTTCAGAGCTTGATGGCATTTTAATTCTGCCTGGACATCCTCACTATCAAAGCAACCACGAAGAGACTGAATATTAATCTTTTAATAAAGGTATCCAGGACATAGGTCTTTGTTCATTAAACAGGTTCTTTTGGGGGTGGAGGTGGAATTCTAGGAGTTCTTTTTTTAGAAATCAAATTCACAGTGTGGAATAATTCAAAATACAATGTTGGAGTTCTGGAAATTCTTCAGAAACAGCTAACTGCTTGTTTCTCAGCGCCCCACAAACACTGTCTTCAGGGCTTTTGTTGCTGGTTTTATATGAGGGATGCAGTCCTGCCCTAGTCTTTCTGTTAGGAGAGAGGAGGCATTCCTTTCTTGATCCAATTCATTTTTTCTATGTTTAGGATGATTTCACAGTTTCTGACTACAGTCAATGGGCTCAGTCTCTGTGTCTCTACCAGGATTTGTGCCCGACAGCATACTCTGGTGCTAGCTAAATGGAGCCAACTTACTGGAGCTTTCTGGGGATGGAAGAATGGACCAAATGACTTCTGAGGGCCCTTCCAGTTCTGGGAAACCACGATTAGGATTTTGTGATAAACTGGTAACTATCTGCTGGTGACACATGTTCCCTGTTGCCAAATGGATTTGATAAACTATGATCCACATAAAGTGGGCCACAGCCCAAGCTAGAGAAAGCTGACAATCAATCAATGGTAATAACAATAATTTTATGGTATTTGTTAAGTGCTTACTGTGTGCCAAGCACTGTTCTAAGCACTGGGGTAGATACAAGGTAATCAGGTTGTCCCACGTGGGGCTCACAGTCAATCTCCATTTTATAGATGGAGTAACTGAGGCACAGAGAAGTTAAGTGACTTGTCCAAGGTCACGCAGCAGACAAGTGTTGGAGCCGGTATTAGAACCCACATCCTCTGACTCCCAAGTCTATGTTTTTGCCACTAGGCCATGGTATTACATGGGAAGCAGTAGAGTACAATGGAGTAAGCAGATATATTTCCTGCCCTCAAGACACTTGCTATCAAAAGTGCCATTCTGATTTACAGGACATCGTTTGTCCTATGGCCTCTACTGGCTCTCAAGTAGAGCAGATGTTGACAAAGGTATGGCAGGAACCAACGGTTAAGAGAGAAACCACATTCAGGTGGTATCTCACCATAATTGCTCAAGATGGCAGAAACTCACTGTCTTTTTAAATTGCCCGAGAGAATGTAACCATCCATTGTCTACAGCCCCACTGTCCCAAAATTCATCGATATAACTTGAGTGAGAAACAGCATTGCCTAGTGGACAGAGCCCAGGCTGGGAGCCATAGTCCCAAAGCACTTACGTATATATCTGTAATTTTACTTATTTGTATTGATGTCTGTCTCCCCCACTATGGACTGTGGAGCTCGTTGTGGGCAGGGAATGTCACTGTTTATTGTTGTATTGTACTTTCCCAAGCCCTTAGTACAGTTCTCTGCACACAGTAAACACTCAATAAATACGATTAAAAAAATGAATGAAAGGACCTGGGTTCTAATCTCAGCTCCTCCACTTAATAATAATAATAATAATAATTATAGCACTAATTAAGTGCTTACTATGTGCAAAGCACTGTTCTAAGTGCTGGACCACTTGTCTGCTGTGACACCTTGGGCAAGTTAGTTAAATTCTCTGTGATTCAGTTACCTCATCTGTAAAATGGGGAATATGACTGTGAGCCCCATGTGGGACATAGACTGTGTCCAACCTGATTAGCTTGTATCTACCACAGTGTTTAGTACAGTGACTGGCACATAGTAAGCACTTAACGACTACCAAAAAAAGTCCATGATCCTTTATTATCCTTCTCTTAGAGACTGCAAATTGTGATTTTTTTTTTAAACTGTGATTTCCCTTTCACATATTAACAGCACTTGATCCCTGCCCTGGATCATCACTGGGGCTGAATGTTCATAGGGACAGTTCCTGGTTATCAGATACAACACCTTAGGACTTCCTCCAACCTCAGTTCTGATTGCCAGCTGCTCATCTCTTTGCTCCAGGTTAAGAAGAATGAAGGCAACAGCCATTGCATGGGAGATAAAAAGAGGCTCCCTCAATGTAGAAACATAATCTAGTTTAATCAAGTCCACATTGTTAATCTGCGACAAGACCTGTGACTCCCTTTCCCAGTGGGTGAAAAAAACAAGAATATTTTGGGGGGATTCATACTGGACAATATAAACTGCATCCGATTAATCTTATTCACATCCTTGCCACGTGCTTTACCATCCCCATTCTATGGATGATGAGTTGAAGACTCAGAGTGTTTAATCAATGTGACCCAGGACACATGGTGACCTAATGGATGAAGAATGACAGAATTTCAGTCCTCAGCTCCATCTAAGGGCTGTCAAGAGGAGGATGGTAATCCTACCTTGTGTCTGAAGAAGATTTATGAACCAAGTCTGTTTCTCTTGCGAGGGTCAGATCATTTGCTGCTGTGACAAACCTTGCCCAAGTCAATGGAATAATGGAATGTTAAGGATTACCAATTTTTCCTACGTAATTTTAGAAGAATATTCTTCTAAAAGATATAATTTTAATGTATTTTTCCCCAGGTGAATTGACTCAGAGACTATTTCAGATTTTTTAAAAAGAGACCAAGAAAGGAAAAACATTTCCTTAAATGACACAGCTTTCCAAGAAAATATCTACATTTTCTCATCCAAAAAGAAATAAAAATGGCACTCTATGAATTCTTTAGAGCATTGTAGAAAGCCATGGGGAATGGTACATTGCTAACATGAAACTATCAATCCTTTTAATTGGAATTTTTGCTCCTTTATTTGTTCCTTTCTAGGAACCTTTTGAAGTAACTGTTACTGTAGGTGGTTCCTGCCTTCCTATCCTCACCCTGATTTAGTAATAATAATAATGATGATGGCATTTATTAAGCACTTACTATGTGCAAAGCACTGTTCTAAGCACTGGGGAGATTACAAGGTGATCAGGTGGTCCCACATGGGGCTCACAGTCTTCATCCCCATTTTACAGATGAGGTCACTGAGGCACAGAGAAGTTAAGTGACTTGCCCAAAGTCACACAGCTGATAATTGGCGGAGCAGGGATTTGAACCCATGACCTCTGACTCCAAAGCCCATGCTCTTTCCACTGAGCCATGCTGCTTCTCTATTTAAGCAATAGATCGCCACTATTCGACTCATTATTTACTTTCCCTTTGAGTTATGTATCTGAGGTCCTACAGAGTAAAAAATATTTCTTAGAGGCAAAAAACGTTTCCCTTTATGTTGGCACTGTTTCCAGGATCCACCCCTTTCTCTCTTTCCACATGACCACTATGCTGGTACAGGCACTTGCCACATCCTGACTTGATTACTGTGTCGACCTTCTCACAGGTCTCTCTACCTCCAGTCTTCTCCTTCTTGAGTTCCCCTCTGCTACCTGGATCATTTTTCTAAAAAGTTGTTCTGCCCACAGCACCCACCTCCTTCAAACACCTCCTAAGGATCCCCATTCTTTTCTGCATCACTGTTTGATGCAACAGAGTTGGGAAGCTCGCTCCCGGCCCTCAAGGAATTTACAGTCTCTCATCTGGGCTGTGGAGGTGAGGAAGGAGAGTGAGCTTTCTTTCCTCACCCCTCCCACATGCTCTGCCTACGCTTCCAGGGCCTTAACTGCCTGTCCAACCGAAGCTCTATTTGCTGCTCTACAGCTTCAATCTACCACAGCGTCTCCCAGCAGCTGTGCAGCCAGAACAACTGGATGAATGAACGAAATACACGGGAGGTGGTGTTATTTATAAGGAACATGCTTGTTTCTTAGTTTATCACAACCTGCGGCATGTGGGAATAAGCATTCTTTGCTGGGAAGGTGCTATGAAAATCAATGTCATGAATAAATAACAGCCAGGGACATCTAATGGGTTGACCAAACTTCAACTCTCTTAGTGTCGGATTGACTATTATGGGAGAAAAGAAATTTGGAGCTGCAAGTAGCAAAATGCATTTCACTTTCCAGTCCAATTTGCCAAACATCGCTACAGTAATGAAGATACTAGAAAAGGGGCTTAAACCCTTGATGATGATGATAGCATTTGTTGGCACTTACCATGTGCAAGACACTGTTCTAAACGCTGGGGAGGATACAAGGTGATGAGGTTGTCCCAAGTGAGGCTCCCAGTCTTATTCCCCATTTTACAGATGAGGTAAGTAAGGCAGAGAGAAGTTAAGTGACTTACCCAAAGTCACACAGCTGACAAGTGGCGGAGCCGGCATTAGAACCCATGACCTCTGACTCCCAAGCCCGGGCTCTTTCCACTGAGCCATGCTGCTTCCCCTTCATCACCAAACTTGGAAGAGGAAGTGGAAGAGTCAGTCGGTGTTGACTTCCCCTCTAGACTGTAAGCTCGTTGTAGGCAGGGATCATGTCTACCAGCTTTATTGTATTGTACATTCCCAAGCAGCATGGACTTGGGGAAAGAACATGGCCCTGGGAGTCAGAGTACCTGAGTTCTCATCCCAGCTCTGCCACATGTCTGCTGTGTGTCCTGGGACCAGTCACAACTTCTCAGTACCTCAGTTACCCCATCCATAAAATGCAGATAAAATTCTCCCTCCAGTCGTGAGCCCCACATGGGAGAGGAACTGTGCCCAACCTGAGTATCTTGTATCTTTAACAATTGAAACCTTGATGACATATTGCCTCTGTAAACTCGCTGTGGGCAGGGAAGGTATATGCCAACTCTATTGTATTGTACTCTCCCAAGTGCTTAGTACAGTGCTCTGCACATAGTAAGTGCTCAATAAATACCCTTGAAGGTGATGAGAAAGGGTGAAAAGAAAAACACATCCAACCATGTAGAATGTGTCTTTTCAAACAACATATTGTGAACTCCTAAGGAGACACCACAAAGGAGGGCTTGGAACTTTGGAGGCTAAAGGAATTTCTTAATCATGGAAGATGCTTTTTCCAGTAATTTAGCAACAGGGCTTTCTAGACTTCTCACAAAGCAAATCAATGAAACAGACACATGCTGACCAGGCTTCTTTCTTTAGGTCTCAGGAGTGGTTAAATATAAACAATTATTTTACAATTCATCCATTACCCATCAGCCTTAACTTTATAGACAGTGCTAGAACAGCTTCTAAATCAAGATGGAATTAATCTTAGTATTAACTGCATACACCAGTGACATGTGACTTATGATGCATTATTCATCGGCAATTTCTTTCCCTAGAATCATATTATGCATAACATAGATAGGATCTTATTCAATAAACACAGGTGTTACTTCATAACAAAGACATTAACATTTTGGAAAAACATCACTTCATATCAATTGATGATTCTATAATTTCCTCTTCCTCTTAATGGCGTTTACAGATCACAAATTAAAACTGAAATGATTTTAAAAAACTGCTCTTTATCATTCATTTTGCTTTCTGCCTGATATCTTGAGTAGATATTCGGTTCTGGGACCAAGACTTAAATCGAGTCCTGTAATCACTCAATAAGGGTAACATGATGGCAATCATAGATTGCTAAGCCTGGCTTGAATACGTTCTCAAACGTTTATACAATTCACGAAGTTCCCCCTGCCAACAAACACTCTAAATCTGATGAACAGCTAAGATTTGTTTTGCCAATCCACATGGTAACTTAATCTTCTTGAGATTTCAGCCCCAAATTGTTCCATTCTTTGCTTTCCCCTACAATCTAGGTTCTTTTTAAAAGGCTCAAGTGGTAAATTTTAATGGCAGTTAGGAGATGTAACATTCTACTACAAGATTCATACATTTTTTAATTCAGACAAATTGCTTACTTGGGAAACTAGGGACAAGAATTTGAGCTACAAGAAGTTGCTCCATGATATCAAACAAGCCCCAAAGGCTCCCACAAAAGTCATCATGAGAAATCAAATTGTTTATGAAGATTTACTATAAACAAAGGATAGAATAGTTTACATTTGGTACTCAAGGGAGCTTCACTTGTTCATGACAGCTATTTAGCACCAAGCTTCTAAATAAAAATAATGCCGTCACACCAAAGAGACAAACTTTTTATAAGTAAATGGTGGAGCAACCTGGGAGTTTAATATTTCCATTTTATGGGTGGGAGAATATCTTCAGCTAGGCTTGGAAAGGGCTCGAAACATAACAGCCCTTTGATGATTAACATTAAATGACTAAACTCCCTGTGGGTAGGGAACGTCTACCAATTCGGTAATATTGTACTTTCCCATGTGCTTAATACACGTAAGTGCTCAATAAACACAATTGATTGATGACTGCAATACTCAACTTATGATTGCGTAGTGGATAGAGTGTGGGCCTGGAAGTCAGAAGGACCTGGGTTCTAATTCTACCTCCACCACTCGTCTGCTGTGTGACCTTGAGCAAGTCACTTAATTTCTCTGTGCCATAGTTACCTCACCTGTAAAATGGGGATTAAAACTTTGAGCCCTAAGTGGGACAGGGACTGTGTCCAATCTGATTAGCTTGTATCTGCCCCAGCACTTAGAATAGTGTTTGACACAGAGTAAATGCCTAATACCATCATTATTATTATGTCACTAATTTTTTCCCATCAAGTTGGACCCAAAATAACCCTACTGATGTCCATCCAGGCAGGTTTCTTTGGAATAGAAACCCATTCAACTCTGCTAATGACTGTTTCATCGCTGACTGTCAGCTCATTGTGGGTAGGGAACATGTCTACCAATTCTGCTATAGAGTGTTCTCCCAAGTGTTTAGTATAGTGCTCTGCACACAGTATGCCCTCAATAATACGATTGATTGAAGGATTTTCCCTATTTCAGAGACCTTCTGAGCAATAAGGGCAAACCTGCTTTTTGGTTTCTTCACATTTTCCTTTGAATGTAGCCAGTCCAAATGCTGATGACTTCCAAGTCACCAGAGTCAAGCTGCCCTCCACACTTCAGGACAGCGGAAAATGAAAGGCACTCAGGAAGAGAGACTGAACAAAAAAACACAAGATAAAGGGCCAGAAATTCCCACAGATCCATCCTTGGCCTCAGAAGCTTCACCTTTCATGTTCTCCAAAAAACACATTTGAAGGCAATTTTTCATGATCTATCTCATTCCTAAAGAGCAATCCTGCAGCACTGTCCAATCTTCCCCAACCTCATCTGTCAATCACTTTGCTTGTTCCTAAACTCTACACCTATTCAGCCTTCAATTTCATGTTCCTACCCTTCCACCCTGATTCTTTAATTCAAAAGTCACAACTAAGTGCAGACTGACTCCCTTCTGAACCACCCAACACTTGGTCTTTTGAATGCCATCCTCCAAGGTAAAACAATGAGGTTAGCATTATTTCTATAAGAAACTGGGAACATGAGGATAACTCGGCCAATGATTACCTAGTTGCCTTAAACCCATATACATCAGGGCATTACCAAGTTTTGGATTCCTCCATAATTTTATTAATAATAATTATAATAGTAGCAGCGATAACATATGTGCCAAGCACTGGGTTATAGTCATACGAGACAAAGTCCTTGCTTCATGTGGGTCTCAAAGGCCAAAGGGGAGGGAGAACAGGCATTTAGTGCCCATTTTACAGATGACTTGCCTAAGGTCATATAACAGGCAATACACAACAGAACAGAACCCAGGTCATCTGAACCCCAGTCTTGTGACTTTGCACTAAGCTGCACTGTTTCTCCCAACTATATAACCCTGTACTCTTTGTTTGGGTTCATGTCTGAGAACAGACACTGCCCTTCCACTCAAGAAGAGAGCTAGACTTTCTTCTAGGGATAAGATATTTTTTTAAAGGTATTTGTAAAGTTCTTACGGTGTGCCTGGCACTGTACTAGGGTCTGGGGTTGATACAAGTTAGTGAGATTGAACACAGTCAGTGCCCCAAATGGGGCTCACAATGTTAATCCCCATTCGAGATGCAGCGTGGCTCAGTGGATAGAGCATGGACTTTGGAGTCAGAGGTCATGGGTTCAAATCCCAGCTCCACCACTTGTCAGCTGTATGACCTCGGGCAAGTCACTTAACTTCTCTGTGCCTCAGTTACCTCATCTGTAAAATGGGGATGAAGACTGTGAGCCCCCCGTGGGACAACCTAATCACCTTGTAACCTCCCCAGCGCTTAGGACAGTGCTTTGCACATAGTAAGCGCTTAACAAATACCATCATTATTATTTTACAGATGAGGTAACAAGCACAGAGAAGTGATTTGCCTAAAGTCAAGTCACTTGATTCTGAATTACCAATAGTTTTACAGCTCAAAGATCCTACTCTTTCCATGATATTGGCTGAGGCCCGAATGGGACAGGGATTGTGTCTGATCTGATCAATTTAGTACAATGCTCAGCACACAATTATTATTTCTATTGGAGGGCCATATGCCAGAGCCATGTGCCTACGGAGTCCCCCAGGTGCACAAAAACATTGGAGGGGAGTCCCGCGGTGTTGGCCTGGAGGCTCAGATTAGACTCCACTCCAGAAACTCCTTTCCAAAATGAAGGCCACTGTTTCTGGTCTCCATTCCTACCACCTTCGAAAAGGCCACCATAAACTCTGATATGCTGATCTGAAATGCTAATTCAGACTAGCTACTCTGCCCTAAAGGAAGACCTTCAACTGTATTTCCCTTATGCAAGGTGACAGATTAGAGGGAAACATACTGTTTACTCTGTTGCAATATCTGCTTTTTATTTTGAACATGCTTTGAACCCTTTATTTTGAGTCCTGTCGATCTGATGTGAAAAATGGGACAGGTTTTTTGGCCACATTTACAGATTTCAAAATTAATCTGAGGACGCTGTCAACACCACGATCCTCTGTTGCTACACAAGGAGTTATGGGAAATTTCTTCCTCTGTTAGCTGCTCTTTTTCAGTCAGAGTATCCTGGCAAAACGTACTGGATGGACCCCAAAATTAATAGGATTGGCAGAACAGCTCCCCATTGCATGGTTTCATTCTTTAGACTTGCTTTTGCTGCCCTCCTTCATGAGCTCTTCCTTAGATGAATGGCATTGAGCTCCTAAGTGAAATGAGTTCTTTCCTATTTATTCTATCCTGGGTCTCGGTGCATCCCAGTTGTCAACCAGAAAAGTAGCGATACACGTTAACTGGCTCCCAGCTTTTGGGGAGTGGAGGGTGCAGCCTTCCAGCTCCTCAGCCCACATATATGTCATGCTGCCCTACTGATGTACTTGAAATAGATGCCACACAGAGAGGAAGAAAAAAATAATCCTTCTTCCCTGCAAGAAAACCAAGCAAATGCCACTGTGTTCTCATTTTTTTCTAACATGCAGATTTCCTAGGGCAAGGCAAAGCCATCCATTCCAAATGGGGAATGGAGGAGAGCATCAGCGAAACCTTTTTGGCTGGTTAAATGTAGGGTGTACAAACAAGTCCCACCCAGAAATCTTCACTAGTTAGGGGTGTGGATTGTTTCCCATTTGATGACTAACTGGAATTCATTTTCATTTACATTATGCTCTGTCTACTCAATATTCTCTCCTTTTGTGACAGACATATAAATAGCAAGAGCTCGACTGGCTTCAGTAAGACTGCTTTCCTCCCTGGACTCATCTATTTCACCACCATCTCTTCCCGCTAGAGATGGCCTCATGCTTGCACATGCACCTTCAGAGATTTGCTTGCTTACCCAAGGAACAGTTTTCCTCCCATATTTTACATCTTCAATCAATCCTGACCTTTCTCTCTCTGCTTCCCTGCAATACTCATCCTCTTTCTCTTTATAGCTATTATTTGGAGACAGGCAACGGGGCCAAGTAGCAAGCAGCTTTGTGTCTTCTTGCTTGCAGGTTAGGAGTCTTTCTGAAGGACTCCCCTCTCTTCGACCCTCTTTCATGCTGCTCCATCTCCTCCCTTGCATTGCTCCTGCCCATTTTCCAACGGGGGAGCTGTGGCTCAGTGCCCAGTTCTCTGATGTATCCCTCCCACTTTCCATCTGTCACAGCCTCCTGCGCTCTTGCTGGTCCTCTCCTTGCTGCCTTGCTTAACCTGGGGCTCAAAGTGTGGGATTCCTCTGGGGGCCCCCAGGGGTATTTGTTAAGTGCTCTGTGCCAGGCACTGCACTGTGTTGAGATAGAAACAAGTTGATTAGGTTGAACACAGTCTATGTCCGGTACGGGGATCACAGTCTTAATCCCCATTTTTCAGATGAGGTAACTGAGGCTCAGAGATGTTAAGTGACTTCCCCAAGATCACGCAGCAGACAAGTGGTGGAGCTGGGATTAAAACCCTGGTCCTTCTGACTTCGAGACCCCTGCTCTATCCACTAGGGCATGCTGGGTTAGGACCAAAGTGCCCATCTCACTGTCTGGACTGCATTTCCACCCACGTTTCACAAGGAACACAGGTAAGTACCACCCTCCTGATCACTGCTGCTTGCACCCGCACCCCTGTTCCAATAGCCCATCAGCAGGTACTTGCCCGATTGGTTCCGGGTACTGGGGGAAATGTCCAATTGGGTGCAAGATGTGGGAAGCTGAGGAGAGAGCAACACCTGATCCTCTGTCAGACAGGCCTAAAGCGATCATAAGAACGGTTGAAGTAGATTCACAATGCATTATCTGAGATTCTGGTTAAAGGATGCTTCTAAGTGCACCCCAAATTATGACGATGGAGGAAAGAAGACACCTATCACTTCGTTTCTTCAAAGTGGAAAGCAAACACTGAGCTGAATTGGCCCTCAGGGTAACTCTGTTCAGCAATGCTCAGGTCTCAACAGATAATGATAATAATAATAATAGTGGTATTTGTTAAGCACTTTCTGTGTGTCAGGCACTGTACTAAGCACTGGGGTGGATACAAGCTAATCAAGTTGGACACAGTCCCTGTCCCACGTGGGGCTACCAATCTCAATCTCCATTTTCCAAATGAGGTAACAGGCTCTGAGAAGTTAAGTGATTTATCCAAGGTCACACAGCAGACAAGTGGTGGAGACGGGAATAGAACCCATGACCTACTGACTGCCAGCTCCATGCTCTATCCAGTACGCCATACTGCTTCAGATATGCTCAGTTCTGCCAGAACCCATTTCCGTTGTGCATTCTGGCTGGAATGCGATGGCAGAATTAAGAAATACCCTTATAACAATGTGCCACTGATAATCATAATCTTCATATTGTTCAAAGCTTAAAACATTTACATTTATGTACATCACAGCTGAATTTTAGACACACGATTATGCTAAACATTTTTATAGATTTGATCTAGAATGTTCCAAATCAATATATAACACCATACTGCTTTGAAATATTATTTCAGCATAGGATAAAAACAACCTCCGTCTTCCCTTTTCTTTCCCTTGGGCTCACCCACTGAAAAAAAAATTAACCAATCCTAGAAAATATATGAATGCTACAGACTATAACTTCAAGACAGTATAGGCTAACTTTCACCCACGAAGAAATTTAGCAGTGTTATAAGGATATTTCATAAAATCACTGTCCATGTGCTAATCTAATAGCAATGTTACAGCATTTGAGAATTTTGTTCTTGACTAACTCAGGAACCAAGTCCAGGGAGTGGTAAATATTGGAACTTGGTTGGTACTCCGAGTCAAGTAGGCTCTCTGATTTCTTGTTGAGTCACTGGTGCCATTCTCCTAATCTGACAACAACTGCGCGCTGGGGCTTTAAACAAATGCTAGAGAAGTCTTTTCAGGGGGATTGGAGGAGATGATAGCGTGGCCCCACAGAAACATTTTGAATCTGTCAATGCCGATGACGACTTTCAAAGTCACCCCCCTCTCCTTTTTCCACTTGCTTCCGAGCTGCTGAAATCAGCAAGAATGCCCTTCTAAATAATTTATCGACGTTTCTACATAAATTAGATACTTAAAGGTGAGGATGCCCTGAACCTTTGAGGAGGCTGAGTGCTCACAACCTAGACTATAATCCATCAACCCAATGGACAGTTTTCCGAACTGGCTGAAACTCTGGCAGGTTTGCAGTTTGGAGAGAGTTCAAGGACTCTCGAGACTGCAGTGGACTATCAGAATGTCACTTGTTCCAGGGTGCATTTCAGAATGAAATAAATCACTGGGAAATAAGACACAATGCCATGATAAATTGAAACCAATTATTCAATCATGCATGGGTTGCATTTTAAGAGCAGGAGGGGAGGAAACGTGCCCTGCACCCCAAAATCCAAGGCCTAACTTCAGGGAAGGCTGGAGTCGGTGAGGAACAGAGGCCCACCTCGAAGTCTGAAGCGCTGGCATCGGTGACCCCTTCATGATACACAGGCCTGGCCTGGAGTTTCAGTGAGGCCTGTGGTCCCAGTCAGTGGATCATTGTTTCCCAGAGTCTGGAAAGCTCATCGGGATATTGGTTGGTCAAGAGTTTACCATCTGACTCAAGTATTTGCAGAGAGGCACGAGGAATGTTCAAAAAGCAACTGGAAGGAATCGATAGCATTTGCTGAGTGCTAGGCACTATACTAGCAGGCAGTCAGTTGTACTTACTGAGCATCTAGTAAGCGGTTGGGAGAGAAAAAAGAATTAGTAGACAGGACCCTGTCCCTTAATGAGCCTGATAAGTGCCTACATGTTATTCTAAACTTTGAAAATTAAAAACCCCCAACAACAGGCATTTCCACAAAATTGGAACACTTTTAATATTAAGCAGATCATTACTGAAGAAAAACTCTATAATTGGCCACTATCCGCTCAGTGGTATTTATTACCTATATTCAGAGAACTGTACTAAACATCCAAAAAACAATAACAATAACAATGTTGGCATTTGTTAAGCACTTACTATGCGCAAAGCACTGTTCTAAGCGCTGCGGGGGGATACAAAGTGATCAGGTTGTCCCATGTGGGGTTCACAGTCTTAATCCCCATTTTACAGATGAGGTAACTGAGGCTCAGAGAAGTTAAGTGACTTGCCCAAGGTCACACAGCAGAAATGTGGCGGAGTCGGGATTCGAACCCATGACCTCTGACTCCAAAGCCCGTGCTCTTTCCACTGAGCCACGCTGCTTCTCAAGAAAGACGTGGCTCCTGCCCTCGAAGAGCTAACAATCTCTTGGAGGAGAAAAGCAGATCCAAATTGCACACATCCAATAGGGAAAGAAATTAAGAACATAGTAACAAATGGTGGAGGTAACTTTTTAGCAGGGTTTAGAAGGAGGAGAGGGAAGTGATTTGGTGGGTTTCAGTGGGAATGGGGGATGGTGAGAGTGAGGTCCAACCAGGGAAGGTGAGAGAAGCGAGTCTGACATCATAAAGACATGAGCAAGGGACACCAGCCTCTTGGAAACAAAATAAAACATCCAAGTTTCTGAAGTAATTTGCCTATTGGGTTTCCTTTCTTGGAAAGGTGAGTGTGAAAGACAA